>NC_140288.1:14515680-14623180 GCF_964030765.1 Micromesistius poutassou
GGTATTCAGAACATATAATTCATGCATTTTGTCAAAGTCCATTTTTTAAGTGGAAATATGTATGTCGTATCTCATTGGTGTAGCTGCCCTGCGCTCGTATCTGGTTGATTGGTAAACTTGGCCGTGCATAGCGTAAATGTGCCCGAACCTCAAAAACGAGTGCATGCTTTGATGTTCCATAATCGTATTTGGAAGTTGCGTTGAATAGAAGCTTTCGCACAATCAACGACTTTATGTATGTGAGGATGCCAGTAGGCCTACATAATGTACGTAATGCACATTCAGAGTTTTAGCCGATTTATTTATGGTCAATTAAGAAGAATAAATAGCAAACTAAATATAACGCTGCATTGCACAGTTCGAAAATAGAGTATCAATTATATTTTTATTCCAAAAAATATATGTATATCTTTACAAAAACTAATAAAAAATATATATGTACATATTCTATAATACATTCAATTCAAATTCTTGACTTACCCTTGTATTTCGGAATAGTACGTATATTATTTCTTTCAAAGTAAAGGTTCTTCGGTATTTATTTAAAAATAAAAATAAAACCTTATATGACAGCACAGCACTACCGAAGCACCCCAGTCAACGGATGCGCTCGTGCTGGTCGCCCCCACTCTACTATCATCTCACGACCATCCTCCTCCTCGTAACCCAGGGAACCAGATCCCGCCCCGCCTTCCAGCGGTAACGCCGCAGCCGTACGACAGTGACGTGAGGAAAGCAGACAGGAGGGAATGCAGGGTAGGCTAAACGTTTGTTAGCATTCATGTCACAGAGTCACATGTAAGCAAAGTGTAGAAACATAATGTGTTCGCAGGAAATGGGGAACAAAAGACGTTTAATGGGTGTATACAACCTAACTTTAACATACTTCACAAACAAACGGCACAGTGTTTTATTGTAACAGGAGCAAGTATCAAGCCGCTGGTTGATAGGCTGAATGTCATCGCCGCCAAGCGAAGTTTACGGTTGAAAGCGTGTGAAGATGTCTATAAGGGTTGAATTCAGGCTTCCATATGGGAATACCGCTGAAAAGATCTATTTTTGGCCGTTGTCTTTATTCACCCTTAAGCAAACAGCTGCACGTTTTGTGCTCAATACAATACAAATCCAATAGACCTACTCAGCACTGCTGCAAGCACTCAATTAGAGTCAATAACGGTTATGTAACTCCTGCTTTTCAGCGAATACCGTCGAGAGCCGCACTCCATTGTTCACGTCAACTATACCATGTGAACAGCGCAAATGGTCTGCAAATATTAGTCTCTGTGTGTGTGTGTGTGTGTGTGTGTGTGTGTGTGTGTGTGTGTCTCTCTCACACACACACACACACACACACACACACACACACAGGTATTGGCTTCTTAAAGAAGACATCGGTTGACCTTTACTAATTGTAGGAATAACGCACCTCTATTACTGGAGCCAAACTAGCCATAGAGTTGTGCAGTGGTCAGAGTAACCCAGTAGTGCCCTCTTGTGGTGGTCATATATATGCTACTCGCGGTCCAAAAGCAAACCATTATTTATTGGATAAGGACCTATTACTGTTCTTCCTCAAGTGATTCATACTAATGGCTTCACATTTATCCTTTTAAATGTGTTTAAATCCTATATGAAGATGTTCTATTGGTCTAGGTTGTGTTAGTGCAGTGTTCTGGGCCTGAACGTGACTCTGTAGGGTTTGGGGGACTGGATGCCTCCAAACACAGGCGTCAGGTCAGGCCTGTCCTCTTCAGGCCACACAAACACAAAGTGGTGGAGGAGGGAAACCAAGACCAGAAAGAGTTCCATGTTTGCCAGTTGTTCCCCGAGGCAGACACGAGGACCTGCACGTCAGACGGAGAGAGAGAGAGAGAGAGAGTTCCAATTATCCACTCCCAGTTGTGATCTCACAAGTGAATGGAAGTGTCGTTAGAAGAAAAGGCAAGCATTGGGTAATGGACCGTGGACCTTAATGTGCTACAAAAGATACAACAAAGACCCAAGGGGCGTGTGTGTGTGTGTGTGCATGCGTACATGCGTGCGTGCGTGCGTGCATGCATGTGTGTTTGCGTGCGTGCGTGCGGGCGCGGGGTCTTTATTATGGTCAATGCGTCTGCCCTTGAACTGGCTATACACCACACTGCTAATCATTAAATTAGTTGTAAAAGCATTCAGCTCAAACCAGGGTAAATATCCGGTTTCTTTCTACTTTTGGTTAAATTTAGCAGTTTGCTTATTAAAATGCATCTGTTTGCCCAAAGGCGAATGACTGATTCTTTCATCACACATTTACATAATTAAGCACAAGTTATGCAAACACATCATTACTCACATGAGCCGATGCTAAGACTTGTAATCCCAAGACAACAGAAGTTATCTTCTAATATCCTAATATGGCGCACGACTTTAAGTATGCAAACAATGTTTTCTTTTAGGCCAAGTCAGGATTGCTTGTTCAAATCAGATTCATAAATGCTTAGGGCATGCTTATAGAACAGACCTAGATTAAGGGCAAGGTAAATTCCCAAAACCCAAGGGATGAGGAGATTTGACTTGAGTTTAGTTATTTGTAGAAACAAAATCTGTACAATCTTGATGTAATGTATGTCACGGGGGGGGGAAGTATTTACCAGCAGAAAATGCCAGGTAGGCCTCCGGCTTCCGGAAGTTTCCGTCCTGATCTAAGAAGTGTGGAGGATAGAAGTCACATGGTCTCTCCCAGTGGGGGCCCTCAGACAGCACGGAGGTCAGGTTGGTAATCACCAGAGTCCCCTGGTCCAAAGAAACACACTGGTGAGGTGGTAGAAATGCAATGGTTTTTTGGAAGAGATGAAAGTGAAAGAGAGGACCCATTTAATTACAATGGAGTAGATCAGCTACGTGCTTCAACGTGTGTCTAAGAGAGACAGAACGTGAATGTGTGTGTGCGTGCTCACCGAGCACCAAGAAAACTCAAACACACACCTCCAACTCATGTTTGTGGTAATGTGCATGTGAGAAGGGGAACATCCCTTCTCACTGTCTCTCCCCTCACATCATATTTTAACGTGGTATTTGGACTTCCGGAGCACTAGAGGTGCCACATGCAGCCTTGGCCAGGGAATGTCCCCTTTTGGTAAATGGTATGGCCTAACTGGCCTTGATTGGTCCACCTGCAACCAATTAGTGGACTTATTTAATGGGAGTCGCAGTTTGTGGCTGGGGGGAAAGGTACGAGCGCACACAGTAGTTTTGTTAGACGATTGCTAGGCTGATTGAATGCTAGTTGTTTTCTTGTTTTGGAACATTTCTTTGTTTTTGTAATTAATGGACTTCTTTTTGTTTAGTTATTTTTGGGACCTTGGTTTTGGAGGAAATAAAGTATCACCTTTTTGGTCCACAATCCCAAACCTGGCTGTCGTTGTCAACTTTCTCTCCACCATCATCCAGCCACTCACAGGCCGCCTTTCACAGTACATGTGTTCATGTGTACCAAATGTATACATATTTACCTCAACTATAAGTAGCATTGAGTAACATAGACAACATGCTTTTACCCAAAGCGTAATTGGCAAAACAAAAAAAAATTGGTCAAACCCCCTCACCAGCCGTGAACACGTTCCCCACCTCTGGTATGCGGTAGCCCTTCAGCGCGGTGTCCCTGGTGGTGGCGTG
This sequence comes from Micromesistius poutassou, assembly GCF_964030765.1. Taxonomy (NCBI): domain Eukaryota; kingdom Metazoa; phylum Chordata; class Actinopteri; order Gadiformes; family Gadidae; genus Micromesistius; species Micromesistius poutassou. The sequence continues at coordinate 14,519,335 of NC_140288.1, forward strand.
GAACACCCCTATGGGGGCGATGTTGGCCAGGCGCACCGTCTCGTGGATGGTGGCCATCACAAACGGCATCCTGTGGCGGTCTTCAAATGAAATCCCGCTGCGGTCCGCCAGGCCCTCGTCTATCTCCCTCTGACAGCGGGCTGGGGGGGGGACGGGGGCGGCATGTGGATGAAGTTTAAGGCTGAACTGTGTGAACTTTCTCCCTGCAGTGATCACCTCGGTTTAGAACTGTTGGACGTTATGAATGTAGGTGTTGTTTGGCGGTTTAGAGCACGGTTTTGTCCTGGAAGGCAAGAATAGATATCCAAAACTGGATATCTATTCTTGCCACAGTTCTGCACAGACTAAATTAATAATGAAAAAAATGAAAAAATGTTGAACAAAGGGACGACCGCAGAGTCGAAAAGAAAGAAAAAGAAAAAAGACCACAAATGGTTAATGAGACATGAAATATGTTGTCAAAGGTACATACTATGTATCATTAGCTAGTTTTTGGCCAAAGTGTTGTGCTGGTGGTGGAGACGGGCTCACCCTGTACGTCCCCGTGCGTGGCCAGGTAGAGGATGCCAGAGAGGATAGTGTTGGCCGTGGTGTCGGTGGCAGCGAAGTGAAGGTCAAGTAGCAGCATGACTAACCGCTCCTCCTCCAACAGGCGGCCGTCTTGCTTACTCTAATAGTGAAAGACGGAATGTCAAACATGGGTTGTGTTACGATGAGTCTTTCCTCATACTCATTCACTATAGCATCAAGGAGATGAGCAGTATGCACTAATGGAGGACCATCGGAATGCACCCATGGACGAGGGGTGAAAGCAAGCATTCAGACGGAGATCTTAGACACACGAGAACAAGCAAGAAGCTATTTGGGAGAGCGAGTTAAAGTAGAAGACTTGCTGAAGGCCACACCTTCTCCATCTCATCCAGATAGCAGTCTATGACGTCTCGCTGTTCTCCGGGGATGCGGGAGGACTTGTGCTGCTTCACGACGCCCCTGACATGCTTCTTTATGATCTCAAAGTTCTTGAATATCTTCTGGAAGGGGAGTGGAAGCCCGCGAAGAGCCGGGAACCCATCATAGACCTATTGGAGATCAGTACAGTAGTTTGACGATGCTCACTTGTAAAATGAATTGGCTTGTTGAAACAGGACCGATTTCCTTCAGATCAGTCTTGCTCTGAAGACTGGACATTGGACCATGTTTCACATGATTAGGTCACAGATATACACACATATTATATATACACACATATTCAACTCAGTCTATTCCTAATATCAAGGAGAACCATTGTCCAATGTGTAAACAAGACTTGATACATCATACTTGATACAAATACATCAGCTCTCAATGAGCTATTGAGGTCAAGAAGCGTTAAAGGGGGTAATATTAAACTTATTCTTTAATATTAAATATTAAAGAATAGGGGATCTTTGAGGAACAGTGTACAGCCCTAGGAGAAAGCAGTGCATCATGGGAATAATCCCCATGGATAAGTCCATTCGTCGTGGTGCTAACTTACTGCAGCCCAGGCCCCATTGGCCACCTGAGCGTTCTCCTTGAAGCTGTTGATGATGAGCTTGTGCATCGCATCTTCGTACCCAAAGCGCTCTCCAAACAGGACAGAGCAAATCACGTTGGACGAAGCGCTGTGGATCAGAAACGAAGGATCCACTGGATCACCTGAGCAGAAAAATCACATTAAATCAAATCAACAACAAAAAGTGATGTTGAGTCTTCTCCTTATTAAAGGGCCGTGATTACATGCCATTTCCAAAATGTATCCGTTTATGACATAAGTGGGAGATACAAGTTGGTTCAGTCAGGGAGGTGACTGATTGGTTGATCGATATATCAAACATCTGGGTGGACACTCCCACTTGTGATGTCATAAATGGCTAAAAGGGCTTTTAGAATAAACCACCTCACACCTGGTGGTCAAATAGGAGCCCTCATAACAGCTTACTTACCCAGACGGTTTTCTAAGTGGCGTGTGATGTGATTGGTCTCCTCCAATATCTTGTTCTCCATTGTCTTTTTACCCAGACCGAAGGTCTTCATGGAGGCCAGGGCAAAGCGCCTGTGTTCCTTCCACGTTGGCCCATAGTTAGCCATGATCAGCCCTAGAGGTGGGAGGAAGTACAGCTGTACAACACTGGACAACAGACATGCCAAGATACTAAAGATCCTTAAGGGGCTTTTACAGATCATCCTCTTTCTTTGTGTTATATTTACTATAATGATTTACTTTCTATCCAAATGAACATCATACAATGAAGACGCATACAATTTTGAGGATATGTCATTCATAATCAAGTTATCTCCTCTGTGAAGACCACTGCGGAGATCCAGAGGAGACCAGAGCCAACCTTTATTCTCCGTCACATGGTTGATCATCAGGCCCTGGGGCCGCCCGGCGAAGTCTGCTCCCTGAGTCACCAGAGCCTGCCTGATGACCTGCAGTCCGTGCAGAAACACTGCCGGCCTATTGCCAAGGAACAAACTGTACACGTCGCCATAACGCCCGGCAAACTAGAAGAGACATCGGTTATGATATAGAAATGTAATACTAATGCGCTTTATTCCTGGTCCATTAGAACAGAAGGATACATCCGATACAAAGAGAGGTACTCAAGCATACACAATGCGAAGCCACCAAATACCTTTTTCAGGTCCCTCAGTGGGTTTGTCGTACTCAGCTGGAGTATATTCCCAAATACTGGAACAGGATCGGGGCCTGGAGGGAAATGCTTGGGCCTCCGGGGTTTCAGTCTCAGCCAGAGGAGAACACAGATGACGACAACAAGGAAAATCGGCATTATGGAGTACGTGGTTGTCATCATAAGGTTGTCCTCGCAGAAATACGTCAGCCCAAGATGGTCCTCACAGCACTGTCTAAACAGGATGTCCTCACATGGATTTACACACTGCAGAATGTCCTCAAAGATTGTCCACACTGCAGAATGTCTTCAGAATATATTCCTTGCAGCTTTAAGTTCTCATAAGATTGTCCTCACACAGAATGTATTAGCACAAGACTGTGAACAAAAGAGAATAGCTACTAAGTTTGTTTGGTAGTTAGTCTACCAGAAAATCCCAGCAAATATTTCGTAAGATTTCTTACTGCCTCTGGCTGGAGTTTTTTTGGTTTTGTTTTGACAATGTAATTATCCACAAGAATCAGGTCAGGTCCATTGTTTTGGTTATATGTGGTTCTCTGTTATAACTGGATTATGCTAAACCAATAGAGAGCTCAGCTCAGTCTTGAGGGCTTTGAAATTTGTTATCCTTGACAAAAGACAACAGGATCCATTGTGCAAGACGTTAAATGGGTTTCAAAGTTCTAAATAACATTTATTGAGTTAGGGGATAGGATGCTTTTAGGTAACATTTCATTGAAACGCTGGACCACAACTGGGATTATCAAATGCATTTAGAATATCTTGCAAATATTTAAAATTTTCAGTAGCCTCCATGCCTACAACTAATAACTTTGTGCATGTCAAATCAACATAGCGAATAAACTCATGTTTTATCCATGAAATGGTGTTCATTTCAGTTTTGGCTTTTAGCTTATTCCTAATTAAATCAGTTATTTTGTAATGGTCCATAACTGAATTAGTGCATGCACACACAAACCATCACACAAATGAATGAGGCATGAGCTAGCCATTTATTGTTATTGAAGTTAACATGGTCAACTGCATTGAAAGTCATACAATACAATAAACCTCATAAGTGTTGTTTTGCAAGGGAGACGCCTCTCTTTGTCAGAGAGAAACCCGTCCTGTAGGAATATACATACATTATATCTTATTGGCAAGTAGATATGCTTGGTAAGTACATTGTCCTCTACCAGGTACTCATGTACAATATACATGTTAAAAAATATAGTTTGTTTGCATTGCAATCACGGTTCCTCCTCTTCTTTTTGTTCAGGTGATGTTCAGGATGACAAAATTCACATTTATGTGTTACGAGTTCTTGAATGATCTAAAGAGCACTGTGTTGTTTTCAATAGCTATCACATACACATAAGCATATGCATAGAAGGCACATCTATGCATTTTAATTGCTTATAATATTAATAATAATAAAGAATGCGTTTTTTCATGTTCTGTGAATTAAAAAAAGAAAAGCCAAAGTCATCCAGGAGTGTGAGTGTGTCACAAAGCTGGCCACGGCCGTATAGAGCGACACATCCGGACACGAAGACGAGACACAAAAACATCACAGGGACAAGGCCACTAGACAGCAGAAGGACACGCGAACGGACAGACGGACAGACGCATACATCCTAACTACACAACAGATGAAGAGGAAGAACTGAAAAACCTGGATACGCAACGGTAGCACGTAGAAACTCAAGTCAATTCAATCCGCATGATTTAAGACGAGAAGGAAATCCAGAGGATACGTTTGTGTCGTACAGAAATGGATTCAGGCTTCCGGGAGTCCCCTTTGAACGGAGCATCAGGGCGGCGGTGTTGTGCTGGAGGGAAGCGGCCAGCCGTGAAATAAAACACTGATTTAAGGTGGAGGTCCGGCCTGCTCCTTGGAGGAGAGGGTGAGAGACCCACCCCCGCCTCCCCGTTGGTGGAAGAAGCCTCCAGGCTGGGGAGGGGGGGGGGGGGGGGGGTGGAAGGCCTCTGAGCCCTGGATGAGTGAGTGTTGAGAACTGCCCCTTAAGGCGAGGCGGCCAGGAGTCCGTACATCCCCCCCCCCCCCCCCCATTCCAGAATATTTCCTTATGACGTCTCCTCTTTCCAGAGGAGACGTTGCACAGACTCAAAACATCGTCAGGAAGACGTTATTTTCCCCAAGGCGTAAATAACATCACAAAAAACACAAATGGAGCAAATGAGCAGAAAGGGTAAAAGGGAAAGAGATGAAAATGTACGGCCAACATTTGAGAATGAAGTGGGTCGGGCGAGTCATCTCATCAGTTAGAACAACAACAACCATAATAATAATAATAATAATAATAATAATGCACATATAGTATCAGCCCTGGATTCATCGTTCCCAGGAATACTGCAGCTCACTGGTAAAGTACTCGGTTCTCTATCAAAAAACAAACAGTTCAATGCTTTTAGTGTGACGACATTACATAAGTAAAAATAAAAATACTAGTAACCGATGGGGCACTGATGGCATATAACACTGCCATCTCGAATGTTTAATGCTGTGTGTTTAATGCTGTGTGTGTGTGTGTGTGTGTGTGTGTGTGTGTGTGTGTGTGTGTGTGTGTGTGTGTGTGTGTGTGTGTGTGTGTGTGTGTGAGAGAGAGAGTAAACATGGGGGTGGGTGTGTTTGTTTGAGGGGGCCCTTTAAAGTCCCATCACCACGGTGACAAAATGACCAAAAAGAAAAACTCTGGGTAAATGTCACCGCGACGACGTCACACAGCGACCGTGAAAGTGAAATACATGTGGAGGTACACTCCGAACCGGCAACGAAACGGGCCTCCTTCACTCAGTAAAGAGTGGAAAGAAAGAAAGAAAACAATGTAATACGATTTAAAAATGAAAACCAATAACCCAACTCGTCCTTTGGCAGCGGTGTGCCAATGGCGTTGCCCACAAGCTCTAGTGAGTAACACACCGACGGAAAATCACACCTCGCCTGGAAACTTGTTTTTAAGTGTCAAGAAATTAATGACGAGAAGTGCAGGAGTGTTAGGGGGGGGGGGGGATGAGGGGTAAGGGGTAAGGGGGTACAGGGGAGGGGGAGGGGTGCATGAATATTATGAAGATTATACATTCCTTCTATCCCTAACATTATTGTTTCATATATCCATCGTGGTGTAACAAGGCTTGAAGTAGTGGCGGTGGTGCTGCGCAGAAGCAGCAACAGAACACAGCGTTAAGGACGTTCGGCTTGAGCTTGAGAAGGGAATGGTGACAGACGGACGGACAGTGTATCCATCTGAACAAAAAAAACGAGCTCAACTCACTCTGGTGGGGGGGGGGGGGCGGTGCAACCGGAAAAAAAAAAAAGAGTAAAAGTCTTAAGACTGGCCAAAAGTCTGAATGGATCAGCTTTTGGTTCCAAGGCAGTTCTTGAGAGACATACATCATCATCATCGCGTGTAGGTGGTGAGTGAGGTTAGCGTACAACCGTTACTATAGCAACACACAACACGACCAGTCAGTGATGCTTCAATCGTTTACATGGGACTATAAAATACAGGTAAAACTACATTTCCCCCAGTGGTGTCCAGGGGATTTATTAAGCTTCTTCCTCCGTGGGGAAAAAAAAAAAAAAAAAAAAAAAACATAGACGGCCACGCAGAGTCACTGCTTGGATTAGAAGGCCGACCGGGCGGAAGAAACATCTGTGAGGGGGACGTTGAACGAAATCATCGGCAGATTTGGCACAAGCCTACGTCTTTACCTTTTCGACAACCTCCTTACTTTTCAACTAAAATCTAAATTGGCATACATTTCCTTTGGTTAATTATAAAAACAACAAAATAAACAGACAAGAGTAAGTACACAGAAAAAGAAAAAAAAAAAAAAAGGGGGCAAAAATGTTAGTCAGGGGGGGTCGTGGGTGGTCGGGGAGGGGAGGGGGGTGGGCATTGGGTGGACATTCCCTCGGTGGTCGATCGTTCGCTAGTTGCAGCCCTTGTTGCGGGGGTGGGGGTGGGTTGAGAAGGCGGCCCCCACACCGTGGTTAAAGTTGGGTTTTTAGCGTGGCCGCCCCCCCCCCGGCAAGGAGGCTCCTCTGACAATCACAGTGGTTTAGAATACAACTAGAGCAGGGTGTCCCGTACAGGGGGAGAGGAGCTCTGGTGTTGGGTCTACCTCTCTCGCCCTCCCCCCCTCCCTCTTGCCCTCTCTCTCCCTCCCCCTCTCTCTCTCTCTCTCTCGTCGATGTCATGTTGTTTTCCATTGTTTTCTATTGTTCCATGTCCGCAATCATGGTTTCAAGTCTCAGGCGTCAAGGTGTGGCTGGCAAAAATCAATCAGGTGTCAGGTTCCTGGAAGACGAGGGGGGAAAAACACAATCCAGGGCTGTGATTGGCCAGAGCTCTCCTTCAGAGGTGGTGGGGTTTGATTGGATTTTGTCGTCTGCGTTGCGTTTACCTGGAAATGGTGGATGGCCGGGTTCCGTGCGGACCCTCATCTGTAGCTCTTCTGCTGCTGCATCAGACCCACGTTCTCGTACACCCTGGAGCTGTCTTCCCTCATTCTACAAACACAGACACGCGCGCAGATACAGACACGCGCGCACACACACGCACAAGCAAAGACACACACACATGTGATAAGACACACACACACGCAGAGACACACGCCCGCAAAAAACACACACGCAGAGACACACGCCCGCAAAGACGCACACACGCAGAGACTAGGGATGCGCGATAACTTTTTTTTTTAACCAATACCGATAACTTTCAGCTCCTAAAGGCCGATACCGATATCAATAACCGATAACACACACACATATACATATATATGATCATGACATTGTTTCTCAGACATCAGTAGAATCAACAGGGGGTTTAGGGGGGTGGGCTTGCAAGGGGCGGGATATGACGTAGGGTCCACGACGGCCCCTGTCACTCAGGTGTGTTTTGGTCTGACCGCAGCAACGGAGGCAGAATGGGCAGAACTCATCGCGATCATCTTAAATGTTGCTGCAGCGATGCATCATATATTCCGTTGCATCCACAACATCCGTACCGATCGATGAAGATCGGAGCATTGGAGTCACAGACAAATAGAAGAAACAATGAATAAGAAAGGCGTCGCAAACGACTGCGTTACCGGAGGAAGAGTGTCTTTTTTTGCTTCATTTCACATCTAACAAACACTGTGACAAATGTAGTTGATCTCTGTGTTAAACTGAGAAAACAGGAAGTGGAAGGACGGGACCCTATAATGTTCAGCTAACTGTTGTCAATAAGTGTTACGAGAGTTAGCGCGAGAATGACAGTGTGTGTGTGTGTGTGTGTGTGTGTGTGTGTGTGTGTGTGTGTGTGTGTGTGTGTGTGTGTGTGTGTGTGTGTGTGTGTGTGTGTGTGTGTGTGTGTGTGCAGACGAGCGAGGAGAGCGAGCGGTAGCGTGTGTCAGTTTAGTGAAGTAATGAACGAGTCTGGTTGTCTCTGTGCCAACGTGTACTGTAAACAGTTAGTGAAACTAAGAATAAAGTACACAGCCTTTCAATAATCGGCGGCCGCTTCATTCCGACCATATTCCGACCTATAAGCAGACCCACTGCCGGTCAAAGTGAAGGGTGTTACCCCCGAGAGAACATCGACGTCTCCGCTGTGCTCTCGACTACGGTCTGGGAGCCGACAGCAGGAAAGGTGTAACATAATAATAAAAATACATTTTTAATTTTCTATATACGCGTGCAGCTGTGAACTCATGTATTGTAATTGATTGTATGATGAGTACTTTTAGGGTTACGATAAGACGATAAGCGTTAGTGGGAGCAGGGCACTCTGGAACTGCCTCCCCCTACACATCCGGGCAGCCCAGTCGCTAAATGATTTTAAATCTCAGTTAAAGACCCACCTTTTTTCACTGGCCTTCGATTAGCGTTTCCTTTTTACAAGTGCCAGCAAATAGTGTCCCCTAGTTACCTTTTAAATTTCTCTTCTATTTTATCTTATTTTAACTCCTAGAGTCTTTGTCTTTTAACCCTTCCTTTTCTTTTATTTTCTTGCGCTTTTTTGCCTTAGGTATTTTTTTCATTGTGTATCTGCACTTTCTGTGAAGCACTTTGGTTGCGGCTCAGCCGCATGTAAATTGTGCTATACAAATAAAACTTGACTTGACTTGACTTGACTTGACTGAAATTATATGTTATCGGGGCTATTCGTCATGATATCAGACTTATCAGAATGACGTAACCATTTCTGTTATCGGCCCGATAATTATCGCGCACCCCTAGTAAAGACACACACACACACGCGTGACATAGAAGATTCCTTGACAGCGGTGCATGAGGTGGGACTCACTCTGTGCAGATGGGCGTGGGGATGGGCGTGCAGGGAGGCAAGGGGCTCTGCTCGCCACTGGTCAGGTCCAGCATAGAGTACTTAATGTTGGTGTACTCGCGCCCCTTGATCTTGCTCTTCTGCAAAGACGGGACCGAAGGGAGGACGGTGTGAGGAAACGGTCTTAATAAAAGTCATTTCTTCCCAATAGAAATGTAATATACGTAGCCCATTAAATAAACTAATGTTAACAATATGTTAAGCATTATCACCTTTGCATTGAAAAGCAGCCAAAATAAAATACTTCAACGACCAACTTTACATTCTATTTTATAATAAATAGAAATATAAAAACACTAACGTGATGCTTAATATTACGTTAAATGAAGTAACCCTTTACAATGGACAATGACCATATCCAATGAAAATGTGGACTACTAACAGTAGTCCACTACTAACAGACTACTAACAGTAGTCCACTACTAACAGACTACTAACAGTAGTCCACTACTAACAGACTACTAACAGTAGTCCACTACTAACAGACTACTAACAGTAGTCCACTACTAACAGACTACTAACAGTAGTCCACTACTAACAGACTACTAACAGTAGTCCACTACTAACAGACTACTAACAGTAGTCCACTACTAACAGACTACTAACAGTAGTCCACTACTAACAGACTACTAACAGTAGTCCACTACTAACAGACTACTAACAGTAGTCCACTACTAACAGACTACTAACAGTAGTCCACTACTAACAGACTACTAACAGTAGTCCACTACTAACAGACTACTAACAGTAGTCCACTACTAACAGACTACTAACAGTAGTCCACTACTAACAGACTACTAACAGTAGTCCACTACTAACAGACTACTAACAGTAGTCCACCATTTCGATACATCCTTAAATGCCAGAAGCCCACCTGCTCCTCCTCGATGCGTCTCTGCAGGGTCTCGATGTAGTGCTGCACGGCCATGTAGATGAACCGGTACTGGGCCTCGGTCTGCACCATCCCGGAGCGCTGGGACCGCACCATCTGGATGGTCTTGGGCACGTCGATGTCACAGTCCACCCCTTCAGGACACAAAGCGTTTAGCTGGTTGACCTTTAACGTCACAAAGGTCTCCATGAGCTTCAGTTCCCTCGCAATTATCTTTGAGTCCATCTTGTGTAACTTTGCTGGGTGGATAAGGCCCACTGTAACGCTCTTGCACTTAAAGGCTAAGTAAACCACCTACTTAGCCGGGGAAATTCAGCCAAAAACGTAATGAAATCTAAAAAAATCTGAGCAGTCATGACAAGGTTTTAGAAACACATAAGCTGTGTTCGAAATCGTTCCCTATTCACTCACTCACTATTCCCTATATAGTGTTTATGATATAGTGAACTATATTGGGAACGAACAAACGAGAATTCGGACACTACGCTGAACATTTCTAAACGTCATTTGAGTAAATGCGCCCGCATTGCATTGTGGTACACGGGAGTAACATGTAGGGAACATCGTATGTTCACTAAAATTTTGGGTATTTATTGTCCACTATATAGTGAGTGAAATTAACCACTGAGAATTCGAACACCACTACAAAATGGCGAGCACCCTAGGCCTGTATAGTGCACTATATCCGTGATGGGGAACAATTTCGAACACAGCTATAGTAGTTCCATAGTAGCGTGTAAGTGTCCAACATTCTCACTAGAGCCAATAGAAAAAGTCATTATACCCTTTGAAAGTGTCCCTATCTTACAGTTGGTACGGTAACTAGGGTTTTTTGTGTTTGTGTGAAAGGGTAAAATTAGCTGGAGAGTCTTGGCTATACAGTATAAACCAATACATTAACAATTTTCTTAAATGGAAGTTACCTGGTAAAACGGTTTGCATTGTAAAAGCAGTTCTACATATTGAGATCAAATTATACACCTTAAAAATCCAAGTTCTATAACACAGACAGAAAATGTAGTTGCCATATCCATACCTTTTTCTCTTATCACATCTATTAGGATGTCGATCACGATGAAGGTGCCTGTTCGTCCAATCCCAGCACTGGAGAGGAAGAAAACAAGACATCATTACATCACGGGTGATCATTACATCAACCGACTGCGGCCCGTGACCGCAGCTCTAGGTCTAAAAGAAATGGGAACTCAAACATCCCAACTTCTTTTCCATCATATCAATAGTGGCTAATAATAATAATGATAATGTCTTAGTGATCGTATCATCAAGTACTTGATTAATGAATCATGAATTGAGAACCAGGCAGTGGTTTATATACTCCAGGCAGGGACCTCCTCTATTCCAAAACATTGAAAGTGACAATGTGTACAAGTTGCGCCCCTCTTGGTTGGTAGCATTCACTTGGCAGACTCAAAATAATAACATTAAGACTGCTTAACCTCGCCCCTACAACTCGCTGTGGTTGCCAGCTTTCACTCAATAACAGCCAGCAGCCAAAGTCAATGCACTAGGGTCTTGTCTCAACATAGCTGCTCAACCCTCCTCTAAAATTTGCCAATATTGATACTGGTTTTACCCCTCATCTTTTCGTTAGTTGCAGCTGAAGCCACTGGGCATGTTGTTAGCACTGCAAAAGCAAGAGTGCAACTAGTGCCATGTGCTAGGGTCCGCTAATGTCTGTCATTTGATACTCCTCCACACAGGGCAAGGGCGCCCTCTGGCGTAACTACAGCAACTACAAGTAAACAGATTGTACACCAGGATGGTGTAAACAGAGTAAAAATGTCTGAATACAATATATCAGGTATGCGGTGAAATTGTATGGATGGGATTGTTGCTGTGTGTAGCCATCAGTATGTACTGCAAATATCTAGATAATTTTACTTTAGAAATATTTATAGTAGTATCGCATACATCGTCACCCCAAAGTTCATTCATTGGATAGCCTCAAAGTCACAAATACCCCACGACCCAGGTCTCCCAGAGCTCAGGTAGAGGCACCCTGCTGTACGTGGAGGGACTGTAACGTTATGCTCTACGGTCTGGGTGTTTGTATACCTGCAGTGCACCGCTATGGGGCCAGCCTCCAGGATGCTCTCCTGTTTCAGGTTGACCTCCTCCAGGAAGTCCAGCACACCTCCAGGGTCGGTGGGCACTCCGTGGTCGGGCCAGGCCCGGAAGTGGTACTGCCAAACGGTACGCTCCGTGTTCCCCTGTTAACGTTCAGGTAGAGACCTAAAGTTACGATGTGAGCTCTACTGCAATGCATTCCCAGCACAGACCTCAAGTCTTTGTTTCGAGGTTTGTAATGCAGTGACAACCTCCTTAAAACCAATTGGCTATCCTCAAGAACACAGCCTTCCTTAAGAACCCGGTGGTCTCCTTAAGAACCCGGTGGTCTCCTTAAGGACACTGCTCTATCCTTAAGGACACTGCGCTACCCTTAAGGACACTGCGCTATCCTTAAGGACACTGCTCTATCCTTAAGGACACGGCGCTATCCTTAATGCCCGTGTCACACTGGCCCGAAGTTGACGCCAGATAAACACACAAATGTGGAATTTTGAATTTCGCACGAAGATGGCCCCGAACTTGGTCAACAGCCGAAGCAAGTACGATGCCTACAGAAGGTCAAACGATGGCACCCGAACCACACACACGAGACGTCGTATTGAGGGTACGATGCGTTTGAACTAGGTCACGAAGGCGTCACGTGACCTCCCGTTGGTATAACACCTTCATATAGTCATCTATCTATCTGCTATTTAGATATCATCTATGATATCTAAATAATCGATATAATCAATATATAATATATCTGTCGCAGCCGTTCAAATGAGGCTATTGATTTTCTGTTAAAGGTGTCTGACTTGTTTATTTATGAATCATATCAATTTTTTGAGACCTGCACCTGCAAAGTTCAGCACCAGATCCGACCTGTCATCCGTGATCAAAATGAAATCCGCACCAAAACATCGAAAGGATCTCCCTTGGGTGGCTTTCACTCGATTTATGCAGAGTCTTCGGGCAGCGCAGTGTCATCGCTGGAGTCCCCGCTCCACGTCTGACAAATGATCAGCTGTTGGAACCAGACGAGGTCTCTTCGCAGCTGGGAGTCAAGTGTCGTATCGTTGACTAAAACCCGTTTTAGCAACTTTTATGCGGGTACCCGACCCGTTGCAGGACTGATATTATATAATACTGTTTATGCTGAGACTGCTTTGCTTTTTGCTACCTGTAGGGTCTGTGTGCAGGCTTTGCGCTCAGGTATCTGGTGTGTGTTTGTCAGGTGAAAACTAAACGTCAAGGGAAAGGGGCGGTAGTTGAAAAAAGTATTTACAACGCTTATTAAGTGCACTCATTGCTTATAATGGTTTATTCGTTTCCCAGTATTATTTCCTTAATTTAGAAGACAGTTTTGTTAATTTTTTAATTGTAAAATAAATGCAATCATTTTTTGAAGTCGCAAGTTTTTTTAATTATTGGAAGCGAGTCGAGCTGACCTCGCCTGCTGTACCCACGGTCAAAATAGCCGAGACAATATCTATATAATCATTTTGATATAGGCCTAATAACCAGGAACTGAATTGTGATTAATTGTGATTGAAGCTTTGGGAGTTACACACGCCTCTGCTCTGTAGAGTTGCTCAGGACTGACTGAGGAAGATGCTCTGAGGCTGGCCTTTTATATGTCCATGACACATCGAAAACGCTTGAGCTACTCAAATTCGGCTGTCTTCGCCGACACCGTGGTCCCATCTCGATGTCATCGAACTCTTATACGACGGCTACACAACGGCATTGCGAGGGCTTCACGTAGTCGTTGTGCCTTCCTAAGACAATCGGGCAGCTTCTTGTTTCCTTCGCATTGTCTTCGTGAGGCGATGGCAGCGATGATCACACAAACATGACACGACTTGACAAGATGCCAAGAACACAATGGCCTTACGAAGGGCAAAATGGACACACAAATTCAACACGAAAATGAACCTGCGCAAGGAGCCTGAGAAACTCCACCGGCGGTCATACGATGGCTTCAGATGCCTTCATGAATGGTCCGATGTTTTTACGATCAGAGCCGAATTTGAACATTTCCTTTATCGTGTGTTTATCTGGTGTCAATTCCGGGACAGTGTGAGACGGGCATAAGGGCACAGCATTGGCTAAGCAGCAGTGGTAGAGTGACTGGATCGGTCCAGGGCTCCTCCTAGCCAAGTGTCCCTGATGAAGACACCTGCCCCCAACTGCTCCCCGCCAGCTGGATGTTTCCTTGCATGGTGGACACTGCCATCAGTGTACGGTTGTGTGTATCAATGGATGACTTTGCAATCGTAAAGGACTTTAAGTGGCCACATAAAAAGAAAAGGGCTATATCAATGCACCCGATTTACCATCCCTCCTAACACGGTGGCATGTGACCTCCTGTGGTCACGTGTGGAACTGCTGGTCTGTGGCGCCGCAATAAGTGATGTGATGAACTTACAAGTAACAACAAGCTCACATCACTAGAGGACGACGAGCCTCTCACCTGTCCAACCTTGGATAGTTTGAGCTCTCGGAGCGTGTAGTCGTGGGCGGCCGTCTCCTTCACGTTACGGACCCGCATGGCGCCGTACTCCTTCAGGGCCGACACGTCCGGCCAGTACTTCACACACTTACTCTGGAAGAAGATGAGTAGACACGTTTTACTGGTGGTAGTACTGCACACGTTTACTCTAGAAGATGAGTAGACACGTTTTACTGGTGGTAGTACTGCACACGTTTACTCTAGAAGATGAGTAGACACGTTTTACTGGTGGTAGTACTGCACACGTTTACTCTAGAAGATGAATATATATAAGTTTTACTGGTAGTACTGCACACGTTTACTCTAGAAGATGAATATATATAAGTTTTACTGGTAGTACCGCACACGTTTACTCTAGAAGATGAATATATATATAAGTTTTACTGGTAGTACTGCACACGTTTACTCTAGAAGATGAATATATATATAAGTTTTACTGGTAGTACTGCACACGTTTACTCTAGAAGATGAATATATATAAGTTTTACTGGTAGTACTGCACACGTTTACTCTAGAAGATGAATATATATATAAGTTTTACCGGTAGTACTTTACACATTAACTCTGGAAGAGACAAAGACTGCTACTTGAATAACAAAAAGAAAGAATGATATTTGCACTACACCGATGTGTAAAATGAAATGGCGGTTCACTCAAAAATATGGCTGAAATGCTTTCGTCAAAACACAGCTGTTACATAAAACAACGGACATTGCAGAACGTCTTTGGTTCGGGCTTACCTTTCCCCTCTCCACCTCCTTGGTCGTCATGACGATGACCCTGGAGTTCTCCTGGAACACCATCCTCCAGAAGTCGCTGATGGTGTTCTGCAGGCAGCCCTGCGTGGCGATGTAGCTCTTCTTCAGCTTGGTGCTGTTTGACTTGGACTCCAGCTCGGGCTGAACACGAACACACGCACACGCACACACACACACACACACACACACACACACACACACACACACACACACACACACACACACACACACACACACTTTAGTCCGGGACCATACTTTAAATGTTCACTTCAATGTAATGAGCCTCAGTTAGACTGAAGAACAGTATTTTGATAATTTTATAACAATTTTGTGATATTTATCATACTTCATTTATCAACTTCAAGTATGGGAAGTGGTTCTTGCAACATTCAAGAATCTCATAGAATCCGAGTGACAATTACAGATAGAAATTCAAGAATTGTTGAACGTACAGAATAATAAACAAGGGGGTTGTTTTGTGTGTGTGTATATGCATGCATGTGCATGCAAAACCGTGTATTTGTGTGTGTGGAGGATAGAGTAAAGTTACCATGATGTCAGTCACCACCATGATGAGATTAGCGTTGATGTAATCGGAGCCCGCCTCCGTGTCATCGCCATCGTTCAGCACCACACGCGTGTGGTCGACTGCAGAGGAGAGGGGAAACCAACACACAACTCCTGTTAACATACTGGCATTATGCAGGCATGGCAGGTGAATCCATGTTAAGGTTAAGATAACACCAAGAGTACAGGTGATTCATATTCTAATTGAGATACCTCAGAGAGTACAGGTGAACTCATATTCAGATGAAGATACCACAGAAAGTTTAGAAAAATTTCATGTTAAGATTACACAGGATTCAGGTGAATTCATATTCAATTTAGCTTCAAGGTTAATTCATTCAAGATTAAGAATAAACAGGAGCTCAGGTGAATTAGGAGAAGGATGGAGGATGGAGTTTCTTACAGGGAAGGATGTTTTTGTAGCGGTTCTTGTTCTTGTTTTCTACCCGCTGGCCCTCCTTGCGACTGTACAGTAACTTGCACTCTTGTTGTTGCAGCGTCTAAGTGGAGAGAAAGTGGGTAAAGTGGGCATCACCATGGGCTTGACCTGAGGGAGAGCTAATTTATTGAATTAACCAAGTCAGTCATTCACAATTAATTAATTAATTGAATGAAAGAAAGGAATAACCAATCAGACATCCAACCCTTGTGCTGGCCCTTACCTCAAACTCCTCCCAGAAGCCCTGTTTGACCTTGTCCGTGGCCTCGGCCAGCTTGCTCAGCTCCCTGACACGGCTCTCGATCTCTGCAGCGTTGATACGGGTCGTGTTGAGCGGCTGGGGAGCACAGCGACGTCATCAGTACATCATAACGCAGCCGGCTTTTAGCCAGAGAGACTTACTCTGAATTATTTATGTGATCAAATGTGCTGCAGGTTAGAATTAAGAGCCATTATTTGAGTAATTTAGGAAAAAGATGGCACAGCCATCCATCAGCTCTTAGGGAGTGAAATCTACTGTGAGAATATCTGTAGGAGACCATTTCGATTTTTAGGCAACTTCCGGCTCACTTCTAAACAAGGGCAGGCACGCTAAGGCTTTCATGGGTTGTGTGGTGGTGGTACCTGTTTGAGCTGCAGCACAGTTCCCAGTGTCTCCACCATGGGGTTCTTCTTGTAGTGCTCCACCAGGTCTGTGAGCGAGTCAAACTTCTCCCCACCACCCACGTCATACATGTCTTGCTGTAGAGAAACCACACATAAACACATGAGTCTTTACATATTGCCGTCAAAACATACAATGACGTCTTCCCATGCTGATGCTCTGCTACAGTGTTGTGGCGGACTAGTCTCCAGGGCAGACGTGACCCTGATGCGGTTCATTGGTCAACATCTTTCTTCTTCTCCATTTCTTATTTTAATTTCCTCCTGGAGGAAGTGAAGAAGTGTCATCTCACTTCTCAGTTAATGGAACTGAAGCCAGACACAATTATAACCATGGCCTTGCAATCACTTCAGTACACAATACTGGTCTTCCCTGTTTAACATTGTACTAAAACCCATGCAATATTCTATCAAAGTACAAAACTAGGAAATTCTACTTTTCTGGAGACATGAAAACAATCACTTTTCCATGCCATGACCCACTTGTGGAGCTAACCAGCACCCACCAGATATTTTGTGCAGTAGAATAAGCAATACATTCTCCTTCCCATGTCCAAAAAGTGTGATTATGAACAGTTCTTGATGTATATTTTTCTTAGATACGGTATTTCCCCCTTTCAGTCATTAAACAAACAACGCTCAACTGAAAAAACACGGGGGTACTATGCATGCATACTGTTTATATATTTTAGAATATGGTATTTATTGTGGACATCCCACAATTCCACTTGGAGCCACACATGGGCCGTAACCAACAGTTTGAAGGCTGGCTTAAAACAACAGAGGGGCTCACCTGACAGCGGATCATGACGTGGGTGACTTTGGGTTTGTTGTCGGCGCTGTCCGTCTTGTCGTCCCCGGTGCGCACAGACAGGACAAAGTCTCCCGGGTGACTCTGGCTCTCCCTCACCAGAAAGCTGCCGTTCTTACCCTTCTCTGTCAGGAGCTTCTCTGCCTCCCGGCCCGACAGGTGACCGTGGAACCATCTGACCGCACACACACACGCACATCGTTTGAAGATGAATCAAATGACAAGGGGCAAGACAGTCAAGCGGTTAGGGTGCTAGACTGACAAAAGATTCTCCAACGTCAACGCCCGCAGTTGACCTTGCGTGAGACGCCTTGCCCAAATCTGCTCCTTAATGAGATGTATCTAAAAGAATTCCTGTCACTTTGGATATAATCATGGGTTTAAAAAGACAGAAATAATGAATTACATTTTGCTTTCATTCATTTCTAAGTCCAAATAACCATAAAATTGAAAAAAAAGCCACAGATGGGCTGCGCCTATTTGGCTTTTTTTTTCTCTGGTAAAGTCCCCCTGAGTTAGGACGGCTATGAGTGTGTTTTCCCTTTTGAGTGATCGTATGAGTTTTGAATCGAGATAAACGGTTGAATTCTAAATGGTTGTAGAATGCAGATATTTTCTTGAGGAAACAAGGCTATTCTGCAGGTTTAAATAAATCAATGAACCAAAAAATATATATATTTTTTTTATACAAAGCGCATGTATTTTCATTAGTACACCAACTCGTCCAGTGTTTGCTTAAGATTGTATATTTTCATTGCATAGTTAACTTCCGATGTGTCATTCAGACTCTGTATATTTACTCTGCCTTGCATCTCTCCCCAAAACCAAACAGCCATTCAAATCAATAAAACAAGTCAGGTGCCCTGGAGCCTATGCTACAATTCTCCCTCTCATGCACAGACGTGCGCACACCCACACACGCATACCATTCCCACTCACCTTTCTGAGGTGGGGTCAGCACAGTTGAGTGGGTACTTCAGCTCGATGACGTCTCCGTTCTTCTCCTTGAGCTGCCCGTGGTGTTCCATGTAATACTGCACCAGCTCCGCCAATGTGGCGAACTTCTCCCCGCCATAGAGATCGTAGTAGTCCCCAGTGTTCTGGATCTTAATGTGGGTCACGGCGCCATTTCTCCTGCACAGCATTAAGAGATCCATTGTTCCGGTGTGGGCTAACAAGCAGCTCTTCATAATAAAGTGAATATCAAGTCGATGAATGCTTCCCCCCCCCCCCCCGCCCCCCTCTATAAAAGACCTACTGTAAAAAGAGTGCCTAAGCAGAATCTCTTGTCTCTCCGCACATTTAACATTATGCAGGACGTAGATTATAAATAGGCATGGAGTCGTAAAGTTGATTTTATTTGGGGGTATTGTGGTCGAGATTGCTTGGTGATGAATGGACGTTGGTTGGATTAAAAAATGACATGGCCTTGAAGTGTCAGCTAAAATGTAATCTTCAATGTAAATGATGCAAGGTTTAAAAATAAAAACAGGATCCTTAAGCGTGGGAGGAAGTTACTAACTCAGGGGTTGAATCTAAAACGGCACATATCTGTCATGTTTGGTCAGCCATGTTTCATCAACTGTATTTGTGAAAACACTTGATATATCAATGCTGTGTGGGGGGCTACAGAACTGGGAAAACAAAGTGCTCAAGTCAAGAAACCATACTCTTAAAATATGTTACATTTAATTACACACAGAGGACTATAATGACCGACCTCTATTTAATGGCAAACATCAATAACCATATTGATGATATTTGTAGTCATTTGTAGAACTGGGGTTGAACTAACATTGTTAACAAAAAGTGGTAGGTCAAGTTCCTAGCACAAGGCTTAGCACTTATAATGACAAGTTTTGTAACTCGCCATGCTTTATGACTTTCAATAAACAAGGCATTTGCTCAATGAGGGGTTGATTTCAGTCTACGCCATAACAATTCAACCTTGCTAAAAGTAATTTTTGACCCGTCTGTTAAAGGAAACTAGTTTAAATGGTTTTAAAATATGTAATAGAACGCAAACAAAATCAAATACCATTTAGGTGTGGGTTGGCAGGAGGAAAATGAGAAACATAAGATCACTGGATGAACAAATGGTCCATGGATAAGGAATGAATGTTAGTTTGGGATTTGAAATGATGCTCTATAGGGGAAAGATTAAGCACTAAACATATCAAGTAAATAAGAAAGGTTATTGCAGGTGATCAACGCTGTTGCTTAAATAAACAAGCAGAATCTAGCTGAGGGGCAGCTGGTGGAACAGGGTGAAGCGGTCATAAAATAAAGCTGGCCATGTCAGCATAATGTCTAAAGTTAAAGGACTGCCAGGCCCATAACTCTGAAGTGTGTTATTCATAATGGTTCATGAACATCTCTAGCCCCAGGGAGTAACATTTCTCAGAAACAAGTGGGCTTAAATTTTTTTGGGGTATTAATTTCTTGATAAAAAAGGGCGGTGACTCACTTTTTCTGGTCAATAAACCAGAAAAAAAACATCTTGTTCAGAGCTTATTTCCATTTGAATGGGCTTTAGGCCCACAATGACATTGAGTGTGTTGTCCAACATATTTGTTGTATTCCCTTATTAGGAAGTGGGAGATCCAAACTTCCCGGGTTCTGCTGCTTACCGTACTGAGAGAGTAAAGTCGCCTGGGTTACTTTTACTCGGTCTGGCCAAGAAACTCCCGTCCACTCCGCGAGTCAACAGCAGATTCTCAGCTTCCACGCCGGTGATGTTTGGGTGGAACCACCTAACCATACGACAAGTTAAATATCTCGGTTGCATATATATACAGATGTAAATATGTATATAAACATGTTGATGTACGCACTATCGAATACATATTTTAGTTCAACCTAAACGGTACCTAGCTCTACGTCATGTCCGTATTCCCTGGCTTGAAAATGAAAACACTGACATTAAATGTATGGATGTGGATTCATCAGCGGACAATACCGTAGCATGGAGACCAGCACCACAATAGAGTAGTCCTGCGGTTCTTCTGGGCTGAAATCACCGAAGAACTACTTTGCATGCGTTTTGTGTGTGATTGTTTGAGTGTGTACTACCAAGTGGAATTCGCTCGACAGTGTATGTAGCGTTCATTAAACCTATGTACTAAGTTACCCGGTCCACATCCTTATTGCATACTTGGTACGCTTCTGTAGGAAGAGGAACACGATGCACGATCAATGTACCAGAAGGTTTGCCACCGAGCAGCGTTGTTTACGAGCCCCACAGAGGCTAGTCCCCACAACACTGTTTTCTGGTCCCCTTACCTTCGAGATGTCATTTTTTTTCGCTCCTCACTTCCTCGCTAGGAGTTTTAATGCTTTTACTAGCTGGCGGACGTTTCCAACTATTGACGCCTTTCCTCACACAATAAAGCGCTTCATTAGTCCACACCCAGTCAGAACCCGCATCAAAATACTGGCAGTGACTGGAAATGTTAATAACGTTAGCTAGGAAAAGTCTCTAGGCCTCGGCCCCAGAGACTTCAGAACAAGTCGATAATTGGACGTCACCAAACATGCGACACAATAAAGGGTTCGTGTGATTTATCGTCCAGTGTAGCCACAGTCCACCGGAGCCCCTCCCTTGTAATGAAAAACAACAGGGCCTCGGCCAACCGGCGTCCTAAGTGAGTTATATTAAAGAGGCCTATCACTTTCTCCGTGCGCAAGCGCGCTACGATACAACGTTTCGACAGCTCGGGATGCGTTCCTGAACTATACTGGCCCTCGGAAAAAGGGACACTAGAAAATTTAGGAGGCAACCATAACAAGTTGCGCTAAAAAAATATTTTCCATATACTTACAATAAGCCCTATTGATTAAAATCAATAATATACATTTTCTGAACATTTTTGCTTTCATCACTTTCATCAATTTTTCTCACTTTCTAAAATGCATTTTTATTAACTCTGCCTTTCTAAAATGTTTTTTTTTTTTTTTAACTTTGCCTTTATTTTCTATCTATTTTACTTTTTACTTATCTATTATTTTATTTTATTGTATGACAATGTTTATATGTGAAGCACTTTGAGTCTGCCTTGTGTATGAAAAGTGCTATATAAATAAAGTTGCCTTGCCTTGCCTTGCCTTCATATTTCATGCGTTAAAATTGCACATCCGTCTGTTACATATTATAGCAGTCAATATCAACACTCACTGATTTTAATCCATAATGAATGTATTCACCTCTAATTCTCTAATTCAGATCGACATGCTTTTCCTCATAAAATACTTTTAGAACAATTTGCATTAGATATGGAAGAAGTTTATCGTTTCAATACAATACTTGGAAAAGACGCAAGCGTATACACAAAAAGTGACTTCTACATTATAGTCAGCAGTTAAATCAGCTGTACAATGGTATTGTAAATCTGAACTAAGGTCAATTGTATGCAAGGTGAAAAAAAACAATATTTGACACTTCAATTACTACAGTCAGCCAATGTACTACATGCATCATATAAAATAAATACATCAATTACAATGGATTTATTGACTGATTAATTGATCAATAATAGTCAATGTATTATACATTGACTTTTATTTAAATATTGATGAATGCACTATTTACATAACTATTATTGTCATTTTTGACCTTATGAGCTGTGAAGCCCTTAGTAGATTTGTCCCTCTCTGCTTGCCGTGTAAATCCGTATAGTACGTGGCAATCACACAGCATCAATGCGCTCGCTGCGCTATCACTGGTCAGAGAGCTCTCCTGCAACCACAGACTAGCCAAATAGGTTCCGAACCGGTGCCCTTGTGCTCAATATAACATCGGTCCTGGGTTATTTTAGTGACAGGACAACAAATAATCGTTATAAATTGACTTAACTCTGCCGCACAAAGTCCAAAAATGTTCACTTTGTCGGAGCTCGTTGTGCTTCTGGCCGTCTTGTCGTCCACTGCGTCGGGGTATTTCGTTAGCATAGACGCCCATGCAGAGGAGTGCTTCTACGAGCGGGTCAACTCCGGAACCAAAATGGGTCTTATGTTTGAAGTCGCTGAAGGGGGGTTTCTGGACATTGATGTTGAGGTGAGATGCAACCCGAACTCAATAGCAGAAGTTCTTCTTTAAACTTGTGTGTTTCTAGGCCTAAAGTGTGGACGGAGCGGCTTTGGGAACCGAAGTGCCCTGGATGTCTTAGCATTGACTTAATTTGCGAAGTCCGGGCCTGGATCATAAAAGCATTAAGTTAGGACTGCAGTTATGCCTGTGATTAACATTACTTTGAGGCTGTCGACGGCGTTTCTTAAGATGTTCAACATAGGAAGTGGTTAGCTACTGGCTAGGTGGAGCTAAAATTAGCCCCGGTGTTTATCCTTCAACTGTCATATAGCCTGTCATCACTGTTCATTTTCATTGTTAAAATATGATGTTTGAAGGGAACCTTGCAGTAGTTTACTACCGTTGACAACATAGCTGTGATTATAATGTGTATATTGATGTACATTTGAACGCTTAAACCGCGCCATATGTTATCACCAATGTGATATCACCGAGCCTATATGTGTGTGTGTATTCCTCGGAAGCAATTCAAAAATGTCCTGCCAATATGCTATTGTTTCATTCACAGATAACTGGTCCTGACGGTAAACAGATTTACAAAGGAGACCGTGAGTCCAGCGGAAAGTACTCCGTTGCTGCACATATGGATGGTATCTATAAGTTCTGCTTCAGCAACAAGATGTCCACTATGACACCCAAGATCGTCATGTTCACCATCGACATCGGCGAGGCGCCCAAAGGACAAGACATGGAAACGGAAGGTAGTAGCGTCTTTTTCTTTCTTCTTTTCTTTTACGAGACTTAACTCACGTGTCCTACTTTTTATATCTGTGCTTCATCCCCCCCTCCCCCCTTTCCGTCGTTGATTGCGTTTCCTTTCCTTCTTCTTCCTTCCCTGCTTAACCTTTCCTTGGGAACTGTTTTACTCTTTCTAGGTGGTGACAGCTGGGACGGTAGGCTGCAGGACATGTTAAACATGCTTTTTTTTTTTTTTTTTTTTTGCTTGTGTGACACACTGCACTGAACTCTAGTTAACCACTGCTGTGGCCCTGCAGTGTGAACTAACATTGAGTGCTATACATTTATGAGTGAAAACATGTATTATTTGAATGGTTTGTGGAACGTGTGAACAGGGCAGGTTTTCCCTGGTAGAACATTTACTATAGTTGGTGTATCTGTCATTATGCACGGGTAGTGTTTTTTTACACGGCGAGAACGTAATTACACGCATTGATTTTGGCTGTGCTTGTTTTGTACCTTTTTAAAACTGCTCTTTTAGTGAATGACTGTTTATGTTTTGTATTTTTATTTTAGCCCACCAAAACAAGCTGGAGGAGATGATCAACGAGCTGGCTGTGGCCATGACGGCTGTGAAACACGAGCAGGAGTACATGGAGGTCCGCGAGAGGATACACAGAGCCAGTGAGTTCATCACAGCACACACATACACAGGGTGTTGCATTTCAGAGAGATAAATACTGATGCATGTCCATTTTCCCCTCTCTTCCTAGTCAACGACAACACAAACAGCCGAGTGGTGCTGTGGTCCTTCTTCGAAGCCCTTGTGCTCGTTGCCATGACGCTCGGACAGATTTACTACCTGAAGAGGTTCTTCGAGGTCCGGCGAGTGGTGTAACGTGTTTAGCGTTGCCTCCCCCCCTCCTCCTTCTGTGTGCGCTACTGTTCTCTTCACCTCCAAGACGGTTACTTTCTCTTTAGAAAGGAGACAAGGTGACAGCCCCAATGTACCATGGCGTAATGGAGTTTTGTTTTGTTTTCCCCTGGTTTATTCCATATTTACTAATGTGGTTGTATAACAATTGTACTCATTTTGAACTCAAAAACATTCTTCCCCGCCCCACCTCAGCTATGTCATTAACACCCCCTTCACCCGCCATCATTTCTTTTACTGAGTAGTTGTATACCTGGATTACTATTGAATACATTGCTTATGGAGGTGTATGTTGGCGTGAATGACCGTTTGGCTCAGAAATTGAAAAGTAATTGGTGAACATGGATGGGAATTTAACTTATGATGCGCACTGATGGACAGCCATGCCAGGGGTCAGGGGTCATCGTCGGAGCGGTTACCGGAGCCTCTTCTGGACGATGACCATTGCAAACGGGACAACAATGAATGCACCATTTAAAAGGCTTGAAACGCAAGGGATATTAATCAAGGGTCCCCATATAAGTGTGTAAATGTATATAGAAAGGCTTCTAGTGAAAGTTAAAGACCCGGTCAATAGCAAGCCATGCTAGATATCGCTGATACCAGTTTATTTTTTGTCAGCACGGCTAAACTGTTTAACACCCTTATACTCAAACATATGATTTCACCCATAGTTCCCCTGGAAGAGTACCAATTTCAGAACGTTCATAAAATGTATCAGCTTCACATCAAGCCACTTGGAAAATAAATAATTAAGACTTCTTAGTTCTTGAGTTGAAACTGCACTACTTTGGTTGTAATCCCAAAGCCAAGAATACCTGATATGTTACAAAGTAATCAATGCTAGGTGCTGGGTAGGCTGTAACCGGATCATTGTAGGTTCTGCTTTAGTTGCTTCTCCTTTTTTAAACTAAAAGTAATTCTGTTTGGGTGGGGATTTTAAGTTATGAAATGATCGGCAGTTTTGGAAGTTTTTTTTTTTTCTTTCTGTTCTTGGAGTGCATCCATTGTGGTGCAACATTACCTCTGAAGGATGCATTAGAATTGAATTTTTTCACAATTGACAAAATTGTATCCAAGGCATTTCTAATACCACCTTTTTGCACCATCGTGAATGTTGTCTTTTTTGAATATGCCTCGATTTTGTACATCACTTTTTCTGGTGAGTTTGAGCGGGCTTGAATGCTTTAATGCTCTGTACTCCTACTCCTCCCATTATGTGATTTACATAAAAGAAAAGGTAATTGATCGATCTGTACAAATGTAGAATGTTTGTCTGTGGAAAAAAAAATGGCCCAGATTTTGTAATAAATTCAAAATTCTGTAAAATCCTTTTTTTTTTGGTTTGTTTAAAAATGAAATAAAAATGGTTTTAATTAAGGGCTATCTGCTCATGAATGTCACGCAGGAATCTTCCATTTCATAGTAAAAAATGCAGGTATGTCTTGGTCTTATATTGGGAAGGTTTTCTAGAAGTGAAACTGCATGCTATAACACTTATCTTTATACGCTTGATACAATTGTGACACACCATAGACCTTATAAACCAGGCACAGACCAAACATGCAATTAAATGAAGAGAAAACAACCAAGCTAAATCTCACATTGAAATGGACATTCAATTACAATGAGTAGAGTTTTCTGCGGCCTGCTTTTGGTGATTATTTTCACGCCCTATACACACACGCATGGAACCATTTGAAGCTTGCTATGAACAGAAACGTTTTCAAACATGTTACTTAATTGAAGGTAAACCACACATTGTCAGTCCTTTTGAGTTAAATATCTTTACATCCAGGGGCGTTGGCAAACAGTTTCAGGTGCCACCTGTCCTGTTCAATATCTGGATAGCCATGTGCTGTGCATTAATCAGTCTGTTCATTTCCTCAAATACCTATAATTCGTAATTAAACCATAATTCGTTTTCCCTTTTAAATGAACAAACTAAAAGTATGTTTTATCTTAGTCGCAAATAAGTGCAATTAAAAGTCACAGTCAAAGTGTTTTATTGTAATTTATTCAGAAAACGCAGGGTCATTCTGTACATTGAAATTCTTATTGACCTGGCAGGCAAACAATACGTAGTAGGCATAATAGATTAACAAAAGAGAAACAAATAAATATATTTTTAAAAATGTGGTAAGAATAGCAACATAAGAAAATATATATATAAGAAAACCCGTGCAGTACGTGCAAAAATAAAAGCAATAAAAACAATAATAAACAGAAAACTACGTATTGTAAGCGGAGCCATCGTCAGTGCGACTGTTATTAATTATCCCTTAGCTTTATTATGACTGGAACTTCTAGTCAATCAACTGTCCGTCCGTGTGTGCGTGTGTAAACCCGAACATCTCCATTCCTTTGTGATAAAACAAATATAAATTCATAAATCAAATATTATTTCCTGAATAATATGACTATGACTATATTTCCTGAATAATATGACTATGACATTCTTAAAATGTAGAAAAGAAAATACAATCTTAAGTAAATACTCGTATGGCATCACATAATGTAATCCACTCGAAATTCTTCAAATGCGCTAAGTTACGGTTCATCCAACAACCATTTGTGTTTTTAGTATTAATGTCAACATAAAACGAAAAGTGCCGTTAATCGGAAAACTGTACTTCGAGACGCCTTCATTGAGTTATTCTGTTTCGACCCGGACAGTAAACATCCACGTACCGGAAAGGAGAGTAACGTGGACCCATGGTGGAGGAGCAGCAGTCGTCAAGATGGACAACATAACAGAAGGGACGTGGGAAAGTTTACCTGTTAAACTAAACGACAACATATTAGAAACGCTCAGAGAAATGAAGTTTACGCACATGACACCAGTACAGGTACGGTCACACACAGATCAACAACCCAGTGCTTGTTTCTCAAACCCTTTACACTAGTCTCCAGTACGAAACACTAAACCATGATGCTCATTTCTTTTTCTGTAGTCCGCCTGCATTCCACTATTCATGCGTAATAAGGATGTTGCTGCCGAAGCGGTAAGTGTACACTGAATGTAATGTAACAATCTCCTTAATAAATCCTATGTACTGTTTGATTTTGACATGACAACAATAAGACACAGGATTTAACATGGAATCATCCACATTAAATGGACATAGACTAACAATCTGTATTATTCCAGGTAACTGGCAGTGGGAAGACACTGGCTTTCGTAATTCCTATAATAGAAATTCTACTGAAAAGAGAAGACAAACTCAAGAAAATGCAGGTATGTCTTGGTTTTATATTGGGAAGGGTTTTTAGAAGTGAAACTGTATTACTATGCTATAACACTTATCTTCATACACGTGTTTTGTTTATGAAGGTGGGTGCATTGGTGATTACTCCCACCAGAGAGTTGGCCCTTCAGATCAGTGAAGTGTTTGATGGATTCCTCCCAAAGTTCCCGCAGTTCAAGTACGCAAAGAGTGGAAGGAGACCGTTTTGTTTATGAGTGTTAAAGTTAACTTTGTCAATATTCAAATCCTAATATAATGCGTTAATGGATTACATTGCTCAGTATCGGCACTATGAAGCTATTTATTGATGGACTTAATATTGAAGAACTCATGAAATGTATCATGAACCTATCACGTTGTACTGTGTGCATATCGTAAACTCCCATGGTCATGTCATAGTATACGTATCTTTCGGTTTTTCCAGGCAGATTTTGTTGATTGGTGGCAGTAACCCCATAGAAGACGTGGAGAAGTTCAAAGAACATGGGTAAACATGACTAGCCCATAGTCTCATCCAAAACAACAAGACGTTCAGAATCAAACATGGAACAGTCAGGCTGCATACTGATCCCTCTTCCTTCGTCCAGGGCCAATATAGTAATCGCCACGCCCGGTCGCTTGGAAGACATGTTCCGCCGAAAAGCTGATGGTCTTGATCTGTCCATCCTGGTCAAGACCCTGGACGTGCTTGTCCTGGACGAGGCGGATAGACTGCTGGACATGGGCTTCGTGGCCAGGTACACACTAGCACGTGGTTCAGATATCTTGGAGAGGTTTTTGCATGTAAAAAAGTACTTGATTTTGATTTTGAAGTATTGATTTGAATGCTTAAGCGCTTTTATGGGGAAACTTATTATATTATTTTTTTGGGGAAAAGAACAATAATGAGAGGTTGGCTTAAATTTCAGACGAGTTGTATACAAATATGATGAAGAAACCTAAAACTGTAATTTCACACTTGAATCATCCAGAGCCATTTTGAACTCTCGACTGATATTAAAACTGAAGCTATGGTTTTTAATAAGTTGATGATAATTGACTGTGGTATTTTAACATCATGCCTAATCCTGTGTTGTTTGTCTCCTCAGTCTGAACGTTATCCTGGCCTACCTGCCCAAGCAGAGGAGGACGGGTCTGTTCTCGGCCACCCAGACCCAGGAGCTGGAGAAGCTGGTGAGAGCGGGCCTGAGGAACCCCGTACGCATCACGGTCAAGGAGAAGGGCGTGGCCGCCACCGCCACCCAGAAGACCCCCGCAAGACTCTGCAACTACTACTTCGTAAGTAACTCATTTATAAAGTAACCACTGCACCTTAGGTAACTAATAAAAGTAACAACACTGTAAGTAACTAATATATTAAGTAACTAATATAAGTAACAACAACACTTTAAGTAACTAATTAATTAACTACTCCGTCATCAAGTAACTAATATGAAACAAATTTCTCCTACGGGGGATTAATAAAGTTGTATCGTATCGTATCGTTGAAGCAACTACTACATGTAAGTAAACTAATATGTGAGGTAACTACTACATCATAACCAGTACACACACAATATCTTATCCTGGTATTTGTATACAGGGAATTGGTTAACTTAGCAATTGCAAGGGTCTTGGCACTTGTTTCTATGAACATCTTTACTGTACAGAGTTAGGGTTAGGGTCAGTGATATATTGTTGTTTCTTTCTTCTGACAAATGTTCTTATTTGGATAAAAACGTCTGCTAAATTCCCTAAATGTAATCATGTAATATAAATGTAATATATTAAATTGTTTGGCTTCGTACAAATCTTTTTCTTCCATTTTCAGATTTGTAGGATTGAGGAGAAGTTCAACAACATGGTGGCATTCCTCAAAGAACGCATAGATGAGAAGCATCTTGTGTTTTTCAGGTACATGCCATTCACTATCACTGTTACGTCATTTAGAAGATGCAGTGATCTAAAGCAAAGTACAGTCAGTGCATTCAATTAAATGTGAGTACCAGGTAGGAGGCAGGAGGACCGTGGACATCGAGGATCGAACCCTGTGCTGTAGGGCCTTTCGACTGAGTCTTAACAACCTCGGGTTTGGAAACGGAACTCTTGATTACGCTGACATTAAAACGGTGACTTGAGGTTTACCACATCTCGTCCTCAGCACGTGCGCGTCCGTTGAGTATTATGGCCGTGCGTTGGAGACCCTCTTCAAGAAAGCCGACGTCCGCTGTATCCACGGCAAGATGAAAAACAAACGCAACAAGATCTTCGCAGACTTCCGGGCGCTCGAAAGGTCGGTTCAATTGTAGGCTTCGTAACGAGGACCCCAGATTTCAGTCATGATTTCTTATGTCGTCATGTAAAAGTGTATGGGGAGAACTTCTTAAGTTGTGTATTAACCATGTCCTGTACGGTACTCTAGTGGGATTCTGGTGTGTACAGACGTCATGGCCCGAGGAATCGATATCCCTGATGTCAACTGGGTCTTACAATACGACCCCCCAAGTAATGCAAGGTAAAGGACTACAGTCCAGTAAAGGTTTGCATTTGTTTTGTCAAAGATATTCCCCCATTTAGCTCAATATAATTAATGAGAAGTTTGCGGTTAGGCATTACCTCCCAAGGATGCCTACAGGTAGACCGCAGACTTTTGGGGTCTGAACCCAGAACCTTTACTAGTAGTATATCTTGTTATAGAAAATGTTTGACTTTAATATGTTGGTGTTATTGCTGGTTGTCCACCTTTATGATTGACCACTAACTTGTGTCTCGTTCTCAGTGCGTTTGTCCATCGCTGTGGACGTACAGCACGCATCGGCAACCAGGGAAATGCCCTGGTCTTCCTGTTACCCATGGAGGAGTCCTATGTGACCTTCCTGTCCATCAACCAAAAGGTAAGTGGAGGAAGGGGGGCTTTAGGATAAGAACCACATTTTTAGGCATCCAAACCATCCATTACAGCAAGGTAGTCAGCTCTGCACTCAGGACATCCAATGAGTTTGAACAATACCCAGTGAGCTACATATTCATGAATCTATTCAGGTAATATGGTTGTTCTTACCTTGCATTCCCTCATCCCTAAACAGTTCCTTTATCTCCACCACGTCTCTCTCCCAGTGTCCCCTGGACAGGATGGAGCCCATCGAGGATGTGGTGGACATCCTGCCCAAGGTGAAGGCCATGGCGCTGGCCGACCGAGCCATGTACGACCGGGGAATGAGGGCCTACGTCTCCAGCGTGCAGGCCTACGCCAAACACGAGTGTAGCCTCATCTTCAGAGTCAAAGGTGGGGGCGTGTTTTCATGTGTGACGCGATGGACATACCGCTCACTTATTATCTCGCTGATCTGAAAACGATCAGGATTAATGGACATACCCACATTGTCTGATTAATGTAGGACAATTAATTTCGGTCTAGTCATTCACGAGCGTAACCAAACTGAAAACGCTTTCGATCATTAGGGTGTCAAAATGTACATTTAGTCAGTGTGGTCTATAATTCTTAGCTAGGGATAGCATATGTAACTTTAAACACTAGCCTGATCATCCAGCCTTCCTGTTTTTCTTTCCCCCTAGATCTTGACTTCAGCGCCATGGCCAAAGGTTTCGCCCTGCTGCGGATGCCCAAGATGCCCGAACTGAAGGACAAATCGTTTCCAGACTTTGTCAGAACGGAGATCGACACGGACACCATCCGCTACAAGGACAAGGCTCGGGAGAAGCTGAGGCGGAAGATGCTGGCTGAGCTGAAGGAGCGTGGGCCTGCCCCGCTGGTCCGGAGGAACGTGGTGAAGAACACGGCGTGGTCCAAGCAGAAGAACAAGAAGGACCGCAAGAGGAAAAAATCTGCCAGGAGGGAGCTTGACGAGGTACGTGATCCACTGTGTTGACTTTGTAACACTCAATGAACACGTTAAGTGGGAACGCAAACGTTGCGTCTGCCCTAGAATGTTCCTCGCCGCTTGTTATTTGAAGGCCAAAATGATGCCACCCCAGCTGTAAAATTAACAGAGTATTTCGATTTTTCTAAAAGCAATTTGGAAATACTAAAAAATAAATAGGAATAATCTGCTTTCTACTGAAATGTTTAAATGGGCTCACTATGTGTAATGAGTAATCGTATTCAAGTGTTATAATAGGGTAATGTAAATCGTTTAACCGTTTAATTTACAAAGAGTACTAATCTTTCGTCCAATCACGTTACTTCAGGGTTCCGATGATGAGGAGGATGAGGACCTGAAGGAGCTCCTAAATGACACCAGGCTGCTGAAGAGGCTTAAGAAGGGAAAGATAAGCGAGGAAGACTTTAATAAACAGATGGAGGACGTACCGCTGAACTCCACCCAGACCGGATCCCCACAGGCCACCGACAGCGTCGAAGACAACGCCTGACCGGGCGCAGTGCAGACTGCCGCGTTTTGTCTTCTACTCCCAAAAAAGACTGACCCACTTTTCAAATGCACCCAAATGTTTGTTCGTTCTCACCATCACAACATTCAAAAAATACATTTTGTACGACAAACGTGCAACACACATTAACCGTATTTGTATATGTTGTTATAAAATGCGATACAATTTTGCATTTCGTTTGTTGATTTTCTTTTTATTCGTAGAGAAGTTATAAATAAAGTTTTATCAATTCATCGCTGACTGCAGACGGGGTTAGGACGCCCAGGTCGGTGAAGAGCAGGGTGATGAGAGAAGGAGGCGTGTAGTCGATGATGGGGTGCTCCTCGGACAGGTTCTGGGAGCTCTTCAATGTGTCCGCCTTGTACTGTGGATGGAATGGGTATTCAAATGAATACAAACTTTATTAGTATAGCTCTTTTTTTTTGATGCTATACTTAAATACTACCAGGTATGAGGGTGACAAATGATCACAAGCCATTTCAAAATATTGTTGGAGCATCCAACCAGATCTATGATGATGGGATGGGCTCTTTAAAAGACGCCTTCTCTTAAAATAAGGATGGATAAATCAAAGATAAAGCTAGTGTGCTTGAGATCACAATGCAGAAAGAGAGAATGCATCAAGGAAGGTCTTGACGAAATGTATACCATGTTTATACGTTCGGTTAGACATTACTGGGATCATATCTTCTACATGAACTTAACCGGAGCAGAAGACTCCCCCATCATGTACCAACTCCACCGCCAGACCATGACATGCCCCGCCCCGCCCCGCCCCGCCCCGCCGGCAGCATCCTACCTTGAACTTATCCGGCACGTCCTGCTGATTGAGGGGATAGAGGCGGACAAACTTGAAGCTTTCTGCCACCACGTAGAACAGCTTGTTGTGGGCCTTGGAGCACACCGCCATCTGGTACGTCCCAATCTACAGACACATTATGTTAGTACAAGCTGCTGCATTTACTCTTCTTTATCCATTTAGCCACTAACAGATCACAGCTTTTATCCAAAGCAACATATTTTTACTTTTATTATGGATACATACATACAGGAGGGATGTCTACATGATAATAGGGTTTCGAACCACGTTCCTTTGGACTGCGAGTCAAAAACCCTAACCACTAGACTTATTGTGTGTGTGTGTGTGTGTGTGTGTGTGTGTGTGTGTGTGTGTGTGTGTGTGTGTGTGTGTGTGTGTGTGTGTGTGTGTGTGTGTGTGTGTGTGTGTGTGTGTGTGTGTGTGTTTTTTTGCATGCCTTGTTGATGATCCCTCCGCTCTCCACGACTCCCTCGGCGCCGACAATAACCAAGTCAACCTTCTCCACCACGTAGCTGGGGGAACAACAGAAACACGACCGCATTCATTATATTCCTAATAAGGAGAAGGCATTTTGTATGCTCAAGGTCACCTCACAGCACAATGTGAAAACAACACAGCCAAGATGAATAAATAAACGAACACTAAACAGGAGACACGACATTGGGGTCTGGAATAACAGACAAAACAGGGATGGGTGTCATTTAGTTGACATGTTACGACCTTGATAGAAATTTATTGAATACATAATCCGTAGAAAGTATTATATTGCGATACATCACATCTACGTCAACTGATAAATCTCAAGAAACAAATCTGATACTAATAACACGGTTATCTACCCCACGGCGGCGTCCAGGACCACGGTCACCGGAACGTCAAGCTTCCTCAGGGCCTCAGCCATCTGTTCTCTGAAAACCAAGAAACATCATTCACGGAAAACGAATCGTTTAAAGGCAGTGTGTAATGTAGTGTGTAATGTGTGTAATGTTGTCAGCCAAGTTCCATGTTTGCATCAGTCAACTATTCAGCCAAGTGTACCGAAAATAAAATATATATTGACACGCTAAGTGCTACTTAGTAATTTACCAGTGAATTATACATACATGTACCTGAAGAACAGGTTTGGGTTAGAGCATCTTGCTCAAGGATGCTTACAGGTAGACTGTGGGGTTTGAACCAGAATCTTTCAGCTGGGAGTCAACCCAACATCCCTACTACATCAAATACTTTCTTTTCCCCCCCCCACCCTCAACACACACACAATGCCATTTCCCATCTTCCAACAAGATGTCCCTGATTTAGTGGCTTCATTGATCAATAATCCTGAGATATTACATTTATTTAGCAAACGAGTTAGCAAATTAGCGAAGAAAGTACTGTTACTGATACAATATAGTACCGAGAGATAGTGAAGTGTTTTTCTCATATAACCGTTGTGTGTGTCTGCCCTCACCCAGCTGCGTCTGGCTGGGACTCTGTGACGTAGACGGAGAACCTCTTCTTCTCTGCTGCCGCCTTCTCCAACACCCTCAGGACCACACGGGAGTATGAGTGGGTCAGGATTTTCTGGATAACAAAGAAAAAATTGTATACGATCACACATCTGGTAAAAATGGACAGATGTGGTAGAGGCTCGAACAGACAACTACATGCTAGGATCAGCAAAATATCTGTGAGTGTAGAGGGGAACAGTCACACTTTGCTTTTTATAAATAAGAGAGTGCTTCATTACATTGTGGATAATATTGAGGTCTGTAACATCAACAAAAGTTTCTAAGAATCAGTCAATCAGACCAATGCAAAGCCCCTTTAACATGGGTTTGAAGACCACTCTAACTCCTTAGCCATATGAGTGAAGGCATTCAGATCAGTGTTTACATCATTGTTAATGTATTGAAAGAGTCCTGTTCACCCTGGACTTGCAGTTCATCTTCCCTCTGTTACACATGATTTGCTGCTTTGGACAAACTCACTGCGCCGTCTTTGATGAACGTGTGGCAGAGTTTGGCCACCTTGGCTCTGGACATGGAGATCTTCTGCAGGAACAACTCCCCTCGCTCCTCCATCACCTTTTTACACTGCGACAAGTCCTGGAACCACCACAGTTACACCAGAAAACACTTGTCCATCATCAACAGAAAAATATCACTGATAGGGTTCTACCATGTATTTTGTGTAGGGGTTGAGAAATTGGCTGATGAATCTCCTGTTACTTCCATGCCAAACTTGTCAGTGATTGTTAATACGCGTCCCTTTAACTTTTCGAGTGCACTCTACCTGGTGTTCCAACGATGTCAGGCTAATAAACCGTAGGAAGAGTTCCCCCGCAGAAGACACAGCCACGGAGGAGTCCACCCCCGTCAGACAGTCTGTAGCCCAGGTCAGACTCTCCCTAAGCCCGAAAAGTGTTTCTCCTGAAAGTATAGGGTCCAGCGACATCCATGGTTTGGTTGGTTTGTTGATGGCATTCGTGCAATAGCATATGACGCAATATTTAGTAATTGACAAATAACTCGAATTGGTAGACCTTGGTCTCTCTTGAGGAACTCGAGTAGTGTGCGGATGGCAGCTACTGCAGATGCCATGTCGGGGTCTTTCCCCATCTGGGTCCTGAAGTACTCCACTAGCTCTACAGAAAGACAGTGTCAGGTGGTGTGCGATGCATGACAAAGTTTGTTGTCAAATGTATTGCGATGAGAAGAAGGAGCAACTGACCTTGTTCGTTCATGTTTATTCAGTACAACGCAGCCAGAAACAGGAGCCTCTTGAGTCTTGTATTAAATGACAATTTCGTCAGCCAGCCAAACAATCTCTATGAATTGTAATGTGTCCACCTGAACGTTTGACACATGTGCTACACTTGCTCGCACTGTCGATTTCCTTCAAATAAATAAAATATTTAATGCCCAATAAATTTGACTAACCCGATCACCGTTACTTATGTGTATTGTTTGTTTGTCAAATTTATATCGCTAACTTATATCCTGTGAGTACGTTGTTTTACTCATACCACCAACTAATTTAGCAGTGTTGTCCCTAACGTCTGGCGCGAGTTGATGACGTAACTGCTGCGTCAAAATCATTGACCAATCGAAATAGTTGGAAATACAACGATGAATACTCAAGTACAATTCACGTTTTGTAGAGAAATAATAGAAACTTTAAAGACGAAAAAAATATATATGATCTTTTGAGCAACATTGTTGTTTGTATGCAAGCATAGACAAAGGTGAAATTACTTTCCTTTTTGTAAAGAACTGTAAATTTGTTATTTGTAAAGAGAAGTTCACACGAGGCAACAGCTTATTATATCTTATTATATTTTGCATTTCATTCAATAAACATCACCTCCCCATATAAAACTATTCCATTCCCTTCTCTTCTACGTTAACCGTTCTCATATTATATATATATATATATTCATATTCTCCTGCTCCTCCTGCTCCTCCTTCATCTTCCTCAATGTAGCGGTGTCGGCGATGTCGGCGTACCGGCGCCACAGCTCCCTGGCGCTGCGGTCCTGATCCTCGAGGCTAATGAGGTAGACGTCCGCAAAGGTCGAGCTGGCGCACGGCTCCTCCGTCTCCACGATGTCGTCGGGGGCACAGCGAGCCCTTGAAGCCCGGCGGCCCCAGCTGGCAGCAGAGGCGTGCGTCCCCAGCTCGGAGCTTCTGCCGCTCCCTGACCTCCTTCGTTGTGCCTCCTGCCCACGGCGTGCTTCTTGAGGGCATGCAGACGCAGCGTCTCCGCCTCCTGTCCATTCTCAAAGACGTCCATGGCGTGGTGGGTCTCTGTGAGCACCAGCACTGAGTAAATATTGACGAGGATGAAGTTGCTCAAGACGATGAAGAAGATGGTGAAGAAGTGGGTGTGGCCCCAGTGCCTCCTGGTGGCCACCGTGACCATGCTAAGGAGGGTGAAGGCCGCTCGGTCGAGGCCCCAGAATCACTGGGTGCCCATCAAGGAGAAGATGAACACCAGCATGAAGATGAGGCAGAGGACGTCCATCATGCTCTTCACGGCCCTGTAGAGGGCCATGAAGAGTGTGTTGACCAGGGGCCAGGAGGACACCTTGATGACCAGCAGGTAGCGGAGGGAGCAGGTGACCCCCAGGGACTCCACCGTGCTGGACGTATCCACCAAGATGGGGGGCAAGGACACGACAAATAGCGCCATGTCAAACATGTTGTTCCTAAATATGTAAGACTGGACAATAGCGAACTACACAAACAGGTCATATTTGACCTAAAATAATTTGGAATCGGATAAAGAGGCTGCTGGACGTTGATGTTCAGCAGGCCAGGAGAATGATGATGAAGAGATCACAGTTCCTGTGGCCACTGGAGCGCCCCAAGGCCACTACTGCGGCGCCTAGTGGGAAAATAGGATGATGATGATGATGATGATGTTCCAGTTCTTCCAAAAGCACACGGGCTCCACGTACACCTTCAGGAGGAACTCTACGGCATAGACGGTGACGAACAGCTCGTCGGTGACCTGGAAGAAGCTGCCGAGTTGGAGCTCCAAGGTGTGGTTTGGTCTCCAGGGCACTGAGGATGGCATCCAGGAAGATGGTCCGCTTGATCCCAGAGTGGAACCGTCTGGACCTGGTGATGCAAGCCACATAGCTGGAGAACTCAATGTCCTTTTGTGTCCTTTCCCCCGTGGTCCAGTCAGAGAAACAATGCGGAACGATTCGTCTGAAATATTGAGAAGATCCACTCTGGTTCTCTTTGACTTCTGCTTCGTTGGCCTCCATTATCTTCCAAGACTGGAGAATAAAATAGCTGGAATCATTTTCCTAATCACTTGAGAGATAACTGTTGTTCAAATTAATGACACAGAACACATTTGAATGGAATGTGTAATTGAATGAAAGCTACATAAACAGAACAACATAAACAGAAACACAAGCGGTAAAACACCAATGACAACACAACTGTTTACATCACTGAGAATTCATTCACTAAGAGCATAACGCTAGAGAGCCAATTCTTAAGGCAGTTAAAAATGAACGACAGCTAGTTTCATTTAATTTTAATTGAATTTTTTTTTTTAGGAAATCAATTCTTTATATTTGATTTGCCCTCGTTTACTTTCCACAATAGGCCTATGTCAAACAAATTGCGAGGTAAATTTAAACTGATATAGGCCAATATGTGGACGTTATGTGGGGAAAAGTTATTGAATTATTGATGGCTCACATTTCGATTTTTAAAATTGTATGGTCTCCTACTTTGACTGCGAATCAATATAACGTTTTTAGAATAGGCTTGTTCGTCTCGTATGGTAGTCATACATGCTTTTTTTTTTTACCAAGATATAGGACGATTCGTGAACACATTCATGCCTGTAAGTAAATAGGTTACGAGTTCATTACAACATAAGCATACGCGACTACGTGCGCCAGTTTGGTCACGAAATACAATAAACGGATTACAACAGATATAGTTATTAATTAGTTTTATTGTACATCAACCTAAACAGCGGCCGTCCACACTCGGCTAGGTAAGTGGACCGTCGATGCAGCACCACGGCTCACAAAAACCAAACATCCAAGCCTTCAAAACGCCCCCATATTCATAACAACCGAGAAACAAAAAACCTAAACAAGCACACATATTACAGCTATTAATCAGTTACGCATATTACTCGAGTACGAGCAATGTCCCTCTTTGTTCCCGGATCACACACAGCGGGGTAAACTGAACGCCTCTCCCTTCAGTGCAGCTGCAGGCTCCCTGCTCTCTCCCTCGTCCCCGCTCCGCGCAGGCGCGTTGCCTCCTCTGTGCGCTGTGCTGTTTGCATTGTGTCTGAACTGCCGGCGAGCTTTAAAAAATATTATACCCACCACGGCAATGTCGGGCAGGTCGGTCCGCGCGGAGACCCGGAGCAGGGCAAAAGATGACATCAAGCGGGTTATGGCCGCTATCGAGAAAGTACGAAAATGGTAAGGGAAAAGAAGAAAAAATCCACCCTTTGTTACCTAACACAAGAAAGGCTTGCTTGTTGAGGGGGGAGGAGAGGGAACGAGCGAGAACGAATCGGGGGATGAATTTGATTGAAAGGGTATTTTGAGCGCAATTCAGAGATGTACTTGCAACTCAGGTGCACTGGGGCGCACTCGTGCAATGTGGTACACTTTTGAGTTTAGGGAACTGTTCGACAGGGATGCCCCTTTTTCTGTGTAGATTTTTTTTTTTTTTGAAACGGTTGAACCCAGTAGCCATTTCGACAGTCACATGAAGCCATTCCCTTTTTCTCCTCCTGCCTGCTGGTGTGCGCGTTTTTGGCCAGAGCACTGTGGAGGCAGGGGAACGGCGGAAAACGTTCAATAACTCTCGCTTCGACACAATATGACGACGGCGCTGCCGGGCGGGAGTAGTTTAGTCCGTCTGGAGTTTTAAATGAAGCGCTTCAGTCGCCCTTTAGCTCCGGTGGAGAACCAGGCGGGGGGGGGCCGGAGAGAGGGAAGTGAGGCTGCTCTGCACGGCTGAACACGCAATGACTCAGTT
This sequence comes from Micromesistius poutassou, assembly GCF_964030765.1. NCBI lineage: Eukaryota > Metazoa > Chordata > Actinopteri > Gadiformes > Gadidae > Micromesistius > Micromesistius poutassou. The sequence goes on from NC_140288.1 coordinate 14,558,730, forward strand.
TTAAGGTTTTAGGATTTAAAAAGGACAGGGTTTGATGTTGTGGTAGTGGATTGCCTTTGGTGGACAGTTGGTGTTATTGATGATCTTTGTGTGGGGATTCCTGCAGTTGTGTAATTCCGTGTTATATAGGGAATTGTCCTCCATTTTATGTGCTTGTTCACCAAAAAACTCCCCACTGACATAAGTCACTGTACCGACTGGAAGTTGCGCTCTAGTTTTTTTTTTCTTTTTGATACCTGCGCTTTTGACGAATGTGTCCAACTTTTGACTTTTATTGTGAAGCGCCAATTCAGCATATACTGCCGTGAGAATTTATACTCATCTTTTATCTCTCAGGGAAAAGAAATGGGTGACGGTTGGAGATACATCTCTGCGTATCTACAAGTGGGTACCAGTAACGGAACCCAAGTCAGCAGACGATGTAAGTTGGCATCCGGATGAGACCAGTTGACATTTATGGTGTGATTAAAAATAATGCACGTGCTTAACCCCCGCCCTCCACACACACACACACACACACACACACACACACACACACACACACACACACACACACACACACACACACACACACACACACACACACACACACACACAGATAGTATAGCAACTTAATTTTTGCATGTTGTTTTTTGCTCCTTTTATATTATTTATCAGTTCACCTGTGTCTTTGTTTAGGTGGACACGCATGTTTTGTTATGCGGCTCTACACATTGTGTTAATGTTGTCGCTTTCTTCCTTTTTTCTATTTCTAGAAAAGCAAGAATAAGAAGAAGGGCAAAGACGAGAAGTACGGCTCGGAGCTCACCACGCCGGAGAACAGTTCGTCTCCCGGGATGATGGACATGCATGGTGAGGACATCACATGAGATGTATCATTTGAATGTTGTTTGTATAATGTCTTGAGGCTCGTTTACATACCACGTCATCTACGTACATTAAAAACATCGGTTTGTCTGACTGTCGTTGAATAGATGACAGCATGTTGGCATATGTCACTTGATCATAATATCAACTGTTTGTTTTATGAATTATGTGAAGCACTTTTTGACCCTAGTTTTGAAGTGCATCGTTATTTATATTGCATCAAAACAATTATGACCCATTATGGGTCATTTTTGTTTTCCAATGTATTCTCCTTAAGAGTATTTCCTTGTTTGCTAAATCAAGGCAAGACAGTCTAGTCTAAAGGTTCTGGGTTCGATCCCCTAACTCAGACCTGCTGCTCCTCAAAAACAATCACTGGGTAGCCTTGGATGAACCCATTCCTGTTGTGTTTATCGTGTCGCTCAGACGACAACAGCAACCAGAGCTCCATCGCGGACTCGTCTCCGGTCAAGCAGGAGAACAGCTGCAGCACGAGCCCCGCTCCAGACGCCAGCACCCTCTCCTCCCACCGTGACAGCGACGCCAAGACCGACCAGAGCCCCGACAGCAAGAGAGGTACACACACACACACACACACACACACACACACACACACACACACACACACACACACACACACACACACACACACACACACAGACAGACAGACAGACAGACAGACAGACAGACAGACAGACAGACAGACAGACAGACAGACAGACAGACAGACAGACAGACAGACAGACAGACAGACAGACAGACAGACAGACAGACAGACAGACAGACAGACAGACAGACAGACAGACAGACAGACAGACAGACAGACAGACAGACAGACAGACAGACAGACAGACAGACAGACAGACAGACAGACAGACAGACAGACAGACAGACAGACAGACAGACAGACAGACAGACAGACAGACAGACAGACAGACAGACAGACAGACAGACAGACAGACAGACACGGCAACATATGAAAACACACAGAAAAGCTATTTTCACCACATCCACAAGGGGGTGCTAAGGAGCTGAAATATCCGTGCGGAGCAAAAAAAAAACCTACTGCTTGCTTGCTGATGGTAGGACTGGTTTGGTGTCTAGGTCGTTTCACTAGTTGTTGAAGCAAATCCTGAAGGTGTGCTTTTGTGTGGATGTGTGTGTTCAGGGAAAAGCCTGCCGTCATCGGACAGCTCGGAGCGGGCGCCCAGCGTGAAGAGGGACGGCGTGGCCACGGAAGAGAAGCTCTCCCCGGACAGCAAAGCCTCTCAGGTAGGGAGCTCTGCGCGCGTCACACTCCACCCTCCATCTGTTCTCGCTGGTCCCACCGCTGTCGGATGGTTCAGTCGTAGAGAACTGGGAGGTTGTTTTTAGTTGATAACGCTTTGGCTGTTGAGTGTTATGTAGGAGTGTTTTGTGTTTTGTGTTTGCATCATTTCTCTTCATCTTTTTTTTATTGGTTGTAGATTGTCTTGAAGTTCAAATGATTGCGCATAATTGCTAACCTTGATCTAATCTGGTTTTACTTTAGATACATTAACATATTTCAATGGTCAATTTTTTTATACTTGATTTGATTTTATTTGAGAAATGTTGAGTCAAAAGTAAGGGAGATATTCAATAGTCTTGAACATGTTTTTGTCCGATTTCTAGTACTGTTGGAATAACCCTCAACAATTTTTTGTTGTATTAATGTTTTAATTTCTGCATTTAATTTGTCAATTAACGTGTGCAACAATGTGATTGGTAGGACCTGGAGGAGGAAGCCCCGCCCACTAAGAAGACCAAGCAGGAGTCTCCACCTCAGGACTTTGAGGAGAGTTAAACGCTTTTAACTCTTCAGCGGGTCCACCGCCCCTCCCTTTCTAAACGTCCTCCATTAGCCCTGTGTAGTCCGGGGGGCACACAACGGACACATCTCTCTCTCTCTCTCTCTCTCTCTCTCTCTCTCTCTCTCTCTCTCTCTCTCTCTCTCTCTCTCTCTCTCTCTCTCTCTCTCTCTCTCTCTCTCTCTCTCTCTCTCTCTCTCTCTCTCTTCCCCCCCCCCCCCCCCTTTCACCCTAAGCAACTCGGGAGAGAATCTCTCCTCTCGTTCTACCGTTTCCTCTTCCTCCCATCTCCACCCACTCACCCGGATGGATAATACCTCTACTGCCCCCTCACCCTACCCCATCACCCCCCCACCCCAACCCCCCCCCCCCCCCTCTGTGCTTCCTCCTATCTTCTCCACACACTCACAAAATGCCAAGTGAAGCCCTGACTCCTCCAGGCTTCCCCCCCTCCGCCCCCGCCTGCCCGTCCCAACCGACCTGTGAGACGGGGTGGGTGGGGGGTGGGGTGTAGGGGTAGGGCTGCCAGGCCAGACCAGAAGAAGAAGAAGAAGAGACAAGCTGACCTGCATCTGTGATTTTAAAAACAAAAAAACCTGAATAAATAACAATGGGGCCGGGGCTTTTGACACTTTTAGATAAAATCAGCAAGAGTAGGGGTCAAAGGTCCGACTCCTGTCCTCCCCCCCCCCCCCTCCACCCTCCCCCCTTTTTGAAAACATTTAACTCTTTAATGGTTTAGCTTCGGGATGCACACAGAGGCTAGCCTGGTTATCAGCGACTCGTAGGAAACCTCTACAATCCTCCAAGATGGCCTCCTGGCAGACTTATGTACTATTACTGTTGTTTAGGGAATCGTTAGGGTGTTTCTCAGGAGGGTCAATGCACTGTTATGGTATCTCACAAGTGATCACAGATTGAGTTGCTGCTGTTAGTGGGTGTGTCTTGTTCTCCATCCATGGAAGGTCACGTTATTTTTTTCTTGACCTTTATTTTTTTTTTTAACAAACCTAAGTTCTCACTCAAAAAGGAAGGAGGAAGGGGTACTGGTCGAGGCTGGCATAGGTACCGCAGGTGTGCCTTCCGTTTGATTATGATTAAGCGCAATTTGTTAGTCATGAGCAATGTTTTTTTTTATATCTTACGATTTTGTGCCATGTTCAGTTTGTTTTTTTGCTCAGAACCTTTCAGTCATTGAATTGTCAGAGCTAAAGTTTATGATTTTACTTTCTTTGCACACATTTAAGACTGGATTCGGAAATGTTACACAAAACCACTCTGGTTTTTGTTCTGTTTGTTAGTTGTACGGACCAAATGAGTTACAATTCAACTTGTGGCCGTTTTGTCTTTATACATACGCTGGTTAGTTATCAGTTTCACTACACTGGTCGACTTTATTAACGACTACACTTGACTATACTCGCAGTCTCCGTAGTTCACCGTAGAGTCGGGTCTATTTAATTACACCATGGCTATGCTAGTTTTAGCATCCGTTCCTCCCTTCAAGGTGCTGTCCTAACGGCTGAATCCATTCACAAACCTGACATCGTCCATTTGTTTTTCCTTTACATTCGTCATCAACATCAGTGTGAAATTTACTTGAAACTTCCCCGTAAGGATTCAGGCCTTTGACCTCAAAATGTATAACCTCAAACCATATTTTTATTCTTTGTGATTTAGTTGAACACTTCCAATGTGTGAATAATCGACATCATCGCCTAAATCAACAGTAAAACTGACTTTAAATAACTTGAGCAGATGATTTAAGTCTCGTGGATGGAGAAATAAGAAACGTACAATAAAAAAAAGTTCTCAGTTTAGAAGATGGATTAGCATATACCTCATTCCCAGTTGTGCAGCGCTGGAACTTAAAATGCTATGTATTGACATTAACACAGCATTATTTACTCAGTTAAACAAGAAATCGTACTTCTGTTGTAGCTTTCACCTGATCGAGCCGATTGCTTCTAGTTTGCTGACAATTGTGCGTGTGTGTGGGTGTGCGTGTGTAGAAACAAAAACAAACAACAAAAAGAGCTGTGAGATATGAAATCTTGTATGTTGTTAATGGGACCATGTTTTACTTTAGATCTTGTACAGATTTATAGTTTGGTTTGACTTATTTATTCCATCAGTAGTTGGTTTTTATCATGGATTTGTTTTCTTAATAAAAGTCACAAAACGTTTCCATGGCGTACATTGTCAATTATCTAATGTTGATTGAATACAGCGGTTTCATATAGGTTAGGGTATATTATGTACTTCTTCCCCCCCTATACTTTCTTACACAGAAAGTATAGTTTTTATAAGGGTAAATGTATTGTGTTAAAACATTTTTTAATGTTATACAGATATTTTTACTATTAGGTAGGGGTGAGAGATAGGTAAAGATGTTGGCTCTGTCAGGGCCTTTCCAGGTAGTATAGGACCAACTTTTGGCACCTCTGCACTAGAACTAAGGCTGAGGGAACAAATGGTGAAGAAGGATTTGTTTTGAATAAAAACGTTTGGTTAAAAGGTAAAACACTTGACAACACCACATTTGCATTGATAGTATTTATATGCAGTTGTACATATTTAACAGTTAGAATTCGATAAACATCCAAATATCGAAAGGATTTGGGACACTTAACCGTGGCAAGAATCCATTTATGGACAATTTCTCAAAGTGGTTGACAAAGAAAACAAACGTCACTGACTTGACTGCAGAAAGTACACGTGTTTAAGTTAATACTAGTACAAGGGTGCAAACACAATACTGGGCAGAAAAACACAGTTAACATAAATAGATTTGTGCCGGTGGCAGTTAGCAGAGGAAAACATTGAATCTGAAAACCGTGTGTGTCAAGAGTCACAAAGCTTATGTTATATATTGTTAGTGTAAGATTCAATATGATCTATATTTGTGATTTAAAAGTGGAATTTCTGTACACCTAACTCCAAAACCTGTTGTTTTTCTTCAGTTCACAGGCAACATGAACATGGGCGGCATCTCTGTACTATTCTAGATTTGATCGATACAAGAACTCATGAGGGAAGAAAAATAGGGTGTAGGATTTGTAAAGTGAAATCTTTAAAGTGGAGAGTGCAATACTAGCTGAGCAGAGGCTTCTACTTTGAGTTTGAGAATTGTCTGGGACATGCAGCAGAAGTATTTGTGCTAAGATCCTATTGTCACTACAGTGACACAAGGAGTAGTATTAGTATTAGCTAGTTTATATATCTATATATGTATGAACGACAAATGAAAAAAAAAATATATATAATAAAATTGAATAAATAAAACGAAAGAGAAAACAAAGCAACTTTTAAAAGGCCTATGCTGGTATATTACAACTAATGCATAGTTGTGTCGAATGAAATGAAAGGGAATGGTTAATAGAGTTAACACTGCACGGTGTGAAGCTGTTTTAAGTTACTTGTTTGTACACAGGTCAATAATCCACGAAATACAGGTTATTGTTATACGTTAACGACAAAAGTACAAAACCGAACATGGCAGTTAATTTAGTTACCTGCTGTTTTCACCGCTATTTAACTGGAATGTTTTAAAACCCTACTTTTTGTGCTTAACTTTCCTCTTAGCTTTTTCGTTTTTTCTGCGCAAAACGATTCCCAATCGAGCAAAATAAAAATAGAAAACACATTAGAAACGCGTAACACGACGACATATTCAGATTTCGGACATTGATTATTGCACCAGAAGCAGCATATTTGGAAAAGTGTTCTGCGTTGCATTCGGTACAGAAGAACCAGTGGAGTGCATCTTATCTCTGGTACTCTGGACACTAGGTAATATACATTAAATACAGTATAAAAATAAATATGGAAAATCTGTTTGGTTGTGCAGGGTCTAGCGTCGCACGAGTTAGACTTGTAGAAGACGAAGGGGAGCGGGGAGGGACGCCGTTAAAAACCACAATCCTACCGGGTTACACGGACTTCAGGAGGCCAGCTTAACACCCCGGGTTACAGGAGCAGGAGGGAGACGGGGGGCGGCTGCAGGGAATCTTTTCTCGAAACGGTCCTTCAAAGGCTCTAGAAGGTTCTGGAATGTCCCTGGAAGGTGTTCCGGGGGGGGCTCTAGAAGGTCTGGTCGTCGTTGCAGGAGGCGGTGGCGTGGCCGAAGGCCTCGCAGATGTCGCAGTAGGGCCGCTCCACGGCGGGGTTGCCGTGGTAGGCGGTGTGCGGGACGGCGTCGGGGCTCTGGGCCTGCGTGGGGCAGTCCTCCGTGTCGTGGAGGTCGAAGCAGTCGCAGATGTCGCAGAAGAGCCTCGGAGGGGGCTTGGTCTCCTGCTTGGACAGACCCCCGTCCAGCCTGGAGGACGGAGAGACGGGCGGGGGGGGAGAGCAGGGTGGAGGGACGGGGATACGGAGAGAGAGGTCGTCAACACAAGTATGATCACACTAATATATTAATAGCACATTTGGAGTATGGGGAAACGCGATTTCGGTCCACTATGAAACTGGTTGCACGGTCAGTCTGACAATAAAGTTCACTTTGAGTTTGAGAAGGTGGGAAGGACTGATTGTAGCACGGGACCACGTGGGCGAATGGAGCTCATCAATCCACCGCCGGCCACACTGTTCACCGTTACACATTTGAGTCCTGGTTTGTGGATAAACGGAGAGAATAAAATCTTAGAGTCTTCATCTTTAATTAGATTCATAATGCTTCCTGTTTAATAGCCTGGACAGATGGCTTACTTAAATACTCTCCCTTTAAGTGCCTGCACCACATTTCTGGTTATTTTCAGAAATCTGATCAGAAAAGAGATTTGTGTCTAGACTGGTGTAATGACTGTGTTACTACCAGACCCGCGCTAACTAATGCATTGTTTACACAGCGACTGTACTTTATGGCTCTGATCCGTCAAGAAGTTATTTTTTTGGCAAGCATGTTGCTCAGTAGAATCCACAGCCCTCTCTAAACGCATTCTCACTTGGCACCCTTCCAGGCAGAAGTTTGGCAGTCCAGACACAATCTGTTAAAAAAAAAAAAATACAAAGACACGTCTGCCTGAGAGGAAATGAGCTGAGGGGGGAAAAATGCAGTTCCCACTGGATTGTCAAGCAGCATAGCGTACTGAGAGGTCCTAGGTTTGAGAGGTCGGTGGTCTGACCTCCAATGCACACAGACGCCCTGTTGAGTGGCGTCGGATCAAAGTGTCTGATGCTAAATGACGGCGGTGAAACGCGGCGTGGTGAAGGGACGTCGAGGCGTGGACGACTCACCCGTCGGGCGCGTCGTTGCCGTTGAACTCGGCCAGCGCCATCTTCTTCAGCTTCACCTTCAGCTCCTCGTTCTTCCGCTGCAGGTCCACGATCACACTGTTCAGGAAGTTGATCTGGACACCAGGGGAGCAGAGGTCACGTCAGGTCAAGTCCATTCTGTTTGGACAGCCCCCCCCCCCCGCCCCCCCCCCTAACCCTTAGCCCAGGGCAGGAGGACATACTATTGATTATAGATTTGGATTAAACTTACTGTCTGTAAAAGGACAGTAAAAGCTGAAGTGATCTCTGAGTTTAACCCATCCCTAGCAGCCCTAGGAGCAGTGGGCAGCCACAGCGCGGCGCCCAGGCACCAACTCCAGGTCTCCAAGGGCCCCGGAAGGAGTATCACCCCAACGCCGTGGAGCCATTAAGCTTGAGGTAGCTGCGGTCAGGAGGTTCTGAAGTTAAAGGAGAAACTGTAATGGAGACTTCTTCATACCTGTCCCTCAGCAAACTCCTTCTCCTCCCTCATCTGGTCCATGGCTGAATCTCCTGGAGAAGCACACATAGCAAAGTGTCATTAAAATAACAGGTTTTGTCCTGAAAAATATGAACTTTCTAAGGACAAATCACATCAATTATATAATTTTCATTGTATCATTATTGAAGCTTGTGTACATTCAGTCAATCACCATCCCCAATGTTTGCAAAAAAGTCAGCATCACTGAGCAAGATGTATGTGGGGGGGATTTAACCCGGCACTTTCCTGTATCTCTCACATTATCCCGCTTTACCGTACCTTATTAATCACGAGTTTTGGGACATCACTACCACGTTTCTGATTGCCCACTACTATCTAGTCCGCGGTGATCAATCCGGTAGCCGTTGCTATGTCACAGCTTCAGCCTCTCACCTGTGAGTTCAACGTCCTTGACACTGTCTCCCTCCGAGTTCTGCCTTCCCATGAGCCTTTGCTCCAGCCCGTGCACGCGGCCCATGAGCTGTGCCTTGTCTCTCTCCAGCGTCTCCACCGCCGACCGCAGGGTCTTCGCCGCGGCCTTCTCCGCTCGCAGCGCCGCGATCTACGCAGGGAAACGAGTGTGGCGTCAACACAGCCATCGCACGGGCCGCCACAGGGTCACGCTCGCGGCTCGTCGTGTCTCGTTATTCAAGCGCGTGTCACCTCGTCGTCGCTTCTCGTTCTGCTCACACGTGCTCAGCCTTTCCGTGTTGAATCTGCGTTGTGCCGTCACCTTCCAAGTGAGCGTTTGTCACTCGCTCAGAGCACCTGCTTCCGAGTTGTCTAATCCCTGCTTTTGGGTTAACAGCTTGCTTCCAGAACACTATTTTATTTTTGTCACCTTGTTTCGCTTCTTTCCACAGTTAAAAATGACTGAAAATACATTTTCAATATTTAGTAAGCCAAAAATATTTAACAAATATAATTAACTCTGCTTTCGTTTGGCGGTGCTACGGACCCGTCTGGTTGTGACGACGACGTCACCTTCGACCAATCAATCAAAAACAGTAAATTATTAATTTAAATCAGACTTTGAAAGAACAGTAACAACACAACACGCAGGTGTTGCGTGTGTGCCTCCTCCCTGATGCTGAAGGGTCAAATTACAGACCGCCTATGGGCCTATCTTCCCGCCCTTTCCTGTAACTAGGCAACAAGGTCAGGTGACAAAACAAAGCCATCGGAGTGATCCACGAACGTCGGTTGACAGCATTTCCTGTCTGTGTACCTCGCTCCTCAGGCTCTCCAGCTCCTGGTCCTTATCGGAGGTCATGAGGTCGCTTCCCCGCGGCGTCTCCACGCCTTCTCTGCACAGAGCAAAACAACGGGAAACATTGGCCCCTCTCTCCTTTTGATTAAACCCTGTAGAGCTGTAAAAACACCACCACTCATTAAGTGGAGTTATGAAGTCTCTGTTAAGTATCTTACTGCGGTAAATGATGTATTCGGACCCATAGAACAGATCTTAGTCCTTCATTTCTTCCACTAGCGACTTTAGTCAAAGTTTTAATAGTGCTACAAATGCTGGCAAAACATTTAAGCGCTGAATAACAAAAAACATCCCCTGGAACATTAACTAACGGTATAAAAATATAATTTCCATATTAGCAGCTCTCTCTCTCTCTCTCTCCCTCTCTCCCTCTCTCTCTCTCTCTCTCCCTCTCTCTCTCTCCTTGTTATGGTGTCTTATCCAGCCCACTCCATCTCCGTTTTATTTATGGAAACATGGAAACATTAACCGTTCATTCATGAGGTCCTGTCCCTCAGAGGTGGTGCCAGCGTAGAGTCATGTCTGATGTCCAGAGTATAACACATTTAGAAAGGCCAAGCTGCCTGGAGGTCTGGATCATTCGCCTCATATCTTACACAACCATGACTCTTAGTGAGTAATGGTTACTAACTTAGTTAAAAACTTACTCTTAGACTCTTAGTGTCAGTGGGACTCACCTGTCCTTCATGTCTGACGGCTGACTGTTGGAGTTCTGGCGGCGCAGAGGAGGGACACATAAATACGGAGGCATTTGTAAGCAGGATTAACACGTCTGAGCTTTACTGGGCGTTCAGAAACAGCAGGGCGCCGGCTCTCTCCTTCGCCTACAGGCGGTCTTCACACGAGAACTACAGGAGTACCACCAACTCAACACAATAGAGGTCATCTCACGAGGGCACGAAAGCCCTTCCTTTCAGTTAACCGGTTCCATGAATGATGTTTAAAATGAATTTGAATTCAACATAATATAGAACATGTTATATACAGTATAGTATATATATCAACATAAAGATTTAATGGGACCAGGAGACTGTGGTTAGTTAAAAGGTACTGGGTTCAATTCCTGTCGACAATGTCCACAGTCTACATTTAGGCATCCGATGTATCTTTAATGTAGCTCAATTTACTGTAAGTCTGTGTGGTTCAAAGCGTCCTATATATAAATATATAAATATATAAATAGCATATATAATATGAATGGCCATTACCTCGTGTGGCTGAGTGTTCTGTGAGGCCAGCTTAAGTTCCTCACTGAGGGAAGAAATGGAGCATATGAATGATATTAATTGTGTAGAGAAAGTGCAGCGTATTACACTCTCCCTCACACACGCCTCTCCGTCCAGCACCGCCCTCACCAAGCAGGTAACAACTGTTTAACCAGGATGTGGCTGCCACACACACACACACACACACACACACACACACACATGCAAGGCACACACACACACGCACGCATGTGCACACATACACACACACACACACACAAACAAACACAAACACATAAAAAAACACACTCAGGCACACACACACACTCAGGCACACACACACACACACACACACACACACACACACAGTCTCACTTGTGCACACACACACACACACACACACACACACCAAAGAAACGGCTGAGATTATAAAAATCAACAATAATAACCAATTTGTCGTTTGTCTGGGGTTGTATTCCCTTAGTGTCTATGAGCACCATTTAGTTCAAAATTAAGGCATTAGTTACCAAGCCTTTATTGTGTGTTTTATTGATGAGTCAAAGGCTAAGTAAGAAACCACACAGGGGCTTCCAGGACCTTCACTGAGGAGATGAAGGTTTAATAACCAGGGGCAGCAGCTAGTGCCTCTTCTATATAATCAAGCCATTTCTATCTTGTGCTTTCCTCTGGGCTGCGCTGTGTCCAATAAACCATGACAATGGTATCAAAGCTGCTGCCAGTCTCTGATTGATCCTCCCCGAGCCCTCACCCCTGGAGCCCAGCGCATCACACCCTGTTTCAACATGGCTGTTTACTGTCGCTTTCTTCATCGTTGAACCCTTTCGGTGTTATTATACCTCTCAAATATATCGCTGTGATTCAGATTTGTTCATTTAAAATCAGTTATACATTGCATATGCACTTATGCATATGCAACGTAACAGACACGCGCATGCACACGCGCAAACAAGACACATGGGTAAACATGCGCACACGTACAAACATACGCACGGGCACGCACACACACATACACACACAGTGCGGCCGTGCTGACAGGAAGTGTCTGTGCCAGGCGTCTCTGGGAGGCGCGGCTGAGAGGTTACATAATGCCCCCGACAGAGGGAAGGATGGAAGTGGACGTATTATGGGATGGAGTTGGAAGCACATTGTCCCCCACCAACAAGACACACAACAGTGCACTGTTCTCATCATCACCACGGAAGGATGAAGCGGTTAGGTTGCCGTTAGCAACCTCAAATCAATGACAGCTTGTTGACATTGTTCTATGAATGAACTGGTTGTTGATTGGTGGACAGCAGAGGAAGAAGAGCCATGTGACGTGACACTGTGGCTGACTGTTAGGGGTTATGAGTGGGTTCTACTGGAGGCTACGTGTGCCACAAGGTGCCCGCCTAATTCAGCAGCTCAAGAGTTATGACATCAAAGCCCTGGGCTCCGATGACTCAGAGGGAGGTGTGTCAGAACGTTGCTAAGGGGCGCACACACACACACACCTTTGCTCGTTCCAAAACACACACATACACACACACACACACACACACACACACACACACACACACACACACACACACACACACACACACACACACACACACACACACACACACACACACACACACACAAGACTAACATGCGCAAAGAAACACACAACACAAATTTAGAAACAGCTGGTTAAATTGAGCGCTGTTTTAGCAGTAGCGGTACCTTCACTCTGTGAACCGTCTAGTTCTCCCACATGCTTTGCCTTTAGATAGTCATGGTGCTTTGAGCATCAGGGGGGTTAACACAGTGAAGGGGAGGATCAGAACTTACATTTCTCTACAGAGCTGCTCCCTGGAGAGGCTCGGCTCCTCCTGGTACCGGGAGTTCTGCTGGGTCAGAGCTTCCAGCTGCACGACGACGGACCGAAATAGAAGAGAGAGGAGAGGGGGTCGTTAAAAAAGCATAAAAAAACATCCGACCAAGTTTAATAAAGCTAACAGAGAGAGTAGCAGCGTTGTTTAACGTAGTTCAACAGTTCGGAAGGAAACCGATTTATAAACATCTCAGACGGAGCTGTTACAGAAAGTATTCTCCAGTAAACGCATCTGGACAAGGTGAGCATGATTAGCCAACATTCATATGAATATATTTATGATAGAAACATTTTAAAATTCAACAATCTGTGACAGGAAGACAGATGAGAAGTCACGCTCAAAATAAACGAAAGACATACACTAACACACTAAGCTTATTTCTGTATTGTTCAAACGGCTTTTATGCATGTAAAGCAACCAGCTCCAAAGTAGGACTGGTCAATAATTCATTAAATCAGTTGGCACTTCCCTGTATTCCTCATGGAATGAAATCAATGCTGAATCATTTGTACTTTCCCTACACAGTAATATATTTACAGATAAAGCTTTAAACATCCACAAAGCACATAATTATATACATGCACAATGTAAACAATGAGATTATTCTCCAAAATGTGGCAATGAGTCTGTGCAACCCTGCATGTTTGAAATGTGTAAAAACACGCTTCAAACATGAATATAACTCTCAGTAACCGTAATAATAACTCCCCCCCACATACACACACAAACACACAAACTCAACAAAGATTCCTGCAAAGAAAAAAAATGCATGCATAACACAACATACATCACATACAAAAACAATGCAAAACAAACACTCGTCGGTCAGTCATCCTGTGAACAAACACAATGTCATCCAATCACCACCCTGAAGGTCAGACCCCCCCCCCCCCCACTCCCCACGAGGCCCCCTGGTGAGCAGAGGGGCCAGAGGAGCCATGACCCTACCTGGTAGCGAGGGCAGTAGCCGTTGCGGGTGAAGCCCTGGTGGAAGGCAGTCGTGTCCATGCCTACAAGACACTGGCAGCCCCCTGTCTGCCTAACAATGCCCCCCCCTCTCTCTCTCTCTCTCTCTCTCTCTCTCTCTCTCTCTCTCTCTCTCTCTCTCTCTCTCTCTCCCTCCCGCCACTGTGTAAACTAAACCATGCCGTCTCTTGTTGTCAGCTCACCACTCTCCCCTCGATCTAACTTGTGTGTCTATACTACACACACACACACACACACACACACATATAGGTACACACGTTCACACTCGCAATGAATGGCTAACAGCGGGCATCAATAAACCATCAGCTCTCAGCCCCGCCGGCGAAAAACCCAGCATCACAGAGAAGAGCATGACGAGAGAGAGAGAGAGAGAGAGAGAGAGAGAGAGAGAGAGAGAGAGAGAGAGAGAGAGAGAGAGAGAGAGAGAGAGAGAGAGCCTGCTTCCCTCACTTGACCAGATGCGTTAAAGAGGCAATGCATTTTCATTATGTAACCCTCCATAAGCCCCGCCCACTGCTCCCCCTCCCAGCACTGTCTTCTGCTGAGGTTTTTCTTCTCTGTGATGCACACAAGCATGTGTGTGAACGTACACATGCACAGATTCCCACACACACACACACACACATTGCATGAATCATACTTCTCCTATATGATTGTGTGTGTGTGTGTGTGTGTGTGTGTGTGTGTGTAAGCACGTGTTGGAGGAATTGCTTTACACACACATTCTATATTTATTTGGGTCAGTGAATGGCGACAAGATGCAGCTTGAGATAAATAAAGCAAATGTTCATGCTCATCAGAGCGTCAACGCTCTCTCTCACACACACACACACACACACACACACACACACACACACACACACACACACACACACACACACACACACACACACACACACACACACACACACACACACACACACACACAGCATCTCAGTTCACGTGCACCATTACATCATCACTGACGTCCACCATTGTGACGACGAGAGTTAAAAAAGTACCAAAGCAAAGGTTTTATGTGTGTGTGTGTGTGTGTGTGTGTCTGTGTGTGTGGTCATGGATGTGACATCATGCTTCTTAAAAGCCGTCTCAACCAATGTCAAACTATTGTCCTCTTTCTACACAACAAATGCATTGGTTGGACCGTTTAAAACATAACGTAAGAGAGAGAAAGCAGTGTTTGGTTAAAGTTTTAATAATTTATTCGATACCCTGCCTGATTGCACATGTGCCTGTGTGTGTGTGTGTGTGTGTGTGTGTGTGTGTGTGTGTCTGTGTGCATTGTGTGTGCATGTGAACATACACATGTGTGCATGAGAACATGCACATCTGTGCAAAACATGCAGAGGTTCATGTGTGTATTTGTGTGTGTGTGTGTGTGTGTGTGTGTGTGTGTGTGTGTGTGTGTGTGTGTGTGTGTGTGTGTGTGTGTGTGTGTGTGTGAGCTCTTTTTTAATCTCATGTCCACTTGGACAGTTTTCATGAGAGTGACCATCTGGAGCTCATTGCCAGCTGGGGCTGCAGACCAGGCTACCAATCACTCGAATATGTCAAGGACCGAGCAACCAATCACATTCGTCCTCACGATACAGCAATGACAAGCAACCAATCACACAGGAACTTCTAATACAAACCATTAACTCAAGGAGAAAAGGGAAATAAAATGACTGGGAGAGGGGCTCTCTCTCCTAGTGGGGGCACAGCCACGTCCTGGGAGTGTGGGGCCCTAGCCCTCACCCTAAAATATAAAAACCAACTCTCACCATTAAACCTAACCCTAACCACACCTTAACACCCCCCCCAAAAAAAACAATTATATGTATATATTTAATAAAACAATTATTTTGTATAATTTTGAAGTCCGAAATCTCACTCCACCCCATCTGCATGTCAGTGGACCCCAGTGTTGAGAGACCATGCCCTAGTCTGTACCTGGTCCATGCATGACTCTGTATAGACCAGGGTTCTCAAAGCCCTAGTCTGTACCTGGTCCATGCATGTCTCTGTATAGACCAGGGTTCTCAAAGCCCTAGTCTGTACCTGTCCATACATGTCTCTGTATAGACCAGGACGTCTCAAAGCCCTAGCCTCTCATGTCTCTGTATAGACCAGGGCATCACAAAGCCCTCCCTCTCATGTCTCTATAGACCAGGACGTCTCAAAGCCCTCCCTCTCATGTCTCTATAGACCAGGACGTCTCAAAGCCCTCCCTCTCATGTCTCTATAGACCAGGACGTCTCAAAGCCCTCCCTCTCATGTCTCTATAGACCAGGACGTCTCAAAGCCCTCCCTCTCATGTCTCTATAGACCAGGACGTCTCAAAGCCCTCCCTCTCATGTCTCTATAGACCAGGGTTCACAAAGCCCTAGCCTCTCATGTCTCTGTATAGACCAGGACGTCTCAAAGCCCTAGCCTGAACCTGTTCCTTGAATGACTCTGTATAGACCAGGACTTTACAGAGCATGAACAATATGGCAGTGCTATCTAAAAGTACCATTGGAGCTGAGGTAAAGTGACGAACATGAACCACAGTGTTCACAGCTTCAGGGGCTACCATGCTGCACGTGTTTATGGTCATTCGCTCCATTGAACGGACACACATCTTTTTGCATAACATCCATTTATATAAGCATCCAAAACCATGTGTGTAGATGATGATACATAATATTTGGTTGAAGCCTGACAGCATAGTAATGGAAATAAATAATATATACATTCAAAACATTCCCAGAAAAATCTATTTTCATAAGAATGAATGGCAAACTCACTGTTGAATGGAGAGTTTATGATATGGTTAGGGGGGATCTGTTTCTCCATACCTGGGACTCCAGTTCCTTCTTGTCCTGCTCCAGTTTCTCCAGAGTTTGGGACATCTTTTCTGACTCCTCCATAACCTTAGAGAACATGGATTATTAATAAATAATGACTCGGCATGTTCTCCTTATTCTCTTGTGTTTCGTTCTTCTTTGGTTCAAGAATAAACTAGAACTAGATCAAGTGTAAAGATACAACCAAGAAATTACAACAGAAATGCAAAGTCAGGCCTACAAACATCACTTCTTAATGATATAAATAATTTACAACAACAACAACTCCTATCTATTTAGCAGAATTTAAATCACCACAAAAATAAATCTGTAGTGATTTAACATATTTACCATGGGAAAATATTATTCAGGCATGTTGTTGTGTGTTACTTGGTTGCCCAAGCTTGGTTTTGAGTTTGACAAAAGCCAAAGTACCAAAGAAAAAGACAAAACCATTGTAACCAATAAACAGTAACATACTAGTTTAAACGTGCAAACCACGTTACCTGCATCATCTGTTGCTGGAGGTCCTGTTCCCGCCGCTGGCTCTTCTCTTTATCTGATTGGCTGTCAGCGCTGGCCTGTTCTATTGTGTTATCCAGTTCTGTCACACACACAAATAATAATACAATGATGACCCGATGTTTACACTGGAATAATTTAATAATATCACACACACTGTCACATCAGCATCCCCTCTTCCACGCTCATGGATATACAATTTCAACCTGGAATGGATTTGACTGTTACTTGATTTCCCCCTGGAGTCTGTTTACCACTCCCCCATTACTTTATTGAGATACTCAGTTGTAAAAAAAAAAGACAGAAAATTACCAAATTGGGAGCAGGAATGAGGTAGTTGATGGTATAGCCCTGACTCTGACACAGGACTGATACAAAAACAACAACGAATCCTAGACTAACAAGGTACAGCTAAAGCTCTAACGTACACAGGCAAACGGAGAACCAAAAACGTCATACTGCCTACCTTGCACCCTCTTCCCGGCTCTCTTGCTCTCATCCTCGACCGACTCCAGCTGGTGTTTCTGAAAGGACAAAACAAGGCGAGACGCTCCGGTGTGGTGCCAGACTATCGCTGGGCTAACGAGGAACAGGACTCAGCGTTTATTGTTAAATCCCAGCCAAGGTGACTGTGTGCACCAAGTATGTGAGAGGAGCGGGCATGAAAAACTCATCGCACGCAGTGGGGGTACTTTTATAACAAGGCCCTGCGAGCGCCAAAAACATTAAGCATGTGCATAACCACAGAGACTCTCACGGGACATAACGAGAGAGTTTCACTTCCACTGCTCCTTGTGCCCTTTCAATTATGACTATACTTGTGTGTCATTAGTAATTATTGTGGTTTTGTCGTTGGATTTAGAACAGGGGTCTTAAATCTTGGGGTCGCGACCCCAAGTGGGGCCACAGAGGTACTGCAGTGGGGTCGCAAAATTATTCTTAGATTTTCTTTTATTATTTTATTTTTTTTAAATACACATTAACATGAATCCAACATATACTTTTTCAAATATGCATTCAATAACAGTTATGTTAATGTGTATTCATGTTATTATTCATGTTAATGTGTATTTTCAGTAACTAACATATTATATTTATGCAACATTGATGAAAGGCTACCCATGAATCATTGCGGTAAGATCAGTATCTGACACCTTCATAGCAGCGATTGAGTCAGGACCTCTTATAACTCACAAAATAATTGTGAGTTAGGTATTTTGTGAGCCACAATGGATGGAGCTTTGTTACTAAGCCTTATTATTGTATGCACAATAACAAGGTATGTTTATACATGACACTATAGGTTGTCCTACATGTTATTGTAGGCCCAGTTTAATATTTAACACAGTTTTATTTAACACAGATCTAGAATATGCACTGATTAACCAGTTTCCCAAAAATATGATATATCAGTCTATTGATTTTGTCAGTTTGTAAGTGTTTATGATACATTGGTGTGCGTGAGTCTGTGTGTGTGTGTGTGTGTGTGTGTGTGTGTGTGTGTGTGTGTGTGTGTGTGTGTAATATGTGTGTGTGTGTGTGTGTGTGTGTGTGTGTGTGTGTGTGTGTGTGTGTGTGTGTGTGTGTGTGTGTGTGTGTGTGTGTGTGTGTCTCTCTCTCACCAGGTTATTTAGTTGATCTTCTAAGGAGACTTTATCTTGCTCTAGAGACTGAAGCTCCTTGCATCTGCTCTCCAGATCCACGCTCAGCTCACTAATCTGTTGAAAGAAATGGCATTTTAAAAATGCATTGAGTGCAGTACAGTAGTGGAAATGCAGTGTATATTATGTGTACAATAGTCTCTCTCTCTCTCTCTCTCTCTCTCTCTCTCTCTCTCTCTCTCTCTCTCTCTCTCTCTCTCTCTCTCTCTCTCTCTCTCTCTCTCTCTCTCTCTCTCTCTCTCTCTCTCTCTCTCTCTCTCTCTCTCTCTCTCTCTCTCTCTCTCTCTCACACACTGTGTATGTGATGTCTCTCTACCTTCTTCTCCTGGGTCTGGGCGTGGGTCTTGAGGCTGCTGATCTGCTGTTGTGTGAGGGACGCAGTGGCGCCCTCTGTCTGTTTGGAGGCCCGCAGCCTCAGCTGGAGGTCGGCCACCTCCCGCTCCAGCTCCATGATCCTGGACCGCTCTGAAACCGTGGCAACCTGGAAGAGGGGACGAGGGGGGGCACAGAATGAGTGGGGAGTTGGGCTAGTAGAGTAGGCTTGGCCTGGACACGCTAAGGATTCTATGGGTAGGTAATTTCACCTATGGCTAAACGTGGATTATAATCTGAGATTCTGAAGTGGTTCTTTCAGATGTACTGTAAAGATGGGAGCCAGTAGGACTTGATAGGCCATGCGTTATATACACTGGGAAGTTTGGTGGCTTCATAAATTACTTTACAGTTGAATCATGTTCCTGAATTTAAGCATCCCTTTTACCATCAGGGGAGGGTCATTAGTCATTACATCTCATCTCAAAATCAATCCAGTGGTGATATTAGAGGTGGGTGTGTCCACCCAGATGAATGATAGACAGATAAACTCTGTCCATTTAAATGTATGGTAATGTCTTATCCCCCTCACACCTGGTGGTACAATAGGGGCCCTTCAACTGTGGTGAGTGAGTTGTCAGCGTCTGCGATGCTGGGATCCCTAGGTGTCTGGTATTACCCTATTGTCCTCTAAGTCTCTCTGTAGCCTCTCAGCCTTGGTCTTTTCAAAGAGCAGACTCTGCTCCAGCTCCTTTATGTGGGCATGCTCCAGTTTGCTCTGCGTCTGTTAGTCCAGAGAGAGCCAGAAGAAGAGAGGAGAAGATAGATGCAAAAACAATGTGGCCAAACTCACATGCCAGTTGAAAGCCACAGTTTCAACCTCAAATGCCCAAAAAGAAAAAAGAAAAAACACAGATATATAAGACAAGTATAACACAGAGGTGTTATAATTGTGTTAAGTAAATAAGTGTTAGAATTGTATTAATTAGGAAACTTAATACAGAGGAGAATTATGATAAGTCATCAAACCCAAAACAGATTTTGCTTAATTCCTGCTCAGCAGGATTATCAAGTAAACATCTGTTTATTGGTTTCTCATGCCACAGTTTATTCCGAGATCAGGGAATAGAAAAACAGCAGTATCACAACTCATTCATTTTCCCATTAGTGAAGACAAACACAGCACTGGAGTGTATCAGTAAGCTGACAGTATGGCATGCAACTCCCAGCAAGAGTCAGGACAGTAATGAAAGGTGCAGTTGCAAAATACCTTCCATTGAAGGTCATTTTGTGTGTTGGAATAAACACATGGCTCACTAAGTGATCAATGCAAAGAAAGGGTTTGGGAATAACTGTAAAACCACTGAGGCCGATGCATTGATCATCTCGGGCCTTGGTTTGGGTTCATTGGAGATGTACGTAATCAGGAGCCAGCCGGAAATATTTGATTTATGAAAACCGCTATGTATCTCTGAAGATCCTGAAGAGCAGAAGTTCTACCCACTAATCTAAAGCTGGCCTCAAACTAAACCACCTATATAATTATTTATTTGCAGGTTGTATGTCAAAAGGAATACTTGGATCTGACTTTATCAGTCTCTTTATCATGCCCTTGAGACCGACTGGTCCTTGTGGAATTGTTCATATACATTTCATCTTACAATCGACATTCACATGAGTTTCTTATAAAGATATGTAATAGTGCTATAAAATATAAAGATAAATACGTAATAAGTAAATAAATAAATAATATACTTTTAGGGAATCCGAGAGAGCAAGACAGAGAGAGAGAGAGAGAGAGAGAGAGAGAGAGAGAGAGCGAGAGAGAGACACGCACGTGTACACACACACACACACACACACACACACACACACACACACACACACACACACACACACACACACACACACACACACACACACACACACACACACACACACACACACACACACACACACACACACAGGGTGATGAACGATGATCCTCTTTACCTCTAGGTCCCCTCTTGTGATGCAGGCCTCTTCTACAGAGAACTGCAGATCCTCTACTTTCCTGTTCGGTAAAGAAAGCACATCCATTTATCAACTCTATACAATAGACTGAATGGAGCCAACTTCGAGATAAAGCCTGGACAGCTATTATTAGACCAAGTGGCAGCTTGTGAGTACAACATACACCCATACGAACACATATAACAAAATGAAAACATATACAACAGTATATGTTGGAAACATACATACAATATAACCATATAATAAGACATATATATATACAATATATACGATATATACAACCTTGTAAATTGTGAAAATAAATAAGACTTAAGAGCCATATACGGTGAAAGCATACATCCTATATGAATCCATATCAAATGTAATCATACATAGCATATATAAACATACATAAGCTGTAAACATATATTCCATACATAAGCTGTATAATGATATTGCATAAATAAAGTGTATACATGTGAGTGCTACATTGTGAGCCCCGGTGGTGGGGCCTGCTGGACAGTGGACCCCACCTCTTCTCCTCCTCCAGCTGGTTCAGCAGCTCCACCTTCTCCTTGTCTGCGGCCTCCACCAAGATCCGCAGCTGGTCCAGCCTGGCCTCCGTATCCATGGCATACTGCCGCGCGCGCACGCGCACACACGCACACACACACACACACACACACACACACACACACACACACACACACACACACACACACACACAAATATAATAACTAAAATACTAAAAATAAGTGACAATACACAAGTGATACTCAAAACCTTTTGATTATTATTGGTCAATTATATTATGAGATACATCATGATAACATAATGAGGTTATAATATAACATTATCATGAGGGTTATGAGGTCACGTTCCAAATGTTGTTTTTGAACCAATCCACTGCACTCCTGTTGCTTGCTCACCTGAAACTTCAGCTGTAAGTGACAGCTAAATAGAACAAATGTACATTCGAGCCATCCCCGATCGCCTCACACGTGAAGACCCACTGAATAAAACAGGTGGGCCCCACGCGGCCCGGGCCCCCATTGTTCCCCACCGCACAACCCCCCTAGCACTGGCGCTAAACGCTCTCGCTGCAGACACGCCGCCTCCCACCTGGTCCTGGCCCTTCCTCAGCGAGGTCAGCTCCTGCTGCACCTCCCCCGCGTGGCTGGTCGCCTTGGCGACCTCGAAGCGCTCCTCGTCGCGCTCGGCCAGCAGCTGCTCGATGTGCTGCTGCTTCTCCTTCAGCGCCTCCTGCAGGGCCGTGGTGCCCGAGATCTTACGGGCGTAGCGGGCCGACGTCTCCGTCAACTGGTGGGGGAGCCATCGAAGGAGTCGGCCGTAAAAATAAAGTATGTGTTAGAGTTGAAAGGGACACGTTACCGGGTACACAATACGTTGTACTTGTAATAAAAAAGTTGCAAGTTAGAGGTTACAGGTTAAAAGTTCGGTTTTACGGCTCGGCTATATGAGCCACGGCTCCACGTCTCCTTACACAGAGAAATGCGATGACAAGCCACATGTTTTAAATAGTGACTTCCATGCTCCACGGGTCTGATCCGGCAGGGTTTCTGAGCTGACTGAAGCATCAGGGGATGGTTGCACAGTTACTCTTTAACCTCAATTATTAGAATGGTGGTTTGAAGTTTAAGGTCCTCTCCCCAAAGTGAAACCCTTACCCGCTGCAGACAGGTACGGTGCCAGGGTAGCACCTGAAAACTATGCATGCACTTCTGATCTCTGGCATAAGAGCCGTTGTTAGGAGAGTAGGAAAGCTTTGTGTTGAGTTTGGAATCAATATTGTATTGTAATAGTACCAATATAATAATGGTATATATTATGGTATGCTAGGTGTTTATCTGTGTGGTTTTCACCTTGTTACTGCCCCTTTAAGAGATGCTTCGTATAATGGTTTGCGACACTGTGAGGTTAGGTTCAGGTTAGACTGTAGCTCTGGTATGGATGTGCTTTTGGTCGGTTCTCACCAGGCCGGTCCGGCTGGGCTTCCCGCCGACGGAGGAGGTGGTGACGGAGCTGAGGGAGCTGATGGAGGATGCGCTGGGACTGTGTCTGAGCATGGACCTCCTCCGCCCACTCTTGGCCTTGGTGGGCGTGGTGGAGGGGAACCCGATGCGGGTCACCTTGTGGACAGGAGCGAACAGGCCGTACCTCGGCATGCACTGGAAGTATCTGGGAACACGAAACAGAAACACAACGAAGAGGGTTTTCCCTCACTCAGGTTAAGGCCACAGTGTGAAGTGAAGGACGCAGATCTTTCTCTAAACAATCCCATTCGTCATCGACCATTCACTTGATTTTATCAGGGTTAGTCTTACTTGATTGATCCGGTGGTGTGTGTGGGTCAAACATGATACATTTTTTCAACAGCAATAAAAAGTGTGCATGTTGAAAAAAAAGAAAAAGAAAAAAGTGTTGTGAATGATCCTGAAATTGAATGATATAAGTCAATATACTGTATATGACTTTCTTCGATATTGATACAAGTCAATATCAAAGACAAATGAGTGTGGATATTACAGACGGAGGTTGACACCATATTCTTTGATTCCATCTTTCACTCTTGGTGGCACACTTCATTCAGTGCTGATGACAGCTCACCACAGTGGTGAGAGATGTTTCTTTGTTTACTTTGTTATGGTGTCGTGGGACACTCTCTTGAGTGCATGGCGGGCACAACACTGTGTCCTCTGTTCTCCCTTTGGATTTGCATTTCCCAAAGACAACAGTTGTTATGGGTGTGCGCAGATGAGACTGCAAAGTCGGCACACGCCAGTCATTACGTTTACACTCTTTAATCGTTTCCTATTCGTTTCAGATTGAAAACTTGTGTATTTGGACCCCCGCTTCAAACTATCAGGAGTTAAACTTTTTTTGTTTTACTTTAGGGAGTTTTTAACTATAGAGAGAAATAGCACACAAATGTAATACAGAAATTCTAAAAGACAGGCGATTAGTTGTTGACACCTACCACTGACAAGTCATCAATTCAGCCCTTTAGGCCACGCCCCCTCCCCTCTCCCTTGCAGAAATCGCCGAACAATCTGCACCTCGCCATTAATCAACTGAAGCTCTAGTGAAAGTCACTCATGGGCCGGAGAGAGAAGGGAGGGATAATAGACCCTATTCACAGCGGTGCCATTGCGTTGCAGGGCACGGGTAGTAGACTAAACTAGTGAAGACAACTCCCATTGACCGTGCTGGGGCTTTGACACACACAAATGAACCAGCTGCCTCCCTACTCCATGTTAATGTTGGGGGCAGCCCTGTGTTGGCCCGGCTAAGACAGCTCTTTGAAAATGCTCCATAGTCAATGCAAGTTATCTTCACCACTTTAGTCTACTGGTACAGAAAGGTACCTATAATTAGTATAACGAGCGACCCCTGTGTTGGTCCTACTAATGCCTCTTTTCCACCGACAGTACCAGCTCGACTCGACTCGACCCGCATTTTTTTGCGTTTCCATTGGCAAAAAAAGTACCTGGTACCTAGTACTGGGTACTGTTTTTAGTACTACCTCCGTCGAGGTTCCAAGCGAGCGGAGTAGGTACTTTTGTGTGACGTAAACAGGCTGCTGGCAACTGATTGGCCAGCGGCTGTAAATGGGAATAATCACTCAAAGTGAAGTTGTGTCCGGCGTGGTTGGAGTCCACGAACCCGCTCCCGAGGGGGACACTGATCAGCGTTTCGCCGTGTGTGTCGCTCCTTTCCCGGGGCTAGAGTTAGGCTGCGCGTCGTTATGTGTGTCTGCTGTGGTTGTGTGTGTCCGGCGTGGCTGGAGTCCACGGACCGGCTCCGGAGGATCAGCGTTTTGCTGTTTCGTTTTAGTGTCGTTCCTTTCCTAGGGCTCAAGTTTCGCCTCCATCAACGTTACCATATGACAACAATAGACGCGCAGTCATTGCGCTTTTTATTGTATTTTATTTCCCATCATAACCTTTCCCGGGAATCAGGAAATAGTCTTGATCAGATTCATATTTCCCGGGAATCGCGTCTTCCGTGGTTAAAACCTAATGACGACCCGCCCATGATGGAGAGGTTCTTTTCTACGACCCGCCCACATTGAAGAGGTACTTCTTTAGATGGAAACGCGACGTGCCTGGAACCAAACCGAGTCGAGTCGAGGCGAGTCGAGTCGAGCTGATACTGTCGGTGGAAAAGCGACATTAGAACCCTCTGTGGAAAAGGGTCTATCATTTTGTTGGTGGCCTACCTGGCTCCAGCCACTGCCCCGTCGTTCTTCCCCAGCGGTTCGTCCAGCTCCACACCGCACCAGTCCCCCTTGGCAAAGTCCGTCTCACCCAGGAACCGCACCACGCCTGCCTTGGTGCCCCCCACCTGCGTCATCCACACCAGAGAGAGACACAAAGCGCTGAGCGACTATGTGAGCAAAGTGCTTATGAAAGTAATAACGTTGTTGTTACTTTGATTTAAAATGTGGTTACACCAATTATATGATGGTCAACATGGTAATCTATGTGATATTTTCACTGTGACTAAAATCAAAACCGTAATTAAGAGAAAACAGGAGTGAAATGCTATGTTTCATAATTTTAAGTGCCGTTAAGTATATTATACATCATGACCAAGGGACACCAGGCTAGGCGTGTGTGTGGATGCGTGGAGCTCTGTGTGGGCAGCAGTTGACGTCTCGTCCCAGAGAGGATTAAGCTTCTCGGACACTTATAGTATTACGCCACCGTGTGTGGTGCATCTCATATACAACATCATTATAACCTCATTATAATGATGTTGTCTATGAGATGCACCATGGAACACCCAACAACGGTACTAGCTTAAAAAAAAAGTGTCACTAAGTTGCCATTGGTCGTAACCACGGAGATGACATGTGCTGAGCTGAAACACGGGGTTCCGTCACACGTTAAAGGTTTAACATTCTGATGGTTAGTTGTGCTCTCACCAGTACTCGTTCGCCCAGCCTCAGCTCCCTCTTGCTCTTCTTGACTGAGTCCGTCTCTGAGAGGTTGGTCATGGACTCGCTGGCCGGGAGAGGTTTCTCTAAACTCCCCATCGTCCTGAGGCCCGAGCCCTGGGCTGGAATGACAACGGGATCTTAGACTGATAATGTCACAAAAATTAATAAGTACACATTTAACTAATAAATAATAAAAATGTTATACTATGTTATACTCACTGTCATACTCTTACTACTATACTATTGACGATGCATTTAGGTTTAGCACTTATGTTTTTTTCATGTCATTACAATCAAATAGGACTATTGTATACAATAAATAGATGTAATGTGTAATTAAATTTCGCATAAAATAACAAATAACGAACAAATACAAAAAAAAGCGTTAGATGTGTTAAATAAATTACCAGCAGGGGCAGCAGTCGCGACAGCAGCCGCCGCGGTGCTGGTGGGCGTGGCCTCTGCCTCCGCCTTGGACTCTCCCTGGGTGGGGCTGGCACCTCGGGCCGGGCTGGCATCAACCTTTCCTCCGTTCACCGCGGCCGCCGCCGCCTCCTCTTTCTCCTTCGGCGGCAGCGGGGCGTGGGACAGCTTGGACGGCCGCGTGAAGATCCCCCGGCCGTCCTCGCACGTGAAGTAGCGGACCCCGGCCACCGAGCCGTCGTTCTTCCCGATGCTCTCCTCCAGCACCACCCCGGCCCACTGGCCCGGGGCGAACTGGGTGCCGCCGATGAACCGCACGTGGCCCGGCTTGTTGCCGTTCACCCAGACCTTTTCCCCCACCCTGAAGTCCGGCCCGGGGCCTCCATCGTGGCCCGGGGAGGTGGCCCCGCCGTGGGCCGGGGGTCTGTCGGGAGCAGGGGAGGGAGGGAAGGCCTTCGCAGCGCCTGCAGGAATGACGGAACGTGTTTTGTGTTTGATCGAGATCATCTGGAGCCACGCTGCCGGGACGGGTGGGAGACAGCTTCTCTACAGATGCAGTACAAGGACCTCTTTGTTAATCATATTTAAGGAATGACCCTTGACTAATGTTACATTCCAAGACTTTTTCATTTACATTTACATTCACAGTTTGTTTCATTCCTTATAAAGAATGATCCAAACACAGAAAAGCACGTATCAAGTGGGTACATGGCATGTCAATAGAAGCATTTCAATCAACGTATAAACAAAATCAACAATCAATTCAGTAAAAAAGGTGTAGAACTATTTTCTTTGTAAACCAACTGTAATCAACCCTATCAATACAGTTAGTGACATTTTATTTAGCAAGGTGAATAAAAACTATAAATTTGAAGAGGAGATACAGCATTCTGGTTCCTACCGGAAGAGGGGGACGTCCTCAGTGGCACTCCGGCCGGGCGTCCTATCTTGGTGGGGGGTTTCAGTCCACTGGGCTTGCCTGTACTCATGGCTGTCTCTGACTCTGCCTCCAGGCCTGTGAGTAGTAGAGGGAGGAGCAGGGTCTTCTTGGTCTACTGGGCTGCCCAAGGCCCACTAGGCCCACTCACTACCATCACAAAAAAGACAAAAAGATATATGGTTAAATTTGGAATTTATGCAGACGCTTTTATGCAAATGAGCCATAGGGCCCTATCTTGCGCCCGGTGCAATTGACTTTCTACACCGACGCATGTGTCGTTGCTAGCTTGCACCCGGCGCAAAGCTGATTTTCCCCCGCAGCAACCAGGCGCCACTACACTTGCGCCTGGAGAGGCGTGTCGGCGAAAAGCAGGGGCGGTGTTCCGGCGCGAATGATACTTGGTGCTATTTTAGTGAAAATGCGTCAATGCAATTGCACCACTGACCGAAAAATACCTGGTCTCTGGCGGATGGCGCAGTTGTTGTTGCTATTTTGACGTGCCATGGCAGGTCGGAACTACCACATAGCCTACGCTTACACACACGTAGGCTATACACAGCACAAACATGCTAACTATTAACTATTATTTAATGATTGTGGAAACATTTTTTTTCAATAGGGCTGCATGAATGAACATGAATGAAGTATAGTAGGCTATGGCATGCATTAAAATAATAATAATAACAATAATACATTCGAGCAAACTATATTCCAGGCTTCCAAAACAAAATCTAATTTTAGGGTAAATGGTTGGTCATTTAAGTTTTAAGTTTAAATTTACATGACGAATCAGTGTTTCTGAAGTTGGAGAAGAAAACGCTATTCCATGTGTGAATTATGCCTATTATTTGGCCATAAACTGAGCCATTTGAAGTTTGAAATTCATGTGGTCATACATCTGTCTCAGCGGAGAATGCAAACGCGCTGTCAAACTATCAACTTGCCAAGTCAAATGCGCTGGGTCTTAAAGGGGATGGCAGGTGGAACGCTCATTGGTTTATTGCACGTTACGCCCAAAACACACCTACAGGTTTCAGCCCAACCCATTTTAGATTTGCGCCGGGCGCAATGCTGATTTATCCCGCCGTCATAATAGCAACAGCGCCGTAGAACCGCCCACAAAGTACTTTGACTTTGCGCCTTGACGTCTGCGTTTTAGACCGTCTAACTAGGGCCCATAGTGTTTTTAGAAACATGTCATTAAGGACCAGTTAGAGGGAGGGCTTTCCTGGGCCGCTTTACCTATAGTTTGCTGCAGCAGATGACTTAAACAAGCTGGAAATGAAGAGTGTTATCTCCCTTCCCTTTTTCAGGGCTTCTAATGAGCACTCCTGCACATGCTTCATATGATGTACCCTGCACTGTCGCCTTCCTCTCCACCTCTTCTTTTGTCCCCTTCGCTGGCCATCCCTAGTCCCTAGCCTTGTTCTCAGCACGTCTGGCTCCTCCTTTGCTATTTACCTATCAGTGGGTTTGCTTCTGTCATGTGTCCTGGTATATGTCATCTCTGAGGCCTTACTGTATTGTTTAGTGCCCCTTGCACTGTTGTCTGGTTTAATACTACTGTAGTCTTTGCTGTGCTATGTATTGCCTGTTCATGTGTTTTGTTGCCTCATATGTATCTGCTGCTGCTGCCTTGTTTTTTTGTCTCTCCATGTTCTGTCTGACCTGGCAACGGCCTGGCAAGAGGCGAAAGACATATGGGAATGGTGGCTGGGATTCAAAGAATATTCAAATGGAATTGTAAAAAAAATAATAAATTGGGGATCGAATCAGGTGTGTTTTTGCGGGGAGTTGACCAATGTGGGGGTTAACCAATACCTAGATTACACCTATGGATGCCAATTAATATAGTAATGATATGAATTGCAAATCATTGAATTATCTCAAAGAAATCAGGCAAAGAAAGTAGCAGGTGTACATACTGAAATTCAGAAATATAGCCAGTAAACATTCCTATATAATAATAATAATTCCAAATAAAATGTGAATATTGTGTTTAAGATATGGAAAAGTCAGTAAAAAAAACATAAAACAACATTTCAACTGTCATGACAACTAAAATAAATAGTTCGACACTGCCTTGTTTATATATAATTATGCAATAGTCGCCCACGTCCGACTTCGAACTCTACACAACGAAACATGTAGCCTACTACAATATCCAATTCCTAATTGAACAATAATACACATCTTCTGTAGACCCAGGGGGAAACCTCGTGGATCGGGTGTTTCCAACCTGTTTACCAGCCTCGGTAGTATGAAAGAAAAGACGCCCACACCAGGTGCAGTACCCGCCCTATGAGGACAATATCACACACTGCACGCCTTACACGCTCATGTCTTCAACATGTGTCTCCACACGTCGTGACACTGTCTGATAGGACATCCCTTGGAGCCTGACAATCGATATATTAGGAAGTAACAAGTGTTTTACACCATGTATTCGTATAGAAATATGTGCGATGCAGCATATGACGTGTCGTGTCGACTGTGTATCTATTGTATACGCCCAATGCCGATACTTTTCCTAGTCATACATGCATTCATTTTCGATTAGTTAATGTCACTTGTTTACGATCCCTGCTGGAATGTGAAGCTAGCTAGCTTACTCATTAGCGATATAGCATAACAGGTTTACGTCGGATCATTAGAAAGCTCGTCACTCACGAGTATAACATGAAACAAACAAACATACGCAGATGACAATGTGACAACTTAACGAAAGGCTTACTTGAGGCTTGGTCTATAAAGGAGATGTTTTCTGAGTTAAAGCGACGTAGCGGTTCGGGCAGCTTCTCCACCGACAGCCCCGTTAGGTTCACGGAGACTGATCCGCTCCCATCCCAGGCTCTGTGTGAGGAGCTGCTACAATAGAGCAGGCTGCAGTCTCAGGACCGCAGTCCTGGGACCGCATGTATAGGACTCCACTTTTCCTTGGATGGGGGAATAGATGAAGGAACCTCATGATGAGCAGCTCGAGAATAATTCATGAAAACAGGTTGAAACACAACACGTAGCAAAACTAAAAAAAAAAAAAAAAAAAATACCTTTACTTACCCTAACCAAAATCCTAAACGTAACCACCTCGAACCGCCCGTTCCAATACCTACATTTAACCATCTCTGAGCTAATACCTAAATGAATCATCACTAACCTACCAAAACTTAACCATCTCTAATGTAATACCTAAACTTAACCGCATCAAACCTACTACCTAAACTCAACTATTTCTTACCAAACATCTCAACTTGAACATCTCTATCCCATACCTAAACAGAACTTAACAATTTCTATCATAACACATAAACTTAATACAATTTCTAACCCGACACAACAGTTCCTAGAAATGCGGTCCTAGGAGTGTGGTGCTGAAACTGCAGCCTCGGCTATTGCAGGAACGTGTTATTTGGCTCCAGCCTCCCATCCTGGCCGATCCCTGCCCAGACGGTCTGACGCAGGCCTAAGCTTCACAACATCGCTTTGTTATTTTCCAAAGATCCCTTTTGAATTATCCTGTAAGTTAAAAAAAAAACTGTCAAAAGTTACGAGGAATTTTTAAAAGAATAATCTTTTGTGATCTTTTTTTTTTTTTTTTTTCTGCTGTAGGCCTATTTAGTTTTATACTTTTTTGACCATGTTATAATAACGTGTAATATTGATTGGCAGGATCAAATTAATCTTTGTTATTAATTGATAGTGGCATAACAAAGTCAATACAGCAGTTATATATTAATATGTATTAATCACACTCCATAAATCAACTCCTTTAATACCTCAATTACCCATAATCACAACATTTCTCCTGATTGGGGACTGAGTGGATAAAGCTCTAAACCCATGTAACGGAAATGGATATACCTCCTTTCAAAGCATCTTCGGATGTCCCCCCCTCTCTCTCACCAGTAAAGTCCATTTAAAGCCCCCTACTCCAGTCAATTAAAGTCGTTCTGTCATGAGATGAGAACTCCTGGGAAGGAGGTTAGGATTTTGAAAGTGACTTTCTTAAAATGACCCTTTACAACAAAGATGGAATAAACTGTGCATATGAAATATCGGATTTATTCTATTTTATGAATGTCATTCCAACTGAAACGAACGTTTCAATCACCGTTTAAAGCCTACGTTTTTGGAGGCTTAGACAAAATAACTTGTTGCTCTGATATTAAAGCAGCAGTTTATGCCGTTTACATTTTCAGAGAAAGAAATCATAGGTTTATGTCTGATTGTCAACATTTTTATCCAGATATCTGTGTCATCCGTTTTGAGGAACGGGGCGTTTGTTTTGGCTGTGGTCACCATAATCATAGACATCTTATAAGTAGACGCAGCATCGACCGCTACTGCCTACTGGCGCTGACGAGACGCGGGGCCGCCATCTTGGAGTGGTGATCCGCTCCACTCAGTGTGATTCATTTGGCAGGAGCAATGAACTGTCAGCGCATTTAATTAATCTTACCTCACTGAATACCACTGATTTTCACGCGGTTTTTTGTAATACGTGTAGCTATGATAAAGGACACATGTTTTGGCGTGTTTTATTATTCATAGTTGGCTTAACAGTAATAGAATATTCTTATATGCTATAAGTGACCAGACGTCCGAGATCAAAACTGGGAATATAATCCCCGAGAAGGGGAAAAAAACGGTCAGCTATTTTTAAGTAGAAGAAACAATATGATTAGGTTATATATACATATACGTATATCCTACATAAACAATGTATGAATACATTAGATATCTTAGGGACTTATAGACTATCTCTGTTGCTGCAGCAGCAGAGTTTATTCTGTCTTGACACTTTGTATTGATATTTTGTATTACATTCTTCCCTTAAATTATGTTTAGAGTGATTGTTTTATATGTATTTTTTATGTATGTCGCTTTGGATAAAAGTGTCTGCCAAATACTTAAAACATAAACACCTGAAAGTTTTTATATCAGCTAAAACCACCAATCTGTTTCACTGGATTCAGAATAAAACCAAATTCTGTCTTACCCAACAATGTTAGTATTTCAATATTGTTACTTGAACGACTTATTCATGGTTCCAATTATACTGTTAAGAAAGTATTGTCTTATACTTTGCCTAAAATTAGACAATAGAACATTTCCTTACAAAGACGAATGGGGCCGGGGAACTAAGTTTTAACTTAATATTTGCCTTGTAGAATTCAGCAAGATTAAAAGTGCAAATATATCAATAAAAATTGGGAATTATACACAAGTTAACATTCAATTCAATTTTATTTATAGAGCGCCATTTATAGAGCGAGGTTTGTATACATGATAAATGAATAGGTTAGTTAGATGTAGAGAATAGAACATGGTGTTTAGAGCCACCTGGGGTGTATGTTACAAAGAGGTGGGATGGTTACCTTACCAGTATGATAATGCATGAATCCCATTTAGTGTCAGAAAGTTCAAAAAGTCTAGTGTAGGGATGAATTGTCATAGGGCAGTAGTGGATCGCTAGGCAGCGCAGGCCAGGAATCCGGTCAAGGGGACAGCAACAGGCGATGGTAGGGCAGTCATAGGGATGGGACTTCAGGTGCGATGAGGGCCAAATACAAGGATGGCTAATGACTGGTAATGGTTTACTTCACAAGTGAGGTAAGGGGGAAGAGAGATATATATAGAGTGGGTTAGTATTGCTATACGTTTCATGATGGTTAGTATTAATAAGTGTATCAATGGTACTATATAGTGTTACACTATAGAGAGAAAAGGCAAGAAATGTTACATATTGATAATATGATTTATCAAGTCTCAGTTCATAGCCGGGTGAACACCTAGTAGTTCAACAGTGATCCCAAAAAATACCCCATTCCAGTTGTCAGGTAAGTGTGGCAGGACCTTTTCCTGTTTATCACACATTTCACGAAGGTGGGCTACACAAAATTGGGTTGGAAAGTTAGACTAGCTATACTGTATAGCCACTGTCCATCTGATTGTCTAGTTAGCTAATATCATACGTGCTTTTACTGGCTTGATATTCACTGCTATGGTTAAGGTTAGGTTTAGGGTTAGGGATAAGGGTGAGGATTAGGGTAAGGTTGGGGGTGAGGGTAAGGGAGGCGGGCGGTTAGGGTATAGGGGAGGGGAGAGGTTAGGGTTAGAGGGGGGGGGGGGGGGGGTATGAGTAAAGGAGGGGGGAGGACAGGTGAGGGGGAGGTAAGGGTGTATGGGGGGAGGACAGAGGTCAGGGTATAGAGGGGGAGGTTAGGGTATAGGGGAGGGAGGTTGGGAGAGGATATGGGAGGGGGGAGGTTAGGATATAGGGGAGAGGTAACCTTACCTCATTAGGGTAACATGCATGTGTATAATAAAAATTACCATACAACAAGCCACACAACCAGGTCATTTTAAATGATTTTATATCATAAAACATCAGTATACATTTCAACATCTGTGCGCACAGTGAAACAATTCTGGGATGTGATTTAAAAAAAACAATGGTTCATCGTGAGACCATCTGACCCTAACTCTGTCCCTAACACTGAACCATGAGGAACCCGCGAAGGAACCCTTGAGAAACAAGGAACCCTTGACAACCCGTGACTTAAGTCACGTCCTGCGAGGTAGAAGTTGCATCTGAAGACTCCACCGTCCAGCTCCGACGAGGCGCCGTCAGTGGGTCACTGAAATGTTGCAAGAGGAAAAACACAAATCGTTAGCCTCGTAGCATAATCTATGTTGCTAGCCATAGGCCAACAATGTTAATGAGGCTACCAATGTCGATTACACTATGAGGCTACCCATGTCGATACGCTATGAGGCTACCATGTTGATTACACTATGGGGCTACCAATGTCAATTATGCTACAATATCAATTATACTATGAGGCTAATGCTATAGATAACTCTATGAGGCTAGCGATGTTGATTATGCTATGAGGCTAACAATACCCATTATGCTATGAAGCTAACGATATCCATTATGCTAGGAGGCTAACGATGTCCAGCTAGGCGGCTAACCAGATTCCGGGTCTCCCTCCAGATAGGTGGCTCCTCCTCCATAATTTTGTCCATGATTTTTTTAGTTTATATAATTGGTGTTGAAGAAAATACTTTTGTTTTGAGAATTCTACACTAGAAACAGTGGTAGTAGTTTATTATTCTTTGGACACCTTGTTTAAATCATTCTGAATCAAATCAAATTTTAAACTTCAACATGAAACATGCACACACTTGGGAATTTGTAATTCAGGAATATAGTAAAACATTCTGTGAATTTAACAGCATAGCTTTGGTGGTGAAACGATGTAAAAAAAACCTGTTGGTATTAACCTTCCAAAGACTTGAGCAGTCCCATCGTAGTCCTCGTCTCGCTCCTGGTGGGTCGTCAGCTTAATCTGTTCACAATACAAACACACATTAAAAGGGTGCTGTTACATTACCAAGTGTGACCAGCTGTTACGTTTTAGTGTCCACCTTGATGTACGCTGGATAAACTATAGTAGTAGCAGCTGATGTGACCTTAATTACTTCAAATCACAGCTTTGGCTAAAATTCACAGAATGAAAAATCTGAAGGAAAAACTAATGAAGACCCTCTACGATCGTTTGAAATAATTAAAAAGAACCTCCAGGTGTAAAGTGTTTGGTTATGGTTACCCTCCGGTCCACAGCCTCCGGTCCAGCCTGGTGCCCCATTCCTGGTCCAGGGGGAACTGGATACCCTCTGGTCCAGCCTGGTGCCCCATTCCTGGTCCAGGGGGATCTGGATACCCTCTGGTCCAGCCTGGTGCCCCATTCCTGGTCCAGGGGGATCTGGATACCCTCTGGTCCAGCCTGGTGCCCCATTCCTGGTCCAGGGGGATCTGGATACCCTCTGGTCCAGCCTGGTGCCCCATTCCTGGTCCAGGGGGATCTGGATACCCTCTGGTCCAGCCTGGTGCCCCATTCCTGGTCCAGGGGGATCTGGATACCCTCTGGTCCAGCCTGGTACGCCATGCCTGGTCTAGGGGATCTAGTTACCCTACATTATAATTAAGTGCGAGAAAAGCACTAGACACATCCACATAATTATTATTATTATTATTATTATTATTATTATCCACCCTGGTGACCCATACCTGGTCCAGTGGGATCTGGTCACCTGCTGGTCCACCCTGGTCCAGGAGATCCTGTGAAGTCAGACAGCATCTTTATAGACCTGTGCACATCGCGGTCTCGAATCTAACTACCAACCCCCCCCGCAGGAGTCCCTTACCTTGAGCTTGAACGACGATGGAGATCTTTGGGTGCTTTGGTCGTCTTGTTGCAAAATACAGCCAACAGACTTACCTTGAGAAGATCTAGTAGTTTGTTGCTGTTGGTTCATGTACAAATAATTGACTATACATTTCATATCCCCCCCATTTAGCAAATAATTCCCACCCATAAACAAGGCTGACAACAGTACAAAATAACAAACTGTTCTCATGCCTTTTGTCTACTTCCTTACTACTCTCTAAAACATCGCATGCACATCGCATGAGTGTTGCCTTACTGATCAGGGTGTGATCTGAGTGACCAGAGATGCATGCTGGGATACTGTGCCATCTGACGCCTACAGTTCTGTAGAGGTTCCCCCTCAGGAGAAACCAAGTTTTCAAAAGGCTGTCGTGACATCAGTTACATGACCTGGAACGTCCGTCAAGACCGTGACAGGGACTCCCCAAGGAGAAACGCTAAAGGGTAGGCTGTGAGGCTCCCCCTCTCGGCGACTAGAATACAACCCAGCTCTTACAGGAGAGAATCATGGCGCACATTTCAACGTTCCTCTTCATAGACCTTGAAGCCCCAGTGAGGCTTTCTTCACCTCTTCTGAAGAAGAGCACAACTGCAGCTCGACAGGGACGCTAGTTGGGATGTTTCCAAGATGGTTTCCGATTCAGCCCGAGAAATACTTGGATCTCAGGGCAGGAGTACAGGAGATCCAGAGGGCTTGCCAGCAGTCCATGTTGAGGTTAGGTAGGGAAGCCACGTTGCAGAATGTTTCATCTTCCATCTTCAGTTAGTTGGTTGGTTTCTCATCCGATTCTGTCCATTCGGAATGCCGTTAGTCCATCATCCATTGTACCAAGTAGCCATTGTCGCTTCCCATTGTTTGCATGATTCAGTCACACTACAGTCCAAGCTGCATGACACTCAAGTCATCCTGTCCAGTATGTAGGTCGAATTGAGATCCAGATTCTAGATCGCTCCAGGCTCTTGCTGTATTGAACACCCACTTTGTTATCCTCTTTGATTTAGGCCACAGACTTGAGTCATCAGAAACATCCAACCAAATGACACTCAAAAGGGTGTTTCAGGAAGAGTAGCATCCTCCTATAGCTGAAAATTAAAATGTTCAGGTAATACAAGCCAAGTAGAAAAATTTCCCCTCACACATGTGGTGCCCAGTACCAGGTTAAAGATTGCCCCTCACACTTAGTGCCCCATGCCAGGGCAACGATTGCCCCTCACATGAAGTAGTGCCCCATGACATGCAAAGATTGACCAGTACCAGGTTAAAGATCACACCTCTTTATTTTCAGTTATTAGATTGTGTATTTACACAAACAATGACAATACTCAAAGGAATACAAAGCCAAACGAGAGGAGAGACGAGTGGAGGGTTTGTAGGTCTTTGAGAGACCAGTGGAGGGTTTGTAGGTCTTTGAGAGAGGAGACCAGTGGAGGTTTTGACAGAGACCAGCGGTGGCTTTGTAGGTCTTTGAGAGACGAGACCAGTGGAGGGTTTGACGGAGAGACCAGCGCTGGGTTTGTAGGTCTTTGAGAGACCAGTGGAGGGTTTGACGGAGAGACCAGTGCTGGGTTTGACGGAAAGACCAGTGGAGGTTTTGTAGGTCTTTGAGAGACCAGTGGTGGGTTTTTAGGTCCTTGCGAGAGGAGAGACCAGCGGAGGTTTTGACAGAGAGAACAGCGCTGGGTTTGTAGGTCTTTGAGAGACGAGATACCAGTGCTGGGTTTGTAGGTCTTTGAGAGACGAGATACCAGTGCTGGGTTTGTAGGTCTTTGAGAGACGAGATACCAGTGCTGGGTTTGTAGGTCTTTGAGAGACGAGATACCAGTGCTGGGTTTGTAGGTCTTTGCGCCCTGCCCTTCACAAAGAAAAGAGAACTCTTCCCGGGGCTCCCGCCAGCTTCTCCGGGGTCGTTTGCGTTACCACACTGGACGCCTCGCGGCGCCTATCTCCGCCTCTCCAGATTTGGGAATCTGAACCCGACTCCCTTTCGATCGACCGGGGGCGACGGAGGCCATCGCCCCGCAGAGACGAGAGACCAGTGGAGGGTTTGTAGGTCTTTGAGAGGAGAAACCAGTGGTGGGTTTGTAGGTCTTTGAGAGGAGAAACCAGTGGAGGGTTTGACGGAGAGACCAGTGGTGGGGGGGCTAGGGCTTCAAAGCGTACGGAGGGAAACGTTGGAACGTGCTCCGTGGTTCTCAGGTGCAGGAACCAGGTTGGGTTCTAGTTGCTGAGAGGGACAGCCCTCACATCTCGCCCCCTGGTGTGTCTCCTTGAGGAGTCCCTGTCGCCATCCTGAAGGACGTTCCAGTTCATGTAACTGACGTGACGACGGCCTCTTAAACACTAGGTTCCCCTGAGGGGGAACGTCTACACAACTGAAGGCCTCAAACAGCGCAGAACCCTAGAATGCATCTCTGGTCAGTCAGTCACACACCCTTATCAGTAGGACAACACACATGGGATGTGATGCAATGATGAGGAATGTAGTAGGAAAGTGGACGGATAGAGTATCTTCTAGGGACGAATGAGAGGCATGAGAACGGGGGGGGGGGGGAAGAGAGAGAGAGCCAGAGAGGGCCAGAGAGGGGGGGGGGGCCTACGTGGGGTGGGGCAGGGCCTACGTGGGGCGGGGCAGGGCCTACGTGGGGCGGGGCGGGGCCTACGTGGGGCGGGGCCTACGTGGGGCGGGGCAGGGCCTACGTGGGGCGGGGCAGGGCCTACGTGGGGCGGGGCAGGGCCTACGTGGGGCGGGGCGGGGCCTACGTGGGGCGGGGCCTACGTGGGGCGGGGCGGGGCCTACGTGGGGCGGGGCAGGGCCTACGTGGGGCGGGGCAGGGCCTACGTGGGGCGGGGCAGGGCCTACGTGGGGCGAGGCCTGAGAACCGGTTCAAACTAAACGCTGTCAGCCCACAGCATTAAAAGAAAATGTTGTGACTTACAGTTCAGTTTCTTCTTCGTGGTTCGATCGTGATACTCACATAATCAGTTTCTTATTCTTGAACTGTGAAGGAGAGCAACGAGATTAGTTGTACGGCTTGTGTGTGTGTGTGTGTGTGTGTGTGTCCAATAAATCCAAATAGTTATTGAAATAAGTTATTTTTCCCATCTAACTACGACGGTAACCGAGTGCGGAGTCATTGTGTGACGTCATGGCCCCGCCCCCCTACGTCTTCCGCCGCCAACTCCGTCATGGAGTCATTGATAAATATCTGCAGCCGCGTCACCCGGCGAAAAATATCAATTAACTCAATTAAAAACAGCTTACGACGACATACATCCAGAACTACTATTATTCAACTTATCAAGTAGGCCTAGAGTAAAAAACAATTAAGATAAATTATAAATATGTCCTACTCACAGCAGGTCCGGATGTAGCGGGCCGCTTTACTTCAAAAAGTGTTCGTTAATTAACCCGACGGTCAACCTGGAAAACAAAAGGACCAGACGGATCATTAGTTACTTTGATAACTTCAACCGGACGTTTCTAACCATGTTTCGGTTAAACTACTAAAATAACGTCAATATTAACCGTGTAATGGAGACGGCTCAGCGTCTTTTTCAATCTAACCTGTGGTGGAGCCAACAGCTGACGGGAGCAGCAGCAGCACAGTGAGGCTCAATGGAGACGCAGCGTGATCCGCACCGAGACCCGCGAAATAATCAGCGGAACTACATGCAGGTGTGCGCCGCCATAGATGTGTGTGTGTGTGTGTGTGTGTGTGTGTGTGTGTGTGTGTGTGTGTGTGTGTGTGTGTGTGTGTGTGTGTGTGTGTGTGTGTGTGTGTGTGTGTGTGTGTGTGTGTGTGTGTGTGTGTGTGTGTGTGTGTGTGTGTGTGTGTGTGTGTGTGTGTGTGTGTGTGTGTGTGTGTGTGTGTGTGTGTGTGTGTGTGTGTGTGTGTGTGTGTGTGTGTGTGTGTGTGTGTGTGTGTTGAGCGGGGGTGGGAGTGGGTGGGTGGGTGGGTTTGGGTTACAAACTGTGGGTGTGTGTTTGGGTTTGTGTGTTTAAAAGGTGAACGATATGTGGATGAGTGGGAATAAATGGTATATATTATGTGGATGTGTGAGTGTGGTTTAAAACCATATGGAGTAGAGGAATACTGTTACTACCAGGAATTGTATGCTGATTGAAGTATGAAATGACACCGTATGATGGTGTATTTCCTTTTGATGAAAATAATAAAAATAATAAAAAAATAAATGCCTAATGTGTAACATAACTAATTAACTATAACTGTATTGATACAATTACTATTATAGAACATAAAAAAATAGAACACAACGTACTTAACTTAAATATGCAAATTACAACATTTGGGCAAATTATGCAACTATGAAAGTCTTTATAGTTGCGTTTGTTTACTCACAAAATAGAAATGCTATAACGGCATAAAAAATAATAAAATCAATCAGCTCAGATATTTATTGTCAAAGTGATGAAGTTATCAAAACGTACAGAAATCCAAATGACACTAAATGTTTCAAATGACATTAATAAAATAATACATTATATTGTTACTTTAATATTCTTATATTGTATATTTGAACAGTCTTCCAATATATTAGTCAAACATTTACATGTATTAAATCTATATCTGTACATATTTTATACAAACAAAAACAAGTCTATTGGAAAAATAATACATACATTAGATATCTATATATCTTAGGAACTTATAGACTGTATCTCTGTTGCTGCAGCAGCAGAGTTTATTCTGTCTTGACACTTTATATTGATATTTTGTATTACATTCTTCCCTTAAATTATTATGTTTACAGTGATTGTTTTATATGTATTTTTTATGCATGTCGCTTTGGATAAAAGCGTCTGCCAAATACTTAAACATAAATAAACACCTGAAAGTTTTTATATCAGCTAAAACCACCAATCTGTTTCACTGGATTCAGAATAAAACCAAATTCTGTCTTACCCAACAATGTTAGTATTTGAATATTGTTACTTGAACAACTTATTCATGGTTCCAATTATACTGTTAAGAAAGTATTGTCTTATACTTTGCCTAAAATTAGACAAAATAGAACATTTCCTTACAAAGACGAATGGGGCCAGGGAACTAAATTTTAACTTAATATAAATAAAATGCAAATATATCAATAAAAATTGGGAATTATACACAAGTTAACATTCAATTCAATTTTATTTATAGAGCGCCAAGACATTACACGTCTCACGGCGCTTT
This sequence comes from Micromesistius poutassou, assembly GCF_964030765.1. NCBI lineage: Eukaryota > Metazoa > Chordata > Actinopteri > Gadiformes > Gadidae > Micromesistius > Micromesistius poutassou. The sequence goes on from NC_140288.1 coordinate 14,599,552, forward strand.
ACAGAGTATTGAACATTCAGAGAGAGTAACAGGGGCGAAGATAAACTCCCTAGAACTGGAGATACATATAGGAAGAAACCTCGAGCAGATCCACGACCCGAGGGCCTGACCCATCTGCCTAGGGTCAGTTACAGGGCAGTGAGGTTTGTATACATGATAAATGAATAGGTTAGTTAGGTGTAGAGAATAGAACATGGTGTTTAGAGCCACCTGGGGTGTATGTTACAAAGAGGTGGGATGGTTACCTAACCAGTATGATAATGCATGAATCCCATTTAGTGTCAGAAATTTCAAATAGTCTAGTGTAGGGATGAATTGTCATAGGGATTAGGAATTGTCATAGGGCAGTAGTGGATCGCTAGGCAGCGCAGGCCAGGAATCCGGTCAAGGGGACAGCAACAGGCGATGGTAGGGCAGTCATAGGGATGGGACTTCAGGTGCAATGAGGGCCAAATACAAGGATGGCTAATGACTGGTAATGGTTTACTTCACAAGTGAGGTAAGGGGGAAGAGAGATATATATAGAGTGGGTTAGTATTGCTATACGTTTCATGACGGTTAGTATTAATAAGTGTATCAATGGTACTATATAGTGTTACACTATAGCGAGAAAAGGCAAGATATGTTATATATTGATAATATGATTTATCAAGTCTCAGTTCATAGCCGGGTGAACACCTAGTAGTTCAACAGTAATCCCAAAAATTACCCCATTCCAGTTGTCAGGTAAGTGTGGCAGGACCTTTTCCTGTTTATCACACATTTCACGAAGGTGGGCTACACAAAATTGGGTTGGAAAGCTAGACTAGCTATACTGTATAGCCACTGTCCATCTGATTGTCTAGTTAGCTAACATATATTACCCCCCCCCCCCCCCCTACACAATCTGGACTGTGGTCCTAACTTTCACCCCTGTTGGCTTTTACAATCTTTATCTTCATCATTTATTTCAACTTAATCTTATTCAAGTAATTTTTTCATTTAAAGACCGGGTAAACCAAATTCAGTATTTTTCTTCTTATCATATTAATTAGGCCTTAAATGTGTCCCTCAAAACATGTAAAAAATATTTTTCCCATTCATCATTTCCTTGAGGAGCTAGGCCTCAGAGAATGTTCTGTGTGCAGGTTTAAAATGGGCGGGTCTACATCGAGGACCGCGTTACGTAAAGCGGTCTTACTCACATAAACCCGCCCCCTGCTGCCCTCTAGGTATAAATACATTAACCGCGCACTAGCATTCTGTGGTTTCACCCGTCTATGGTTTTACCGCTCACGAGTCTGATTTGAATTGTCAGTTTGCAGCTAGCTTGCCCGTTGGACCTCTCCGGTGATGGGCGTGGTTTCCTGGCCTGCAGCGCACACGCCCCCACCGTCCTGAGCCAGGGATTACTGCTCATTTTTCATCAACTTTGAAGCATAATTTTATATACTTCGCGATTTTTTTAGTCCTTCAAATTTTGCAGGGTGGTTAATAATATATTTTCCTGTGGTATTATAAACTCAAAACCCATAATTATTTTTGGTTTACCCGGTCTTTAATTGACAAGCAATTCAATTATGGTCATACTCTTATTTGCTAGCGGCTACGATTTCAGTACTATTGAAGATCTTTGCTCCTTCTCAACTCTGTGGTAATATTTTTTTCACAAAATACAACCAATAGTACGTTAATGTTAAATCTTACTTGTGAAAAGTAATCCCCTGATTCCTATTTTCGGCGGTCCGCTCATTTGAGCAGGAACACCAGCCCGGCCTCCTTGTTCTCTTCTGTAGACGCGACCTGTCAGCTGTCAGTTCAGGCTGCTCATCACCGCTCCAAGACGGCGGCCCAATTTCTCGCGTCACAGCAGCCAATGCTGCGTCTACTTATAAGATGTCTATGACCGTAATCGCTGATTTGAGTCTGTCCCCCCCAAACAACGCGAGTAGGGCCCATCATTTCAAGCCGGTTGGTATAAAACTTTCGGGGAAAGCTAAATCGTGTGTTTTTGCCAACGCATACATAAGGATTAAACCACCCCTGGATGCCCTTTTATTAGACAATAATGTATGACTCATACTTATACCAGTTATATACTTTGATTAGAGATGTTACTTCAATCTATTGGGTTTTATAGACAAAATGTAAATTTGCACCAGTGTGGCACGTGAATGCTTTTACACATTGGCATGTATAACTTAACTATAACCATTTAGCTAAAAAGAAGAGGTGCAACACTTTAAAAGAATGCACACCCTTTAACATTGACGTATCAAGTATTCACTGCCGGCATCACACTGGCTGGCAAGCTGGTCTGACGAAGCAACATCTACACCGGTAGCTCTGTGCCTCCTTACAAGATGTGTCTTCAGGATTTTGGCGTATAGAGCCGTCACATCAAAGTCACATTTAGGGCAGTGCAGCACCTTCACGCAGCACCCTAGCAGCTACCAGGCGAGATACAGCAGGTCTGGGGCGCAGGTCAGGGGGGTCCGACAGAAGGACCAGTGGGCACAACCAAAGGGGCAGGGGGTCCAATGGGAGGACCATCGGGTCCGTCAGAAAGGGCAGGGGGCACAACAGAAGGGTCTGGGGGCACAACAGAAGGGTCTGGGGGTCCAACAGGAGGACCAGGGGGTCCAAGAGATGTGCTGGGGGGCACAACAGCTGAGGCAGGGCACTCTTCAGGCGAGATGTGGCTCTTGGCGGCTGGGTGGTGATGCCTCTTAATGTGACTGGTGTAGTCACACCTTCTAACAATGCATTTGTGGCAACTGTGACAGTGATAATGGGGTTTGTCATGGCAGCTATGGTGACATTTATACACCTTGAAACCTGAAATGAGCAAAGGAGGAATATCAATTACAGCATATTAGTTTCCACAACTAAACAAACAGTCTTAGGCTATATCTATTTCAGAGAGGTACCAATGAGATTTACAAGAAGAAACACTTACACCCATGAACAACTGTCCATGTTAAATGATTCTGGAGGTGTCCCACTGCCTCGTGCGCAGCCTTGAATTGTACTCTTTCAGTTGGGCAAAGAGGGCAATGATAATTAGGGCACTTCTTACAGAGGTACACCTCAAGTGCATTGTCCAAATGCCTCACAGAGTCATGAACCTACAGAAATGGCAGAAATAAATTATCTTTAAGTAAACATTTAATAACCTACAGTATAGTCCAAACTACCATAGTCAAAACGATATAGTCCACTACCAATAACCTGGATGAGACTACCAAGATCTGGATGTATTGACTCATGGCTGAGCGCATTATATTTTTAGAAACGTCATTTGTAATTTCGGCTCATACTGGTAGAACATTAGATAACAATGTCCGAGAAAAAATTCTGAGGTTTAAACTGTTTGACCCTACTGTACCGTTTTTTCGGCGTACAGCCTTACATCAAATTTAGGGCGGTGCTCCACAAACTTCCCTCTGGCAGCTACCAAGCCCGATGGAGCAGGTCTTGGGTGCGGGTCAGGGGGTCCCACAGAAGGGTTGGGGGGTACAAATGCAAGACCAGGGGGTCCAACAGAAGGACTGGGGGGCACAACAGCTGAGGCAGGGCACTTTTCAGGTGAGCCAGGGTGCTTGGCGGCTGGACTAGGATGCCTCTTAATGTGACTGGTGTAGTCACACCTTCTAACAATGAATTTGTGGCAACTGTGACAGTGATAATGGGGTTTGTCATGGCAGCTTAGGTGACATTTATACACTTTGAAACCTGTAAAAGAGTAAAGGAGGAATATCACGTACAATGTATTGGTTTTCCACAACTACAACTACTACTATAACAATATCAGAGCTACTGTTAACATATTCTGCAATTGCAAACTGCAATTTTAATTGTCAGAAGTCAACAAGAAACAACATACACAAGCACATAACCAAGTCTTATGCTACACTTTTCAGCAGACTTGCAGTTTTTTCTTTTAAATAACCAACATTTTAAACAGAAGAAAGGTAATAATGAACGAGAGTTACAAAATACCTCAAAACAAAAACATCTCGGCATATGACAATAATAACTTACACCCATGAACAACTGTCCATGTTAAATGATTCTGGAGGTGTCCCACTGCCTCGTGCGCAGCCTTGAATTGTACTCTTTCAGTTGGGCAAAGAGGGCAATGATAATTAGGGCACTTCTTACAGAGGTACACCTCAAGTGCATTGTCCAAATGCCTCACAGAGTCATGAACCTGCAGAAATGGCAGAAATGGATGATCTTTATGCAGCATGAGGCAAAATGTAAACATCTGAATAACCTACAGTATAGTCCAAAAGTCTGAGTCCACTACCAATAACTGCTTTAACTTCATAGTTGATGAAAAATTATTGTTTTATGGAGCTCGCTATGGCTACTAACCTGCCGGCTCTCTGCCATGTTGGTCATCCAAGTTGCACGTAAATCTATTGAGAGAAATTGCATGATCGCGTCAATTTTATTTTATTTGTGTATCGGTAGTGCATCATCCGGTAACATACACTTCTCAAATTAACCGAACTAGGGTAAATTACCTTAGCTCGGTTCTTCCACGCCTCAGTTCTTGTCACGCTGTTTGGGTTTCTATTTAGAGGCAGCCGGTTAACCAATCAGATGTGGGAACGAACAAGGCCCTCCCACTTGCGGCTGTGTAGCTACACACTTGCAGATATCCGCCCACTGACGGCTAGGTTCGGTGTCCAGAGCCCGGCCTCACACATCAGACTAGATATGAATCTAAAGACTAGCTATTTTGCAACTGTAAATTATTGTAAACTATTATTCGGTCGTTGTTGGTTTCCGGCCCGGGCTCTGTGTCGTCTCCCCCCGGGTTTCGCAGATCCCAGACGCGCTCTAACGTCATCACTTTGTTATTTTCCCTCATTAATCATCCAAGATGGAAAAGAAAACAGTCAAAGGTTTCTCGGACTTTTTAAATATGTAAATTAGGAGGATTAGGAGATCACATTGTCCCCCAGGGTGCAATTATTCCGCAGTAGAACAGTTAGGAACTTTATATAACTTATTGTAGGATACCAACACTTCGATAGTGATTCAAATATCCTCTAACAATGAAACCCTAAGAACTAACTAACTTGAAACGTAGCCTTACCTTAGAATGACAGTTACATGGCCTGAGGTTTCATTTTTCATTTTTTTTTCTGGATTAAAATTGTTCACTGGGCCTCAATTCTCTGCTTTTTTCCTAGAACATCTCAAAAATGTATATTGTTATTTATGATTTCCATTTCTGGTGACAAATTCCATTAGAAAGAAATGCCTTAATGACTCTGAATTCTTCATTCCTTTATTTATAGGCCTAATATACACACTTAAAATGACATTATGACAAAGCAATTGACACATTCAGCTTGTCCAATACACAGATCCATTACCTAATTTCCATTAACTTACAATAATTATTTTCTTGATAAAATGGGTAGAGCTCACCATTCGTTTATTACACTCACGTTTGAGATAACATTTGTAATAATGGGGGGTCATATAATGAAAAATCCCCAAGTGGTATCTACATCCTTGCAGCAGTCACCGTTGCAACCATCTCTTCCTCTTCCTTCCTCCCCAGCAGCTTGTTGAGCAGTTTCTGAAAGATGCCGCTGAAAGACGGACTGGAGAAGTAGTACACCAGAGGGTTGAGGACGCTGTTGAAGTAGGTGAAGCACACAGACGTGTAGAACGCCAGGTTAGCCTCTCTGAAGTGAATGCACTCGCTGTACCAGTTCTTGAGGATCCACACGGCGACGCGGGATATCGTGCTGGGGAAGAAGCAGGTGACGAAGATCAACGCCACGGCCAGCACAAACTGCACGGCCCGCTTGATCTTCCCACTGCTGTCGATGGTCTTGTTCCTCAGCTGCCACAAGATGCTGATCGTGCAGAACGCAACGATGGCCGTGGGCAGGAAGAACTGGACCACGTAGAAGGTGTTGTGCCAGGTGGACAGAGGGCTGTATCCCATGCAGATGTTGAAGCTCTCACACTGCGTGCGATTGTTGCGGTAGAAGAAGTGGCTGTCGGAGAGCAGGTAGCCCGTGGCGAGGACGATCAGCCCCCACAGAGACAGGGACACCCAGAGCGCGTAGCCCAGCCCCATGCGGTTGATGGGGTGTAGAGGGTGGACGATTTTCAAGTAGCGGTCAACGGCCACCGCCGTGAGGAAAAAGATCCCTGCGGCGCGGTTGGCCGCCAGCAGGAACAGTAGGATCCTACAGGGGATGTCGCCGTACAGCCAGTCCTTACCCCTGCGGTAGTAGTCGGCCCGGAAGGGCAGGCAGAACAGCACGATGGTGTCGGCCACGGCCAGGTGGGTGAGGTACACCGAGTTGGGCTTCCAGTTGTCCATGTGGAAGACGAACATCCACAGTGCCACGATGTTCCCCAGCAGCCCAAAGATGAACTCCAGTATGAGGATGGGAGGCAAGAGCATATCCAGGATGGGGGACTCGAAGGCACAGCAGATATCCACCGGGGTGGTGTTAAACATTTGAGACATTGCTGCAGCCCGGCAGGTCAATTTCGACCGTCTGCTGCTCTCAACGAGTGTCAACAGAGATGAGTAGATTTATTGCTTTCACAAGAAGCTGGCTGTGCGTGTGTGTTCATGCAAACTAACCTGATAACATGTAAAAGTATAGGGTTGGCACACAAAAGCAAGCAGTATTTATGTACTTAAAAGGTTGCCTCTAGGGAGGTGCGCTTTGCACAAGGGAACATGGATAAAAGTGTACACTGTTTTCGTCTAGGGATGTCGCCATCATTATAAAACTATTATGATTCGGAAGACGCACACTCCAGGGGACTCAACCAGATGCCCTGGTTGAGTCCCTGAAAAACAACCAGCTTGTGGTTTGTTAGCAACTTGGTCACAGGTATAATAGATAACCAGGATCTGACCTCAAACCTTAACTGTTTAAGCCTTCATGAAAAAAGGTGTTGACTGATTTAGAAAACGTGTACAAATAATAAGTAGTGACCAGGTGAATGAGACTGAAATTTATTAGCCTAGATTTGTGTTGAGAGAAATGGGAGGGATTCACATCATACCACAGCTTTTGGCAAATGAGAAAGCAGCTATCAATAACTAAAATTGCCAAGTCAGTGGCCCTGTCCGCAGTATTTATATACAGTAAATAAAATAGATATAAAATGATTCTTTTTTTTTTAATGTTAACGTGTACATTTGGCCAAGTTTTTGCTGTTACATGTCACATCCATAATCAGTAAAAGTGCATATTAGGTCTTCACTTCTTGACTTCTCCCAAATCATCGATGCTGTCATCGTCCACCTAAAAACAAAAAGAGTTTGACTCAGTTTTTTGTGTTATGTGGTCCTCCTTCTTTCTAAAGATCCCCCCTTTCAAAAATGTTCTGCGATCCGACCATAGCAAACAACATTTTTTTGCATTTCTTTCTTGCATGGCACCACTTTTAAATGTTGAAAAGGCTTACACTTAAATATGTAGCTCCATTTTCCTATAAAATTGCAGGTTTCTTCTGACAAATGTACTTATTTGAAGTAGCTTTGGGTGAAAGCGTCTGCTGAATGCACTAAATGTAAATGTTCCAAAATGAACAAAAAGCTAAATTTTTCCTTAGTGTAAAGGCAAGCACTCACCTCTGGCCACTTTTCCTGAATGACATCAATGATGTCATCTGTGAAGTCTCCCTGAATAATGATCTCATCCTCCGGCGTCACCGAGGCACCACAAGAGAACTTCTGGGCAAAGAACCGCTGGGCGTCCTTAAGCTCGATGTCTGGAGGGTTCGGCAACACCACAGAAACCAAGAGAGTCACATTGAGGCAGACTGCATGAATTTAATTTAAACTAATGCTAGTCGTCTATTTGAATGGACTATTCAAGTGTGTTCTTCTTACCAAACGTTTGCAGGCCACACACTCTTGTGACGTATTTCTTCTTTGCCCGCGGGATCTTTGCTATTGTGACTTTCTGTGGTACCGATTTCTTTTTCTGTTTAATCTGGCCTCTTCCACCTGCAAAAGAAAACATGACAGATGATATCAAACACACCAAGTATAAAAGATTTGTGAAACCAAGTAACTGTCTACATCTTCACGTCACATTTTTCATTGTACATTGTACTCTAGCATACCTTTTTATCCAAAGCAATTGATAGTGAATTCGGATACTATCCTTAATTAAGGATGATTATAGGTAGATCGTGGACATTGGGGATCAAACCCAGTACCTTCCGGCTGGGAGTCAAACACCCTAGTCACTACACTACCCTGTCCCTAGTAGTTGAAAATACTCCCTAGTAATTTAAATATCATATGAACCTCGCTTCTGTTTCTTCCTTTCCTCCTCTTCAACTAACGGTGGTTCCTCTCCGGTCACTACCTCCAGTTTCGGTATGTTCCCTTGGGGGCCTGCGAGACAAGAAAAGAGGATTGATAGTAAATACACAATACTCAATTAGTGACACAATGAGCACTTGCAACAACTGCATGCTAGTGCGACAGCGGAAGCAATATTCCTTGTGCCTTTTTGTTTGTTTTGTTTTGGCCACTTAACATTTGGGGATTATGCTTGATATCACTGGCTTGCCATAGGTGGTTTATAAACTCCCATCAGTGAAAACATGTTACATCATACATGACGACCCTTATAAAATGAATAGTCACACATTCCAATATGAAGGAGCAAAACTTATCATTCCCTGCTCTGCCAGTAGGGGCTGCTGATACCTACCAAAATAGACAACATACTTACAAATCTACCACGTCAATATGTGTTGAATGGAAAAATACATTCCAATATTGTGAGTCAATTTATTAAGTCTACATTTATTTGGTTGCTCAATTTGATGTATATGTAAATCAGACAATGGGATTGAGGACATGGAGTAGAGGGCAGGTGGAGCTTGACATAATATTTTACCCACCAGTATAAATTTATAAATTAGATAATCTAGTTATAGGAGGAGATACATTTGTAGAAGACATGGCCTCTGGCAAAACGCACCTGAAAGATTTCCCTGTCCATGATAACCAAAACATTAATAAATGAATGCTGCCTGTTACTTTATGAGGCCAATCTTACTTTTGGATGCAGGAGCTTTCTAGCACATTGATTATTCTGATTGTTTAAATTAGTAATATGAAGGACACGCAGCCATACCTAGCAGGGCTGACAGGGAAACAGAATGTAGTATTTTTGCATTTGATGTCCGTCAGATGCCTGTTTGTGCCCGTCTAATATTACATAATCTATGGCTGGTACTCACCTACAGTCAGCCTAGCAAAGAGATCTGGAAAGTTCTTCTCCAGCCAGTGCCTGCATTTTGCTGGCTCTGGCATATACTCACAGTACTGTTAACACAAGGGTACAATCACATCACTTAAATTCCACAATACTATTCTATATTGTAGAGATATACTCTATAGCTACAGCCAATATCAATAGAGTGACAAGAAACTACATCATTAATATGTGTTTATTTACCTCTGTTGGCAAAGAGCACACTAAAACACAAAGAGAGAAGGGGTTAGAACACTAATGGAATGAATTTACAAAACAAATCACAGACATTCATTCACAGTGCTTATCAATGTATCAATTACACAGTTCAATAAATGATGTATTATTACCTCCACAATAAAGGACTTTATGTGGAACCTTGGAATCCGAGTCAGCTGCACCATGGTCCCCTTTGTACTCCGGGATACTGGATTCCATGTTTTCAGTAGTAGCCATTACAAATATTCTAGAAACAAATTCAAAAGTTAAAAACCTTTTTGGTAACGGCTATTGAACACAGGTTACACAATTACACCGGGAGCACTTCTACATTTGGTTTTAACCTAAGAAGATAACCCCTTCATGAATAGATAGCATCAGTACACTCTACTGATGCAACTGGATATCTGAAGGGTCACATACAATAGTTTCACGTGACATATCCAATTGGACAGAACGCAACCATGTATTTTGTTTTCACCAATATCATAAACATAAGGAACTGCTTGGTTACTAGCATTGCCCCGCAGAAATGAAATACGTCTATAATAAGCTGACGTTAGCTTGCTAACACATGCGGCACTTATAAATGAACCAGTTGAGTCACCTGTTTAAGCTACATGGTGTTACTTTTGTAGACAATGCCCTAACGACTTGCACTCCCTGTCCGGGCACCACACAGCCCATGTAAGTGAATGGAAAACTGTACTTGTATTGGTTTCATTCAACGCCTGGCCTCAACTTACCAAGCTGTCACCTACCGAGCCAAGAGAGACGCAATAACTGATGTGTTTGCGACGCTAGCAACCAAGAGGCTTGCTAACGTTGAGCCCACTAAACTGACCTTTAGATAAACAGAATGGGAGAAATTATGAGGAAACGTACCCTTCAAAACACACTATTAATGTCTTCTTTTCAATAACGTAGATCGCATTATTGAAGTTAATTAAACTTGAAGAAATAATTGAGATTAGAGAGTTCAGTTGTGTTACATAGAGCACGCCTCTTCAAGCCTCTGCTCTTCCTCGTGGGTTTTGTATATCTGTGGCGTCACACCTGGGTCGTTACCGCCCCCTATTGCTTCGGAGTGTAGACCACAATCATACCTCTCTCTTTATAATAATAATAATAATAATAATTTATTTAACTGTTTATTAATGTCATATATAAAGTAAAGATTTATTTTTAATGGGTATTTAAGTTAAGTTTTATTAAAGAAGATACGAATGCACTGCTACCGTTCTTTCCCCAAAAATAAATCAACCCGAAACAATATCCGTTTTAAAAAGATCCCATACAAAACCACAGTTGTCCTTAATAATCTGCATGAAGTATTTATTTCATATTAGTGAGAAATCATTGACGGTTGTTTTAAAACTGAACCTACAGCCGGAAAGGTTGTCTTTACTTCTTAAATGACGCAAGGTTTGAACAGCCAATCAAAGCTGAGCAACACAAACTTTTCACGAATGTGGATTCTGGATTCTGGATATGACTAGTGATAATGTTTTATTGTTATTGTGCAGCTAATATCACGATTTTAAGTCTCTATGAACTTTGCAATCTTCTGGTCCGTCGTTAGAAGTAGACTGCACCAAGGATACTGACGTAGTAGTAGTAGTAGTCATACCAACAGTGTTTTATTTGAAATTCAAACTACCTATCTCATTTACAGATTCTTGGCCAGAAATGTGGTTCGAAATATCGATAACTGTATGTATTGTCTAAGATAACAGCTTGAGCAGCTTGAACAGGTGAGCCTGAACGTAGACTCGCCATCAGCCCTACCGTTACAGCGGCGATACTGAATGAGGTGAGCGGTTGGGTCAAATCTGACCTGCAATGGACAAGGGAGGTCGAGATGGACCTCATGGAAGCTCCTCGACCACTCCACCCCGGTCATATGGTAAACGAACAATTTTGAATATAAATGTTGTTTTATGAACAATGTATGTACAATTGATGTATAATCTACACCACTTATATCTTAACCACATGATTGTTGATTTTCAGAAAGAATATAGCAAAGTGCCTACATTTGTCTTTTGTGCTCATGTCACAGTGCTCATGTGTCTTTTGTTTTAATATGCATACAAATAGTTTTTACTGCTTATGTCATTTTCTTGTATTTGATTTAGACCCCTCTTTCGAGCCTTGGCAGAGCACACCTATAAAAAAGGTGAGCAATTTCATTTACATTATCCCACAAGATGCATATGTTTTGAAGTGACAATTCAATAGGAAAATAGTTATGTATTGAAAATGTCTTAATGGTATAATGTTGGAGTATTTCCTGCTGATGTCAGCTAAGTTTCCGTCCAGCAATCTAGCAATGAAATGGACGGGATGGTCAGGCAGTTGGCCAGAAGTGTACCACCTTACCCTGTAGACAATCACTGTCGTACCCAGTTACAGCACACTCAAGTAAGAAATACATTCAGTTCAATAATATCATTGTACAGCACTCTCTTTAATAAATATTAGTAATAGTGTTCAACTGCTCTGGTAAGTGACTAAATCATCATCACCATTTTGAGTTTGAATAAAGTGTATATATTACCCCATTTAGTATATGAGATAATTATTTTAACTATTTTTAGTTACCAAGCATATGCTTTAAGTAATTCCAGTGACTGTCCCTTTTTCCTGCCGCCTTTAGCCTTCTGGGATCAAACCCAGGACACACATGTGCTATACCTTCAAAACGTTCAGAACTGCCTCTCAAAAAACCTAACACAGCACCCAGCTCACAAGCCCACGAATAAAGGGTTTCATGTCCTTTATTCATTTGTCAAATCCTCTGGCTGTGTTTTTGTTTGTTTTGTTTTTTAAACAGATGTCAGTTGCGAGTGACATGGAGAGCTCCACCATCCAGAGACAGAGGAGAGAGCTGCAGCTGATGATCGCTGAGCTAAAAGACCGGGACAGGGAGCTGAACACCATGGCTGCCTCCCACCACAAGCAGCTCCACGCCTGGGAACAAGACCGCCAGCGGGTCCTTAGCCTGGAGAAGAGGTGCGCCAGGTCGGACGGTGAGGAAACAAACAGTAGGACATCATCGGGTCAAAGTCTACCGTCAGTTTGGCTGGCATCTCCTCCATTTACAAAACTACTCAATACTAATACAATACTACTAATACAGAGAACTAGTACAGAAAAGAGGAAAAACAAGTCTATAAATTACAATGCTAATTATTGGTTATTGGTCATGCAGTATATTGTATACCTATAACTTATTAATATGATTAAATAAGAATAGCTATAGCTATGTAATACATAGCTATAGCTACAGTAAATTATATTTGATTGAATTCATGAAAAAAAGAAAAGAAATACAAACTTCTCTATAATTGTAAATATAATAGTATAATACTTTTTTTTTGTTCCGGATAAAGGGTCATAATAAAGGTTTATCGTTTTATCTACAAAAGAAGAGCTCCAGAAGCGTGTGGAGGTGATCCGGGCCCTGACCAGGCGTGTCCGGGTGGTGGAGGCCAGGGAAAAGGACCTCCAGACGGAGCTCGGCTCCACCCAGCAGCAGCTTCAGCAGCTGGGCCAGGAGCACGAGGACATGGAGCAAACCACTCAAGACCTGCAGGTACAGTAACATGGAGCTGTGTACATTATACAGCTCATATAATCCCTACATGTTAGCCTCCCTGTAGGCATCCTTGAGAAGGATGTCTAACCCTGTTATTGTAATTGAAGATGCATCATCAAGGACCATTCGAGAGGAATGGTTTTAATAAAGCTATGAAGAAGGTGACTCATTTGTATTTTATCTATATATTATATTTAGGGTCAAAGCAGTTTGTATGACCTTGTTTTTTACCGTTATTATTTAGCAGTATACGAAAAATAACCTTGTGCCACACAAAAAACGGAAGAATGTTTAAGTGCATTGTTTAGTTATCACATTTAGAAAACGTGGTTCATCAATTCATCAGACGGGGACAGTAGAGACATGTCATACACTCTATGCATTTCAATTCACTTCTTCTATCAACGATGTCATAGAATGCAGTATAACCGTTCTGTTAGCATAATTCAGGCTTTAATCCTTTTCATAAAATATCAACTAATCGGTATCTGTGAACTTTTTAAAATATATTCTCAAGCAACGGCTTCTTTTTCCGCAGGATAAAGACGCAAGCCTGACCTCCACGGTGCTGGCTCTGTCCTCTCAGGTCGGCTCCCTGCAGGTCAGGGAGGAGGAGCTCAGATCCCTGCTCCAACTCAAGGTACACGCACACGGGAGACCTACGGTGTCTTCACCTCGACGCCATTTAAACCTGCAGTATGTGTACTCTCTTTTGGGTTCAAATGTATTTCACTGAATTAAAACCCATCCATCCATGGATGGCTCTATCAATCTAGCGTTCACTTTCTCTTAAACTCTTAATATTCTGTGCATTAAAATAGAATATTAAATATTCCAAATATTTATATTATTATTCCAAACTTGTAAATATTGATATGCTATATTCCAAATGTTTAAATATTAACATTGAATATTTGAAATATTTAAATATTCCTGCTGTACCTCTACCTGCTATGCTTGTAATTGTTTGCGAGCCGATTGTGATTGAGAAATAATGGATTTATTGACTGATGATGGATTGATTCCCTCTCAGGAGAAGGACATGTGTGAGACTGCCACCCACATGGGGGACCTGAAGGTCAGCCTGCAGGAGGTGGAGGCGTTGCTCAAGAAGAGCCACTCGCGGGCAGAGAGGCTCCTGAGGGTGGTGGAGGAGACCAAGCGAAGCTACAGGGCGTACAAGCACGAGAACGGCGGGCTCAGAGGTGAGTGACTCTGGCAGCAGTTAGCAGGGGAGCAGTACCAGACTCATCCAACGCGGCCACTCACAGGGCTGTCGCTGACGGTGATGTAACTGAACGGAGGTTTCCTTAAAAAGTATAAATTGGGGGAAATGAATTATATAGAATAAAGGAGCATACCAAAGCCTCTATCCCTGTAGTTATTATATACTTGGAAACGCAATTCTGTCAGTGCAATCATTCAATTGTTTACACTCATTTTGCTTATAGTATTGTATTGTACTCATAACATGTGCTTCATAGTCATTTGGTTGAGGTTACTCAATTCTGGTTTTAAAACCCCATAGTCTGCAGTCTAACTGTCGGCATCCTTCAATTATCGGATCAATTATCGGAGATGAAACAGTGTTTACTTACTTGTGTAAATTTTGAAATGACTTGCTTCTTTGGACTACTTATTGTGTGTTTCCTGTGGTTGCAGAGGAGTTGCAGCAGCACATGACCGAAAGCAGTGCCCAGAGAGAGGAAATTATTCGCCTCAAACAGGAGCACCAGATGCTCTGCAGGGATCTGACCTTGTCAGGTAAACCACCCATTACTTAAAGGTTACTCATTTAGACAGTTGAAGATGTGTGCTTACATTGCAGCTTGAGGTTCACTTTATTACTATAATGAGTCGTGTCGAAGGTAGACGATGTGGTAATAGTTTCCAGGTTGACATAATGTGGTATCTAGCTGTGCTTTACTGTATATGAGATGGTTCTTCTTGACCATGTGCAATGATGCTTTCTGCCAGGGGAGGGCGATGGCTGGAAGGATGAGTTGCTGGCGCTCGCTCGGTCCAAACAGGAACGCACAGAGTCTGAGCTTCACTGCCTAAGACAGGTGTGCACAGCTACCTTATCTTTACCTTGGACAAACCAGTCTCCGTCTGTCTGTCTGCTTTGTGTATACGTCATCGGTAAAGTGTATGTTTTTTTTTTTACATTTTGAGACACCAACGATATGGTTTAGTTTTATCAACATAGTGAGCTCTTTGTGTAACTTGTGAGCTCTTTGTGTAAGCAGAATATTTCCAAGGTTTCCTCATTCCTCGTCCTCACTGTGTTGACTGACGGCAAAGCTACCAGTCTGGTCTCACTGCATACCTACCTGCTGTAGTACATTATCCGTCTTGGCTCTGAGACATTTGTTCTGTTACACTCGTATGCACTTTAGAATTTTTGAGGGGATTTATTGTTGCTAGAAATCGTATCACTGAAATTTTCCTTTTTTGAATGTGGTGTAAAGTAAATAAATTGACACAGCTAAATAAAGCTGTGTCTTCCTTGTAGTAAATACATTGAAAGCGCTAAATAAAGCTGTGTCTTCCTTGTAGGTGTGTGAGAATCAGCAGCATGACCTGCAGCTGCTGCAGCTGAACTTGGAGACAGCCCGTGTAACACTGGGAGAGAGGAGTCGTCAGGAGTCTGTCGGCAGGTGATTACATTCCAGACCAATAGGAGAGCTCAGGATGTGTCACACACTGGTGATTTGATAAAATCTTCTTTCTGTGGCCTTAGGGAAGATACATTGATGCTGTCACAGAACATTCTGGAAATGTCTAAAGAGCAGCTGAAGTCGCCATGCAGCCAGGTCTTAAACAGTAATTTAAAAGCCAAACAAAACAACCCTTACGTGTTTCCATCAGTCACAACTGGCAGTAAAATACAGAGAGAGCTAGAAGATTCTATATCTGGGCTGTCCCTCGATGCTTCCGATGTACCGATGACTTTGTGTGAACTTATTAACCACTCTAGCACGACATGCCATCTCTTCCCCGGTCAAAATAGTAAATGCCAGCAATGCCCACCAGAAAATGGTAGAGCACCAGACTGTAATGGGGGCAGTTTCCATTCTGAGCCCGGATCTTCTAATAGTTCCCTGACAAGTGGAGACCGGGGCAGTTCAGGTAGATCGTGTTGCATCAGGGCAGATGCTGACCTACAGTCAAAGGGGAACACTGAAGGAAAAGACAAGGGTCAAGATCAACAAGAGAAACCGCTTACATCCAGTCAGGGTGTAGGACGTCATTCAAGCCGAAGTGTGACCCCCCTTGATGATTTTATTTTAAGTGATGACCTAGCGAGTCAGAACCTCCAGGGTAGCACTGTCCAACCAAGGTCCCAGGATGATAGTCTTGAGGAAAGTCCTGTTAATTACTTTACAGCAGCACTAAGAGATGATTCTGACAAGCACCCGACAGAACTGCAGCCTGAAGGGAAAACGGCTACTTGCACTGAAATCATTGAACAGGAAGAGTTGGATTTCATCTGTGATCTTATTTGCATGGATGAGGCTGAAGAGAGCAGACTGGACAAGATGACAAGCTGTGGGGAAAGGAGTGATCCACAAGATCAGGTAAAGCCTCGTTCTCCGGTGACAGCCAGTATAGCAGAAGATGCCAAGACCTTTCCTTCAAGTTCCATCGAGGCAGCTAGTTCTGAGAGCAGCATTAAACAGATAGTGTCTAGACATGAGGACGCTTGGTCTCTCGAAAACAATTGGGATAAAGAACGAGAAACGTCAAGGCATTGGACCTGATATCTCAAGTACGTTGCTGAGCAGTGAGGATGAATATGTGGACATGGAAGACTGTGGCTTGTCCTCTTTTGGGGGCACTGGTCAGCGGAGCAGAGCTGAACAGATGGATGATCGTTTTGGAGCCAATAGAACTTTTGTCCCATCATCTTATGAACCGGAGACAACAACCCAGCAAATCAGACCTAGATCCTTTAAGATCGTCACCACCGGTTGCAAGAGTATATCTGGTACGATCCATTACAGGAGGACCACTGATGTGCCCACACAGATGGGGCATACCAATGTTGGAGGGGTGAAGGGTGTTGAAGAACCAGAGCCAGGGGAAGGTCATGATACCCGGGCAGACGTAGGGCGGGGGGGCCAGGGATGAATGTAGTAGCCGTGCTCAGGAAAGTGCCACAGGGAAAGTCGTCCCCCCCGTACTATCACTGGAGGTCAGACCCCCAACTCCACAAGACCACACCTGGTAGGGAACTAGTCCACTAGGCGTTGAATTCATAAGTTAGTGTAGCATGGTAGTAAACATAGTCGCTCGGTGAAGCAGGGGGGGCACCATTTAATGGTTCTGTATCTACCTAAAATACAATGTTTTGTCTTATCTTTTACAGTCAAGATGATTCACTGACGTCTTCACCGATGACGAGGAACTGTTGTTGGGCGAACAACACAAAACAGCCGGCTACAGCGGTCGAATATCCAGAGCTCCCCTCCCACGCCTCCAACGACGTGAGACGCCGGACCCGAACCCAACAGAATCATTTCAAGAACATGGCTGTTATTGTTTTTTTTGGTTGTGAAAAGAGTTGCTCACAGATCTTCTCATGCCGCCCATTTCCAGGGAAGGCATCCGTCCGTGTCCTGCTGTTTGCAGCGGGCTCTGGACGACTCCCAGCACGCGACGCTCGGGTCGGACTGCAGTGTGCTCCAACACAAGGGTTCTGTGAAGAACCAGAGCGCTCTCCTCAGGATGGGCCTCAGCCACAACGGCAGCTCGAGCGAGGCCCCGCACTGTCCCCACACCGGGCGGAAGTCCTCCTGTTACAGTAGATCTTCAACGGACAAGGTAGATGTTTGTTGATTTGTCTCGGTTGAACCCCTCTGCTGTTTCTGTTTGGCATGAACAACAAACAAAGAATTGTGTCGACCTTGAACATGATTTTTTTTAATTCTCTTTTTCCACCAGGTCACTGAAACACCCAAAGCGTGACTCCAGCGCAGAGAGAGTTCTAGATTGAGTTCAGGAACGTTCCAAGTATTAACCAAAGCATTGTTTACAATGTACAGAATGATGTCACTTTACTGCGCAACACAAACGACAATTACACTTTCAAACTGTACTGGCATACTTTATATTGTGTTTGTGTTTTTTTTTCCTGATATATATTTTTAAGATGTTATACTGGTGTAAATTAATAATTGTGTACTTTTATGAATTATTGTTTTATACATCATTATGAAATGCAAGAGATGAACAGTAGGCTACGTAGCAATGGTTCTTCTGAAGGTCTCTTTTTAACGTCCTAAGTGTGATTTGTCGCTGACTGTGGGCGGGGTGGGAAACCAGTCCTACAAGCCAGTTGCCTGGCTGTGTCCTCTTATTGTCATTCAAGTTTCACTTCATGCAGACCATGCCCAGTGACTCATAGACTGCATCTGATGGATGGAAACAGTTTTTTTTAGTCTTTAGTCGGCCTATTTTGGACTTATTTTACGGAGATCATTGAGTTAAAAAAACCCGGAACCTGTTGTTTTCATGATGTTACATTCGAGTTATATTTACCATACTGGACTGTGGCAGGGTGAGGCATAAATCAAAGAAAGAATCGCTGAGGCGTTCCTCGGACGCGGCGGGCGCATCTTCAAGAACCGACGCCGCGCACTGAACTTATAAATAACTACTGGAGCGGTACGCGGTTTACAAGTTTAGTGGAAGATACATTTCATCATGCTGAAATCAAAGAACAAAGGTGATAAGACGGAAAAGGTTCTGGCGGCGGAGAAGGAGCAGTTTGGAAAACAGCAGGTAGGCCCTTTTGTTTTTTCCACCGGGTGATTTGATAAGGAAACTTTCTCCTGAGGCCGTATCAGGACTACTTTGCGTTTCTTTTTTAAATAGGCATATTCATTTTTAAAACATTACTGCTTTAAACGCAACCATTCCGGTGATAGTTGGCCCAAAAGCAAAAGCCTATAGTAGCGATACTATACAAAGGCATTTGCTAAACTGTTCACAATTGCTCCCTCTGGCTGGCCCACTTTTGATAAACGTTAATTAACTGCGCCCCCCCCCCCCCCACCACCACCACCTCTGTTTCAGCTCCACAGCATCACCAAGACCCTCACCTCGACCGAAACCCCACTCAAAGAAAAATATGCAAGGAGTATCCTTTGTTGTGTTTGTACACCTTTGTCGTGATGATGGGCTTTACAGCTATAGTTGTTGGTTGGTGGGAATAAGGGCAGACATTTGCATATTATTGCAAATTGTTATTATGGATAACACAATGTGTCCACATTGTATTGACGATTAAACAATGTAAAGATTATAGGAACAGCCCCAAAAATTAATTTCCATTGTTATTTACCTAGATCGACCCTTCGTAATTTATTTTAGAAGCATCAATTTACATAATCTTTAATCAACTTTAAAATATTTGATTTGTTATTACTGCCAACATAAATCCCTGGGAGAAGGGGATTCTTCTGTGTTCCTTCTAGATCTTTCTACCTCAGTATGGGATAAGACGGTTATTGTATTGTATGTATTGTAGGCCTGTGACACTCTCTGAGGCTAACACTATGACTAAGAACCATCCAGCTAAACTGGACTTACCTGGTATGGGAAACTCTGCATGTCATGATGTTTCCTTAACCGCACGTGTAAAGACATCATCCTGGGCACACACAAGGAGAGTGGCGCCACCACCTTCATGTCCTACTGCCAGAACCTGCCTCTGTCCAGCAGCTCCCTGATCAGCTGGAAGTACTGCTACATGCTGCACAAGGTGCTCAGGGATGGACACCCCAATGTAAGGACACAAGAGCAACCCATTTCAGGAACCTGGACCTCTTGACTTGAGAGCTATCACTTGGAATTGCGTGGTCATTAAGCAGATGCTTTTATCGATTAACAGTGATTTTGAGTGAACTCCAGCTACTACTACTAACTTCCTTTACTAAGTACTAAGATAAGTCGTAGTTCCTGTAGTTATGGTGGAAATAGCAGCGGTAGTAATGATAGTTTCTAGTAGTTTCTATCTGGTACCTTTTTGTCATTGACAGGATGGTTTATTTGGGGTTTGTGGGATATATAAACACAACTGACTTAAGGAAATACCAGTTCTCAAATATTAGTCTGTGTATCTTTTTGTTGTTGTTGTTCAATGTACAGGCTGTTCGAGACTGCAACAGATGGTCTCGCAATGTCCGAGATATGGGCATTCTGTGGGTAAGCACGGCACAAAAAATATGTACTAATTTACATAATAATAATTTACATAATTTACATAATTTAAATAATACTTTCGATAATACTATCGAGCATGAGGAAGTGCACAGACAAGCTGGCTGTCGCCTTGCATTGCTGAGGCCACCGTCGGTGTGTGAATGTGTTTATGAATGGGTGAATGTTAGGCAATATTGTAAAGCGCTTTGGGTGGCCTCTGGTTACAAAAAAGCACTATATAAATGCAGTCCATTTACCATTTACAATTACTTTTTTTTTTTAAACTAGTTTACTCACATTTCTTGAACTGAGAATTAATCGATGATGTAATGTTTGGAATGACCCAGGGAAACCTTCATGACCGATATGGACACATTGTGGCTTTGTCCGCCAAGTTCCTCTATCTCAAAATGGAGTTTCACGTCAAGGTAAGACGACAACAATCCATTCCTCTATAGAGCCCATTCAAGGCAGTATATGTTGTCTCTATGATTATTGCAGCATTATTTAATTTTAGGCCATTGCCTATTCTTGTTTTGGAGTCACTTAACAGTGATTTATATTAAGAACATGTTATTAATGAGCAGGTTGGATGGCAACAGGTAGACAATGTGGACATCCTATCAGCTAGAATTCAAACACCCTACTCAAGGGTGTCAAACACAACTACTGCTACTACTACTACTACTACTACTAAAACTACTATTGCTGCTGCTACTGTACTACTGCTACTACTAATACTAGTTGTCTAACATGACATCTCATCTCCAGCACAAGTCTATCCCTGGCAACCTGGAGGCCAGTGACGAGGCCGTGGAGAGAGAAGCAGGAAGTGACATGAACCAAGTGTACGTTGACACACTTCACGCACATTATTACTTATAACGTTGTATGGTGTTATGTGTTGTTGTTCTCCACCCCTACCTACTACTCTGGCACAGTGTAAAGCATGATACATATGTAATCATTATGCATTATGCTTTTCATACTATAATGATCTGCTTGTTGATCTTGCACATATCCTTAGTTCTGAATTAATAAATCAGTGAATTCCAAACAAATACCTGAAATGACTATTGCTCTAAAACATGGCAGTGTGTATAAGTAGCGTCCCTGGTCTGATGGATCTACAGGGGTTCAGATGTTAAGGTTGTCTCTATGTATTGATCACAGGTTAGACATGACCCAGGAACTACTGGACTACCTGGATAATGGACTGAAATTTGCTGACACAGGTTTGTCCAATCACTGTTTGCTCACAATTTTAGAATAATATTATGTTTTTGTAAATTTGTATCCTCTTCCATTTAGGGATGTCATCTATAATTATTATAACTGTTATAATAATAAAAAATAAGACTAATATTTATTGTTATCATTATTATTCCTATTTTTATTATGTCATTATTATTATTATAATGATAGTAGCACAAATAATAATACAACTGTACTTCATCACATATTCATACTGTTACTCTGCTATTGCTGTTATGAATGATGAAACATGTCCTCTCTGGTTGACCTCAGTGCTGCGTCAGGTGGACGTTATCGGGGCTAAATCCACCACCCCCTCTGGCCAGTGCCGGCTGGCCCCCCTCATCCCCGTGATCCTGGACTCCAGCTTCCTCTACCACTTCTCCGTCATACTGCTCTTCAAACTCCACAGCCGTGAGCTATTGCTGTTTACTTCCTGGGCATTTTAGTAGACGCTGTTGTCCCAATGGGTATACAGGGGTTTCCTTTACATATATATGCAAATACTGGGAATCAAACTCCGTACCTAGTCGAACACCGTAGGCACTTCACTTTTCAGCCCTGCTAAGACTCCAATCTTATCCTGTTGTTTTAAAAGGTATTTCACCGGATACTCTTCTTGGACACAGAGAGAGATTTCGGGATCTGTTCACAAGGTATGTTTTCATTGGTCGGGCTCACACAGGTATCTGCAAGGTATGTTTTCATTGTTCAAGGACAAACTTTTAAAAGTTGATCTGTGATGAATGTGGTCAGTGGTTGCGTTAGACTTGATCGGTGACATCAGATGACATCTGTACTTGTTTTATTTAGTCTCACAGAGTTCTACAACCGGACTAGAGAAATTGAGTTCTTTAAAACCATAATCCAGATCCCAGACCTACCAGACGTAAGTAATGCTTTCACCAAATCTTTCAGAGCGTATCTCCCACCTTAGAACCTTAGAATGTTAATGAGCCATTTTTTTCCCCCCCGACAGTCCCCTCCAAACTTCCTGCGTGCCGCTGCGTTTGCTGAATACAAAAGACCCGTGGTGGTTGTGGGCAACGAGGAGCCCCACGAGGACGAGGAGCCAGAGCCCCGGGACACGCCCCAGAACCAGCAGGTACAGGGCCGGTGCCTCAGGACGTCCCCTCGCAATCACCTCCTCCGTTGGGGAAGCATGGAAGCATTGGGACGTTACTTATTATGCTGTTTAGTAACTAACCATGGAAAGATTAGTCATTATATTGAGAGCGATTGTGAGCAATATTGCTATTGTGAGTCGTGGGAAAACAACGTTTTCATTACACTAGGTTAGGTTGTATTGACGTTGGCTCAGAATTTTACAGTACAACTCTCTTTGAGTATGACAACAAAAAATCCCGTGATGCATTCATTCCTGACTGATCATCTGTCTGTGGTTGGCCAGTACTACTCGGTCAACCAGTACGGCCTCCCAGAGGCCCAGGAGCAGAGGGAGACGGAGATCCTGAGGAAAGAGCTGCAGGCCCTGAAGCCAGAACTACAGCTCCTCAAGACCGAGGTGGGTCCGCTGGGGCCTTGGGGGCCTTGGGGAGGGTTCGCTGGAGTAAGGAGGAGGAGTCTCATAGAGACATGTCTCGCGTCATCTTTTGCGAGGACAATCCACTGACCAGGCACTAACTAAAGAGCCTCTACTAACTTCCTATTCTGGTTCCTGTTGCTGCTCGGCACTGTCGTCCAATATATCTTCCTTATCAACTTTGTCGTTGAGATTTTCTGTTTGCGTTTGCTTCGGTATCGTCGACATCCTCTGACTGTCTCTCAGCCCTCGCTTGTAGTCGAGTGGTGTCCGAGCGTCCGCTGAACGGCCCACAGACCCACAGACTGTGTGACGAAGGTGCTCTCGGCCCCCCCAGGCCCAGAGGTGTGTGATGGAGCTGAAGGGGCAGGTGAACCGGCTGGAGGCCCAGCTGGAGGAGCAGACCACCCACAAGCAGATGGCCCTGGTGGACAACGAGCACCTGAGGATGGAGGTGGAGGCCCTGCGCTGCACGGGCGCAGCCAACGCCGGCGCCCAGGTGGGCTACAAGGAGGCCGACAGTGAGTACAGTCGGGCCGTGCACGT
>NC_140288.1:14628180-14708951 GCF_964030765.1 Micromesistius poutassou
ATAAAATCCTTTAAATAATCCTGGTAGGGAAAAAAAGAATAGTAATTGAAAATGCAAACGTGATCATCAGTAATATATATATGAATATATATATGAACTATGGACAACACAGCTCATAAACTTCTCTGATGTGCCGTGTGTTGTGCAGGAGCTGCAGCCCAGAGGAAGAGACGTGCTGAAGGAGGAGATGGGGGACATGGTGGACAAGGAGATGGTGGCCACCTCCACCGCCATCGAGGAGGCTGTGCTGCGCATGGACGTGAGCACACACACACACTCACACACACACTCACACACAAACAAACAAACAGGACATGAAGCATGAGGAGTGAACATTTCATGTGTGACTCAAATCCTTTTTTCTTTCTAGGAGATAATGAGCCAGGCCAGACGAGATACGACCGGAATAAAACTAGAAGTCAACCAGAGGTCAGTGAAATATATAAACTACTGTTATTCATTCATAATCAATAATTCATAAACATGTTCAAATCTGTTCCGATGTGTGATCATTGTCATTCAGTCATTTAATGACGGCCTTTTCTTCATCCTTGGTAACAGTATTCTTGGGTCCTGTTCGGATCTGATGAAGGTGAGGTGTCTCCATGTTTATAACATAAATTTGAATTGGATGTATATTTAATCAGGATGGGTATTAATATTCATACCCCTCTCTGAAGGCCATTCATATGCTGGTGACAGCTGCAACCGACCTGCAGAAGGACATTGTGGAGAGTGGAAGGGTGAGTTGACATTTGGTTGTTGTTGTGTATTTGTATATATTAATATATTATATATATATATATTAATATATTAAGGGTTGCTATGCTATGTCTGCGGAAGGGAAAATTCCCTTTTAAATCCTATGACAGAAAAGGGCAATGATATCAGTCAAATCACTGTCAGAGGACTATTCCATTTCTCTCCCTTCACATTCACTGGTAGCAGAAATGTATGTTAAAACATGTAAAACGGCCTTTATCACAGAGGTGTATTACAGGGGCGAACACAAGTGAAGCCTCACCTCTGTGATAAAGAAACTAACAAACTGGGGTCTGTATATTTCTGTAAAGTTAGACTCAGTTGGAGTATTCAAGAATCAGTATGAATGAATGAATGAATGAATGAATGAATGAATGAATGAATCTTCTACGGAGTCAAATTCTTAGAAAAACAAAACCTCCATGAATCTCTCCACAGGGGGCAGCATCTGCAGATGAATTCTACGCCAAGAACTCCCGCTGGACCGAGGGCCTGATCTCAGCCTCCAAGGCGGTTGGCTGGGGGGCCACTCAAATACTGTACGTCCTCACAAACAACCCTTTTCAAAACTCTGTTTTCTGTGAGACTAAAGAGTAAAGAGTATTTCTCTTGGTGATACTGATAATATCCTTGCTCCTCAGAGAGTCCGCTGACCGAGTTGTGTCGCACAACGGTAAATACGAGGAGCTCATCGCCTGTTCACATGAGATCGCAGCCAGCACTGCCCAGCTAGTGGCGTCTTCCAAGGTAGCTTGTTCACTAGCGTCCCATTACATTACAACATGTTCACTAGCGTCTCATTACATTACAACATGTTCACTAGCGTCTCATTACATTACAACATGTTCACTAGCGTCTCATTACATTACAACATGTTCACTAGCGTCTCATTACATTACAACATGTTCACTAGCGTCTCATTACATTACAACATGTTCACTAGCGTCTCATTACATTACAACATGTTCACTAGCGTCTCATTACATTACATGTTCACTAGCGTCTCATTACATTACATGTTCACTAGCGTCTCATTACATTACATGTTCACTAGCGTCTCATTACATTACAACATGTTCACTAGCGTCTCATTACATTACAACATGTTCACTAGCGTCTCATTACATTACAACATGTTCACTAGCGTCTCATTACATTACATGTTCACTAGCGTCTCATTACATTACAACATGTTCACTAGCGTCTCATTACATTACAACATGTTCACTAGCGTCTCATTACATTACAACATGTTTACTAGCGTCTCATTACATTACATGTTCACTAGCGTCTCATTACATTACATGTTCACTAGCGTCTCATTACATTACAACATGTTCACTAGCGTCTCATTACATTACAACATGTTCACTAGCGTCTCATTACATTACAACATGTTCACTAGTGTCTCATTACATTACATTACATGTTCACTAGCGTCTCATTACATTACATGTTCACTAGCGTCTCATTACATTACAACATGTTTACTAGCGTCTCATTACATTACATGTTCACTAGCGTCTCATTACATTACAACATGTTTACTAGCGTCTCATTACATTACATGTTCACTAGCGTCTCATTACATTACAACATGTTCACTAGCGTCTCATTACATTACAACATGTTCACTAGCGTCTCATTACATTACAACATGTTCACTAGCGTCTCATTACATTACAACATGTTCACTAGCGTCTCATTACATTACATGTTCACTAGCGTCTCATTACATTACAACATGTTCACTAGCGTCTCATTACATTACAACATGTTCACTAGCGTCTCATTACATTACAACATGTTCACTAGTGTCTCATTACATTACATTACATGTTCACTAGCGTCTCATTACATTACAACATGTTCACTAGCGTCTCATTACATTACATGTTCACTAGCGTCTCATTACATTACAACATGTTCACTAGCGTCTCATTACATTACAACATGTTCACTAGCGTCTCATTACATTACAACATGTTCACTAGCGTCTCATTACATTACAACATGTTCACTAGCGTCTCATTACATTACAACATGTTCACTAGCGTCTCATTACATTACAACATGTTCACTAGCGTCTCATTACATTACAACATGTTCACTAGCGTCTCATTACATTACATGTTCACTAGCGTCTCATTACATTACAACATGTTTACTAGCGTCTCATTACATTACATGTTCACTAGCGTCTCATTACATTACATGTTCACTAGCGTCTCATTACATTACAACATGTTCACTAGCGTCTCATTACATTACAACATGTTCACCAGCGTCTCATTACATTACAACATGTTCACTAGCGTCTCATTACATTACATTACATGTTCACTAGCGTCTCATTACATTACATGTTCACTAGCGTCTCATTACATTACATGTTCACTAGCGTCTCATTACATTACATTACATGTTCACTAGCGTCTCATTACATTACATGTTCACTAGCGTCTCATTACATTACAACATGTTTACTAGCGTCTCATTACATTACAACATGTTCACTAGCGTCTCATTACATTACATGTTCACTAGCGTCTCATTACATTACAACATGTTTACTAGCGTCTCATTACATTACAACATGTTTACTAGCGTCTCATTACATTACATGTTCACTAGCGTCTCATTACATTACAACATGTTCACTAGCGTCTCATTACATTACATGTTCACTAGCGTCTCATTACATTACAACATGTTTACTAGCGTCTCATTACATTACATGTTCACTAGCGTCTCATTACATTACAACATGTTCACTAGCGTCTCATTACATTACAACATGTTCACTAGCGTCTCATTACATTACAACATGTTCACCAGCGTCTCATTACATTACATGTTCACTAGCGTCTCATTACATTACAACATGTTCACTAGCGTCTCATTACATTACAACATGTTCACTAGCGTCTCATTACATTACAACATGTTCACTAGCGTCTCATTACATTACAACATGTTCACTAGCGTCTCATTACATTACAACATGTTCACTAGCGTCTCATTACATTACATGTTCACTAGCGTCTCATTACATTACAACATGTTCACTAGCGTCTCATTACATTACAACATGTTCACTACCGTCTCATTACATTACATGTTCACTAGCGTCTCATTACATTACATTACAACATGTTCACTACCATCTCCTTACATTTTAATATTTTCACTACCGACCAATTACATTATTAATTACATTACATTACATTTCAACATCTTTGCTCATATTCAGAGCTTGCAGATTCATGCGGTTCCCGAGCAGTCGAATCAGGGTATTTCCCCAACATTTTAATCACTCAACAACACGTTCTCGTCAATAACCATAAGTGTTATTCTTGTTTCGTGGTGTTCCCAGGTGAAGGCCGACCGCAACAACAAGAAGCTGTACACGCTGCAGCAGGCGTCCAGACACGTCAACGACATGACCGCCGTCGTGGTTACCTCCACCAAGCACGGACAGCAGCGGGTCACAGACAGAAGTGAGAGCGCCGTGCCTGAAACACAGCAGCACTAATGCTACGATAAGTACCACACAAAGTACTGTGTGACGCGGTGATGTTTCTGATACTTCAAATGGTTTGTGTTTCCTGATAGCTCCGATGGACTTCACTGGCAGGTCGCTCATCAAGCTCAAAAAGATGGAGATGGAGGCTCAGGTTTGTGGTGATGTTTTTCTTTAGAAACATCCTTTGAGTCCCCAAATTGCCTATGCTTTCATTCTTCATACATTAATGAACAGCATGTATCCTTGTCTATTCAGTCTATTAGTCAATTTTCCTGCTATATAAGCATGAGAATATTATATATATATATTATATATATATTAATATTATGTGTGGTTTGAATATGATAAATTGCCTTTTAAAAGGGAAATTTGTATTTGTTTTTCAAAGTGTATATATATATATTGAAAAACGATTACAAATTTCCTTTTTAAAAGGCAATTTATCATATTCAAACCACACATAATATTGATAAAAGCAATTAATACTAACACAGTAGTGCTACTCGATGAGTGCTTAATCAAAGTATCAATGCACTCCTGCCGGACCCCTCCAAAGCCCTTCCCTTTGAACACCTATCCAGGTGTGAACAGGTGTGGGATGACCAGAGAATGATCGTTTTCCCCCTCTGCCACACATCATACCGCGGATGTTTAGAGGGTGTGTGTTCCCCGCTCCTCTCCTCAGGTGAAGGTGTTGGAGCTGGAGAGCGAGCTGGAGCAGGAGCGGGTGCGCCTGGGGGAGCTGAGGAAGAAGCACTACGACATGGGCGGAGACCACCAGGGGGGGGCGGAGAGGGAGGAGGAGGACGGCGACGGAGCGGACAGCTTCCCACCGCCACCTCCTCCCACCTTACTACCTGAGCTCCCCTACTCCCCAACGCAGCCCTACCTGAGCACCAGCACCACCGGCACCACCGGCACCACCCAGGGTCTCGGCAACAGCAACCCCTTCCTGAAAGCCCTAACAGAGGCGTCGCTACCACCGCCATTATCATCATCATCATCATCGTCGTCGTCGTCGTCCACAACGACGGCGTCTACTCCCCCTTCAGCATCTCCGTTGCTCACGTCAGTGCCTCAGCCCTACACAGCTGGTCAGCCCTTCACACCCCGTCAGACATATGCGCCATACACACCATCTACCCATCCATACACACCCTCCGCCCTATCAAACACATCATCCACCCTATCTTACACGCCATCGGCCCAACCTTACACACCACCCACCCTCTCCTACACACCGTCTCCCCAAGCGTACACACCCTCCGCCCTATCAAACACACCCTTCGCCCTGTCAAACACACCCTCCGCCCTCTCTTACACACCATCAGCTCAACCCTATCTTCCTTCCACGCCATACACTCCGAATCAGTCCTTCACACAGACGACACCCTACACAACGTTTAGCACAACCCAAAGCTCCGCCAAACCCCAGGGCTCGACTCCAGCGCAACTCCAACCGACGTTGAACGGCCCCACGTCCTTGAACCCGGTCTCCAAGACCAAGACCACTCCACAGAGCAGCCCCACACCAGCCCGGAAACCCAACATCTTCACCAAGTCAGGCAACCTCTTGAAGAACGCGGTGAGCATAGGTGTGGGTGTCTGGTGTTGATGATGTCATCTAGTGATGGACGGTGATTTAGAATTATGAATTTCATAAGTAGAACATTGAAGTACAACATTAATAAGGGGATCGGTCCTTTTAGGCGTTTCAATGCAACTATGAGTAGTGACTATAGTAAATCCATCAAAATACATGTTTAACTAATGTACAACAATCTGTACTCTTCTGCGTTAACCATATTTTGTATGTTTCTCTGTTATTATTTATTCATCTCTCTTTTCTGTTTTATTTGTAGTTCAGAAAAAGTGAGACTGGAAGCGGGGAATCCTGACTGGAACACATCTGGATGAATAAACCTACCATCATCTCACAGCATCAAATACTGTTATAAATAAAATATTGTATGCATATAGCTTTTATCTCTGTCATAAAAAAAGCATCTTACTCTTAATATTAATAGCGTTTTTAAAATGTCATAATTTTGTGGAGAGAGTTAAAGTTCATAAAATTGTAATGCAGCCGAAGAAATGTCTATTTATCACACTTGCTCTGTCTGGTATTTTCCTCTGCAATTTGTTTATTAAAGAATAATTAATAGGTATGTCTCTATGTCCTATAGGAGAAAAGTTATCTACATTAATTTACAAGATATTATTTAATTATTGAATCAAATATACTTTATTACATCTCTATAACAAATGCGTAGCACACATCAGTAGTCCAGGATCACAGATGGCTCGTTTTTATAGAGGACGTCCTTCCACCCTTCTAAAATCCTGTCATGCGCAGTACGCCATGCAATCTGACCACTCACTGCCGTCATGGACATGCAAATCTCCGGCAGGGCGATGGAATACAGCCGGCGATCCCGATATCCCGAATAGACAAAGTTATACTCTCGAAGTAGGCATACATTAAATGGATAATAAAATGGATTACGTCCGATCTTTTTGAACAGTCTGAATACGAAAGTGTATGGCAATAGAAGAAGGAATTGCAAGTCAACAGTTTTATGGTGGAAGGAAGTTTGTGTAGTGGCGTAGCTGGGGAACATAATAGGAAACCGGGGAGGGACTGCGGGAAGCGACCCAAAGCAGAGGACAAAACAACACATAGAACCGCATCAGAATAGCCGCCATGGAGGACTTTGGGTCGGCACTGGAGAAGAACGTGGCCGACCTGACGGTCATGGACGTGTATGACATAGCCGCCGTGGTGGGCCAGGAGTTCGAGCGGATCATTGACCAGTATGGCTGCGAGGCTCTGTCCAGACTGATGCCCAAAGTGGTTCGTGTACTGGAGATACTGGAAGTGATGGTGAGCCGCAACAGCATCAGTCCAGAGACCGAGGAACTCCGACTGGAGCTGGACAAACTCCGCCTGGAACGGATGGATCGCATGGAGAAGGAGAAAAAGCACAAAAAGGTATTGATTGGTCAATGTTATTGTTGGGTCAAATAAATGCTTATTTGTGGCTGTAGGTTGACATGCATTGCAGACGTTGTATGTCTCTGGCTTTGCTATGGAATACACATCCGTGATTTGTATTCAAGTGCTTTATGCATTCAAATTAGTAGACACCGATCAGAGAATATGTCAACATTGTCGCGTGGGTTAATCCCGCAGACTCGCCGCCAGGTAGGTGATGACGTCAAATTAGTTTTGATCCCCACTTTGTGGCTGTGATCCGAAGACCTGACGAGTGTGTGAGATTATCCGATGGGATTCCTATGAAATCAGAATGGCACAGGTTCTCGTGACAGTGACGAGTCTAGATTTGGCATCTGTGTGTGTGTGTGTGTGTGTGTGTGTGTGTGTGTGTGTGTGTGTGTGTGTGTGTGTGTGTGTGTGTGTGTGTGTGTGTGTGTGTGTGTGTCTTGTGACTCTGGCAGAGATAAGGATTCTTTAAGAGGTAGAAATATTTGTTATGACACACGACACACTATACACTGCAATGTAACTTCCGTGGTGAGGAGTAGACTCCCAGACTACAGGATCTGGGTTCGTACACTAATGTCTGCAGTCCACCTGTGGCATTCATGAGCAATGCTCGCTAACCCCTACCTTCCCCTTAATGACATGTATCTTAATAAAGATATTATAACACTGTCAATCACTGTAATGACTAAAACAGTACTTAATAGTAATATATGAAGACAACAACATGGATTCTGCCATTAAGCAAATCAGCAGACCATAACCCTCTTCAACTTTCTTAACACTTTCTTTACTATTAAAAAATATGTTTTCTGCTGATTTGCTTGAAGGCTGAAGTTCAAGCTCCTCAATTAAAGCGTGTGTGTGTGTGTGTGTGTTTGCGTGTGTGTCTACCACTACTAGGAGCTGGAGCTGGTGGAGGATGTGTGGAGAGGAGAGGCCCAGGACCTTCTCACCCAGATAGCCCAGCTACAGGAGGAGAACCAGTCCCTCCTCACCAACCTGTCCATCAAAGACCCCCTGAGTGAGGAGGACCTGCAGAGGCATGAAGGTGAGGAAGAACCGCTCTCCCATGTATAGTGGATCACGGCGGTCAACTTTGTGGCCACACATTTATGAAGGTTTTAAAGCGTTTTGGTCTGCTTTCCTCGAACAGCAACCGCAGAAGGTTAAATCGTTTTTTCTCTTTGATTTTGTATGTTTACATGCACAGCTTAATCTGGTTATGGCCGATAAAAGGTTATGGTCATTTTCACGGTAGTTTATTTACATTCAATAATGGGGTAAATACTGAACAATACTGCTTGTATTTGGTGAATCAGCAGTTTTTAGGGGCAATGTGACGTGATGAAGGTCTAGGCGTCCTAACCGTGTTATGCTCAAGAAAACAACTCTATTCACTTAACCGACTGGTTTTAGTGTGCATCTAAAGTTAGGATGCACATACAGAGTGATTCAGAGTGTTTAGAACACTCAGATTCACAGTGATTGGGGTTTAATGTTAAGTCTTTTGTAATCTATTTATATATCTGTCTATCAGTCAGTGGCATTCTCTTGTAAACACACACATACAAAGGCACACAAAGCAGGCCTTCTCTGGTGCTGGCTAGTCTCGCCCTGATAGATGCTCTGTGACGTGATGTCACAGAGGGCCCACAGTCTCTCTCTCTTTTTATCTCTCTCTCTCTCTCTTCCCTCCACCCCTCCACACACAACATGGACACACTGTCCTCTGTACCCAGTGCACCTGCTGGATTGATGTGTTTCAAACCTTCAGGGTGTATCTTAGTTCTTTAAAATGAGGAGAGCAGGTGAATATAAACGATGGAAGTGAGATGACTGATTCTGTGCTGTCTTCAAACAGAGTTGGCCCTCCCTCTGTTGTAACCCGGGCAGTGAATCATGGTTTATTTTAGTCGGATGGGTCTGTATGAGCTGGGTGCGATGCATGAGTGTGTGTTTGTTTTGGAGACCAAGGATGAATGACTCGAATACAAGTCTGGGTAATCTCTGCATTTCCTATTGAGTCATTTTGAGGAAGCTTCAATAAGAAGCCACTTACTTACTTACATTATTCACTTACAGTGAATAATGTTATTAAGGAGCAGTAATGTATCTGGCTCTAGCATGCCTATAGGTGGGCTGTGGGGAATTGAACCCACAACATTTAGACTCAGAGTCAAACACCCTTAACCATGGTTCCGCAACCTTTTTATGACCCAGAGGCCCAGTATGCATATTTGAAATATTTTCTAGGCCCGTTATGGGAGTGGGGACCATTAATAAGAATACAGACACAGTTTCATTAATAGACAGTATCAGTCTTAACAGTGTAACAATATGACTGTGATACACTGTGTAAACATCAAGCCAATAATAACTTAAAAATGAGCTTGTTCATTGTCTGTTAACATTATGCAATAAGCGTATAGGGTAAATCATTTTTTGTTTCGTTTTTTTGTAGTCTCATTTTCCGCGGCCCGGTGGTTGAGAACCCTTCACTTAACACAAGCTCCTCCCCCCTCCCCCCTTAGTGTTGGATCATACTATTTAACAATGTGGGGAAACTCAGCAGATAATAAAGATCACATATCTTTGCAGAGCAGTCCCAAAAAGAACAAATCGTCCTCTTTTGCTACTTCCCCTTGTGCCTGCCGGGTGACCCTGAAGCCCACCTGACCGCTCTCTCCTCTTCCTCGGTGGTGCGCAGGCATGACGGAGCGGGAGAGGCAGGTGATGAAGAAGCTGAAGGAGGTGGTGGACAAGCAGCGGGACGAGATCCGTGCCAAGGACCGCGAGCTGACCCTGAAGAACGAGGACGTGGAAGCAGTGAGAGCCTGTTCACGTTCAGTCAGCGATCTGTACAGAGATAGGTCCAGACTGATGCTCTCCACAGTCTCAAATAGTGACTGAAGGCACAATGTTGTTTTTAATTGTTTTTATTTGATTTCCCGCATTTTCCATCACCTGACTCTTCAATGCAATTTTTAACAACGTTAATAACCTTGGAGGTTTGAAGGTTTAAATCCCATTTCAAAAACCGTATACCACTATTTTATCTCACAACATAAGATAAAGTAGGATCAAACCTAACACTTATCTTAAATCCATCATCGTCCATCTCCGATGCCTTTGTGTCCTCCTCCTCCTCCTCCTCCTCTCTCTCTCTGCTGATGTCTGCCCTTCCTCTTCCTCACGCCCTCAGCTCCAGCAGCAGCAGAATCGGCTGATGAAGATCAACCACGACCTGCGCCACAAGATCTCCGTGGTGGAGGCCCAGGGGAAGGCGCTCATCGAGCAGAAGGTGGAGCTGGAGGCCGGCTCGCAGGCGCGCGGACAGGAAGTGGGCGCGCTTCGGCAGGAAGTGACACGTTTGAGGGAGCGCTTGCAAGGGGTCGCGCCCGGCGCAGAGAAAGAGGAGGAGCGGCCGTCTCTCTCGCCCACGCAGGTAAACGACACGGGGGGGGCGCAACGCAATCTGGTGTCCTCTCTGGTGGGAGGGAGTTCTGTTTAATCCTACGCGTTGTCCATGTTTAATGATGCGGTAGAAATAGGGATTGTATTATTGTATCTTTATAATGTATTTACTATTTATATATGTGGTCACACAGGGACTTTCAGCCCGTGCAAGATGCGCAATAGACTAATGTTTTGTTCCAGCAGCTGAATATTAATTGTATTAGTGGAGGTAGTTATGCCGGTTACAATGTGTAGATTTTTTGAACCATCTCTCAGAGTATTTTCTTTTCTTTTATTCCGTTTTTTCAGTATCTATGCAGTAGTAATAGTCTTGCTATTTCTGTTACTGATGTATTGACTCCGGACATAGCCTAGAAACTGTTCTCCTGGGATCCTGTTGGCATTTTACAAGGATAACACAACCCCTGGACCCCCACACCACCCGATTGCTACCGTGCTTTCTGAAAAGAGGAATGAGAAGGCAAAGAGAACTAGTGGTCCTCATTTTTTTTTACATCCTCCTGAATATTCACCCATTTCTAATAAATCCCACGTGGGAACGTCTCTCCTTTCCCACGGACGTCTCCATGGTTCCCAGGGCCTGCTCCACTCTAACCCTCATGGGCGGAACGGTGCGCTTAGAGCTCCTTAGTTCCACTCACACACCACTCACACCGTGTACCTCTTGCTCTCCACTAGCACGCGGCTAACCCTGCTGTGCTGAGCGGGGCTGAAGCTCTGGCCTTGTCACACCCACCCAGAGACGATGACCCCCAGACCTCCATGACGGAGGAGGGGGTGGGGGGGTACCCGCCCGCCCCTCGACCCCTCTGTGTCTCCCTGAGCGCCGGGAGTCAGGAGGGAGGCGAGGAGGAGGGGGTGGAGGAGGAGGAAGAAGCAGTGTTGCTCTGGGTAAAGCTGCCGGGTCGGCGGCAGGACGGCGGGGGGGCGAGTGCTGTGGGGGTTTGGTGTGAAGAGTGCCGTCGTCTGGCTAACCCTCTGATCTTGATGTGTGGTCATGACATGGTGTGGCAGGGTGGTTTAGTCGTGGTATGGGTGTTTGTCCGGGGGTTCAAAACCTCCTAATGTCCAAAGTCTACACTTTCTGAAAGTGTACTAGTGCTGGCAGAGGAGTTCTCCATTTACGAGTTCTCTATTTACGCAATTTACAGACCCCCCTCCAGCAACACCATTGGTCCAAACAAATATGAAGAGAAAAATGGCCCGTTCACCCAGATCTGAGATTGTCTGCCATCAGACTTTAGATATGAATCTAAAGTCTAATTTGTGAGACTTCTTAACGAATAAATACTCCAAATAAGCCACCGTGCCCTTCAAAAAGCTTTGTTTAGAATTTGGTTTGGTCATGCATTTAATTAACAAATTAGGCCTGCGATCTGTTTCGCAGGCAGCATGGTGTGTTTGTGAGAAACTAACTTGGCTGTGGTTTGTGTTCCGCTTCGCCAACTGGGTCAAACTGGGTCAAGCTTCACCCATGGAAAGGCACTGCTATATATAGGGCCTTTTTCAGAGTGTTGGCCTTTTAAAAGCACTGGACTTTATGTCTGATCCCGGACGTTGACAAGTGGCACTGTAGATTATTGTAACGCATTGAATATGTAGTTGTTATGACTGTGGTAGCTGTGGTTATGACTGTGGTTCTGCATCATATATAAAAAGGATTGGTGTTTGTGGCATGATTTTGTCTATTTGAGTATGTGCTTCATAAGAGTGCACAGCCTTAGACCTTTACAGTGGATTAGATTAATGCTATGAAATGGATAAACACAGTCAAATTCAATTTGTGCAGTGAATTAGATAAAGCAGATGTGTACACTAAAAATAGGTCACAACAGTGAAATCACATTTGTTCCGCCAATTAGATTTCTCGTGTGAATAAGATTCTACAAATCTATTAGATTTGTGAGGTAACTTGTCATTTGTGCAGTGTTAATCTGCTGTCAGTATAACTGAATTACGGTCAGTAGAGACACGTTTAGGGCGCATTTCGGCGGTATAGGAAAAGGGACCCCCAAGTCTGACCCGAAGTTCACCCGTTTACCACCAGGAGGCGATGTACCATGAGGACATGCCTGCTGTGTTCGAATATTTCACCAAGGTATCCTCTCTCTCTGCCCCCTCCATCCTTAATTTCCTTCCTTCCTCTCCATCTGGCCACCTGTCCTTCCTCGCCTCCTTCTACTCTTCTTTACATCCGTACATACACGTTCCATGCATCCATGTCATTCCATCCTTCTTTCCTCACTTATCCTTCCTTCCTTCCTTCCTTCCTTCCTTCCTTCATTTTGTACTTTCTATCCCACCTTGCATCCGTCCATCCATCTTTTCTCCCCTGTCCCATAAATCTTTCCTGCCTTCCTTCGTTCCTACCATCGTTCCTTCCTTCCTTCCTTCCTTCCTTCCTCCCTCCCTCCTTCCTCCTTCCCATTCTTTATCCCTCCTTGCATGCGTCCATCCATCCTTTCCTCCCCTGCTTCCTTCCTTCCCTCCTTGGCATGTTGCTCTGTGTCCCTGCAGGAGGCCCAGGGGGAGGAGGAGGCGGCCGGCCTGGACCAGAAGGACCCCAACCGGCCCCGCTTCACCCTGCAGGAGCTGAGGGACGTCCTCCACGAGAGGAACGAGCTCAAGGCCAAGGTCTTCCTGCTGCAGGAGGAGCTCACTTACTACAAGAGGTAGGACACAGACGTAGCCCAGAGGAATCTGGATCACTCCCGTACAGACGGTTCTTATTGCCAAAAGCACTACATGAAAACGAAAACATAAAAGGTATAGACATGGAAAACATATAAGCCGTTTCTCAATTTGCGTTCTCGTGTGTTCTCGTGTACTTGCGTTCTCGATAAACGTCATCAGTGGTAGCCCAAGCACTGTTCCAATTCCAAGTACGCGAGTACTGTCGCAAAACCCGTGTGTGTTCTCTATGCGTTCTCGATGAGGCCGTTCTACCGAGGACGCATCGGAGGTGACTCGTGTGGACTTGGGACCGTTAAATATCCCAGAATGCATCATCGAGTCCGCTGCTGTTCCAATTGCAGAGTGCGTACTCGCGTTCTCGGAAGTCTGTACTTGAAAGTCCGGACTTGCCAAGTACGTACTTCCAAGTCCGCGAGAACGTAGTCCGCATACTTGGTATTGAGAAACGGCTTTAGTCAATAAGTAAACGACAAACAGGTAAAAGAGAATGAAACTCAAAGGGACGCTCCGATATATATTTAAAGTAGACCATTTGCCAAGTTGTTTATTTCCAAATTCACGGTGCGTTCAGAAGTGACCCCGGGCGACGCCGTCGTCTCTCTTTGCAGTGAGGAGGCTGACGAGGAGGTCATGACCTCGTCTCCGTCCCCTTCTCCTGAGCCCCGAGCTCGTGGCCGCTCCACCCCTCAGCCGGAGTCGGGAATCAAACGCCTGTATGTTCTACCTGTGGACACACACACTCACACACAAGCAGGCAAACGCACACACACACACACACATGCAAACACGCAGAAACACACATGCATGCATGCACACAGCAAATGCAGGTACACACATGCATGCACACACACACACACACACACACACACACACACACTCATGCCCACACAAATGTATACACACACACACACACACACACATGCATGCACAGAAATGCACACACACACACACACACACACACACACACACACACTAAAATCTTGAGTCACACTATTAATGTCAAAAATATATAATTTGTATAAGAATAGGAATAAAAGTATATAAAAATGTACAGCCTCATACATTTTTATATACTTTTACATATATTATGTACACTATATTAAGGGTCTTGGTTATTTAGGATAATTTGTTTTCATTCATCAGTGAAAACACACATTTATACAGTATATTATTACATTATGTTATTTACGTTTTCTAAACTAACATACTGACCTTGCAGTGTTTTTGATATGTTATTTCCATTAATCCCCAGATGTTGCCCAGAGTCTCAAAACACTGCATGCTATGGCTTATTAACCACGGTTGACATAACCATTAATTATAAAGATCAGTGTTGGCTTTGGTATTCATTGCACAAATACATAACTACATTATAGACAACCAAAACATTATCCTAGTTGATGGGTTAATGAAAAAAGGCACTTGATTGGAAATTTAAATGAAGGATGGTTGAAGATCTAGCGACGGCAGTAACTTGGAGCATGGTTTTAGCGTGTGGCATCTTGACAGAAAGCCTGCTTAACCACCCGTGGTGCTTCTGAACACCACAAGCCTTTCACAGTCGCTTCACCATTTTGATTCTGTTTTGCACCAAAACCTATAACTATGTGCAGAACCAATTGCGTATGATCGACCTGTAATTCCTATAGTGTGTGTATATCTAGAAAATGTATACAGGTATTTTGTAAGAGATTACAGGCAGGCGCCAGTGTATTTGTAATTTTCCAAGTTGTAGGTTAGCATCTTAATTTGCTACATTTATTTTAAGAACAGAAGTAGAAATAAGGAAGTCAGAACTTCATGGTTTATGTGTTTAGAATTTGGGGTTTAAGGTTGTAAGAGGAGAAGTTGACTTCAGTCTTTCTATCTTCTCTTCTATCTTCATCCCTCTCTCTGTGTCTCTTCCTGTGTCTTCCTCTATTTCTCATGTCATGTCTCTTTGTGTCTTTCTGCCCTCACCTCTATGTGTCTTGTAACAGGATCTTCACCGCTATTATGCCGATGGTGGCGGCGGGTTTAATCCCGGACGATCCCACTTTACAGCCAATCAGACGCCTCATGTCACTTGTACGACTATGCCCATTGGTTGGCTTTCATGTCTCTAGATTTTCTCCACTAATGACCTGAGTTGCAGCATGCTTGCATGTCCTGGGCCTAGACTACTTCTCACCTTCTCTTCTCTTGTATTCTGATTGGCTATTCGTTGGGGGACTTTTACAATCAAGCAAGAGAAATTGGCAAATCAGAATACACATGTGAAGGCCATTCCTGTCCACTCTGTGTCCCTAACTGATATAATAACCTTCCCTCTTACTTAGACACCATGCTCCGAGCTTACTGAGAATAATACACTAAAATTAGCAATGAATGATTCTAATAAGTAGTCAATATCTCTGTTGTTTCTAATATAATGACCCAAGTTGTAAACAGAAAACACAGGATTAATATGAATTGTCATTATCTTAAAATAACTTATATTACATAACAAAAAACAAAAAAAAACATTTAAAAGGACATCACAATTTCATAACAAATTGATCAACAGACATAAATCACAACCGTCAATTCAGTTTGTCTTTGAATAATTTCCTCTTCTTCCTCCGATGTATTCTTCCTCTACAGGTTTAGCTTCTTCTCGCGTGACAAGCAGCGCCGCGGTGGCCATTTTGACGGTGATGGCGGCGTCACTGTCGGGGTCGGGCCTTGGGGTGGGCCAGGAGACGCGTACACGGAGCAGGCCCAGGAGGCTCTGCAGCACATATAGTCCAACCTGAAGACCCCACGGGCCTTATTCACCTATAGCAGCCATCTGTGCTCTAACCGCTAGAATTGACCGCGCGTTCAGTTCCCCCCGAAGAAGGCTTCATAAGAAAGCTCCCCCCAAAACACAAAGGACTTCCTATCATCGCTAAAAGGCATTGCTGTGTTCTGCTTGCAACTAGATGATAGATGGAATTGCTGGATGGGTGGATGGATGAATGAATGGATGACATACAGATCAGCGAAGAACGAGTGTATCCCACGAGGGTCAGTCTGAGAATGCGATCAAACGTGATGAACTGAGAGAATTAATGTGTGATGACACGCACGCCCATATAAGATTCTTTAAATCCGAAGGAGGGAGTTGAGGCTTTAACAGACTCAACAAATGAGTGCGTGTGAGCTCAGCACTAAATTGGGGAAACAAGCATGTTGTGGAACCCAGAACTTTATTTATTTTTGTCTCAATATTTACCGGTCGAGAATAATTCCATCATTAGCTGTGATTGTGATAGTCATAGTCATGCTACACTGTGCCCTCACAAAGCCACGGGCATGTGCTGTTGCTCCCATTATTTAAAGCAATAGTTTTTATGATCTACCAATTATAATGTTTGCACAAAACTGGATATTACGATATTTTGTCCAATGACTGGAACACATTTTCTTTTATAACAGCATTAGTCATTTTGTAAAAAAAAAAAAAAGGTGTACATTATCATGTCAATAAAGACTAACACTATTTAAAGCTGAATAATATTTAAAACAGAATTCACAAAATTATTCCATGTACATTTCTTCCCACCCTGACAATTAATGAAGTGAAGTTTTTTTTTACATCAACACTTGTTTCTTCTAAGCATATTTTACATTAACATTTTCATATGACAGGGGACTATGGAGTCCTATATATTTATTTTAAAGTGGGTTTTTACGGTCATTTTAGGCAACTCCCCCATCACCAGCAACTTGGCAGTTGGCCGTTTGTTAAGAATATGAACATGATCATATTGAAAGACCCACACTTATAATCAGACAAAGCTGTGTTCAAAACATTACAAATTAGCCTAGAAGCTACATTTGGTACATTTTGACTTTGTTTAAAAAATAAATCCCAGTAAGGAATCACGCCCATAATAAAAAGTGAGGTTTAGTTTTGATATTCACATTCTTCACCCATTGTTTCAATCGATGAAGGTGATCGATTAGTTAAGAAATATCATCTTATTTACTAACTAATCGATGAAGGTGATCGATTAGTTAAGAAATATCATCTTATTTACTATAGAACCGGAACTAGTGAAACCACTATGGGAATTGTTTTTGAATGCATACTGAAGCTATATGGAAATTTGAGAAAATCTCCTGATGGTTAGGCTGCCCAGTTGAATGTGTATATGCAATAAAATAAGAAAATGTAATTGTGTCATTGAGTCATTGTGAATACCTGATAATGTGTTAATTTGTTAAGTGAATCAGTGATACCTGTTAAATCAGTGATAAATGTTCCAAATACTCGATACTTAATTAAATGTTTTATTCATAAACTTACATATAAAATCATCTTGCAATATTTTTAAAGGGCAACAGAAAGGTTTCCCACCAAAAGGTTCTTCATGTTTAGGCTATCACAAAGTTTGATTTGTCTTCAACCTCATCTATGTGAATGAGACATACATCTTGTGTTTGGCATAAAACATGTTTATTTAGATTCATTTTAACACTACAACAGCCAACATTTTACCCCCCCCCCCCGTAACAGAGTTCCACTTCAGTTTTATTGCATATTATACACAAGTTAAAAGGATTTAAATGGTAACAGTGTGTTTTAAGATGAGAGAAAATATATTATATGTAAAAAAAACATTTGAAAAAAACCACCCCAATTTGATAGTTAAGTAGGGAGAGTAGAGAAGTAATTACATTTTATGTTCTAAAAAAATAATTAAGTTGGTATATACCAGTATTCCTAGAGTATTTTTACATGAAATGGCTTGGATTTGACCAAAATGTAAATGTTACTGAATATGGAAATTCGTAGCATGTTTCATTAGAGATAATGAAAAAACCATGTTTACCCCTTGCAAACAATTCTGACATTTATAACAAAAGAATATTAACCGAATTGTTTTAACATCAAGTGAATCCAATAGATGAAATGAGGCTGAGGATTTTTTTGGAAATCTATTCAAATTCTCCCCTAAAAATCGTAAAAGTGTCTGATACGAAGCATTTGATAATGCTGTTTACAAGGCTCTCTAACGTCAAACACACATGAGCGATCCGAGCCCATCGTTTATTGTACAGATGTGTACTGCTGGGAAGGTGAAATGTGTGTGTCTGCTACTTCAGTACCTACTCCCACCTCTGAGACGGATATGTGTCTATTATTTAAATATAAAACAACAACAAAGGTTCCAATGCAAATTCAAAACAACGTACAGTTGGAAGTAGAAGGACGAACAAACCGTTGGTTCTGTAGGCGTCGATATTGCTTGAGAATACAATTATGCGCATGAATGTAAAGGGATAAATTAAAATCATTAATACAAAATAAATCACCAACCGATCAAAGTAATGGAGTTTGTACCAAATAATACAATTAAGCCTTATTCAGTCACAATCGAGATTGCAGTTTTTTTATACAAACAAGAGAAGGAATAAAAGCCTTTACAGAGAGGGGCTCTATAATCATAGTCATCATGATTAAGTGCATAATTTATGCCTAACAAAAGAAATGTGTGATTTGAATAAATATATATTTTTATCTTCTAAAAGTAATAATGACATTCTGTCTTGTCCACTGGTTAAACACTTGAGACAGTGTATTAAGTAGTGAACATTTGACAGTGTTGTCGTATATATACGTACATATATTTGTTAATATCTAAAAGAAACAGAACAGTTACACTATACAGTTACTCCAAGTGACAGTCCACTGGTTGAAAACAGACTGGAATTGCACTTTTCTTTCTTTTCTTTCATTAAAAGCTTTATGGCTGAGTAAATAGTAAGAGAAGGGGGATAGAAAATGCTAAACAAGAAGTACCTGGCTGTCCGCATGCTCTGGGATCACTGGGTATAGAGTCGTAATACAAACTGTACAAAATAAAAGCGCGGCAAAAAAAACTAGCATCTATCATACGGAAACAAAATACAAAATGAAAGGTTGTAGAAAGCAGATGTACCTCATCTAAACGTCAGCAAGTCCCCCGCCCCCCCCTCCCTCATAGACTGTCATCAATCCCAAAACTCCTCACAAAAGGTACTAATTACTCTCTACTAAGGCATTTGTATGGTCGCTAACGCAGAACACCAGTGTTCGATTTTCCCTTTTAACGGATCACCTCCATGCGTTTCCTTCGCGGTCGCCCCCCCGTGGTCCTCAGTACTTGAGCCAGGGGTGGGCGGCGATGGACTCCCTGCTGCGGTCCCCGTAGTCGTAGAGAAGCTCCTCGCCCGCGTCCACGTCGCGCGACGCCACCAGGATGAGGTGCGGCACGCCGCTGATGTCGTGCACTTTGGTCTGGCAGTTCCCCGTCTTGCTGTGGTTGAGCAGCCGGCCCAGCCGCCCCGTCTCCTTAGTGGCGTCCACGCTGAGGAGGAAGGAAAGGGACTTCAATGGAAGGTGCAAGGCAAGGCAACTTTATTTATAACGCACTTTTCATACACAAGGCAGAGTGCTTCACATATAAACATTGTCATACAATAAAAGAAAATAATAGATAAGTAAAAAGTAAAATAGATAGAAAGTAAAGGCAAAGTTAAAAAAACAACATTTTAGAAAGGCAGAGTTAATAAAAATGCATTTTAGAAAGGCAAAGTTACTAATAAAATAAAAAAAATAAAAAATAATAATAGAAGCATTGTAGATTTAAGATTTAGCAGAAAGCTAAAGCAAACATAAAAGTCTTCAGTCTTGTTTTAAAAGCTGTCAGAGTTGGGGCAAGTCTTAAATCCTCAGGGAGTTTATTCCAGCTATTTGTTGCATAGTAACTAAATCCTGCTTCCCCATGTTTCGTGTAAACCCTTATTAGGTGCCAAGCACAAAGTGCGAGGCAACCTATTGTAATTGTTAGTTTTATTATTATTATTATTATTATTATTATTATTCCGCCGTGTTTGCATTACACAGCCTAAACCGCTTGCACACTTTCAATGAAACTTACTACACCTGTAGAGGTTGACCCAAGATTAACAGACAGCAAATATTACACTGATTGGCCCAAAGGTGGCGCTACACCAACTGCCCAAAAATGCAAACTTTGCACATGCATATCTCGTTAATATTATTATTATTAACCTAAATAGTGGTTGATAGTGGTTAATAAAATAATAAAATATTTGATTTTATGACGATGTTTCTATGTGAAGCACTTCACAGTCTGCCTCGTGTATGAAAAGTGCTATATAAATAAAGTTGCCTTGCCTTGCCATTATTATAAGTACATTTGTAATGAAACTATACAAAAACTCCAATAAATCATTATGATA
Organism: Micromesistius poutassou; assembly: GCF_964030765.1. Lineage (NCBI taxonomy): Eukaryota > Metazoa > Chordata > Actinopteri > Gadiformes > Gadidae > Micromesistius > Micromesistius poutassou. The sequence continues at coordinate 14,648,901 of NC_140288.1, forward strand.
TTGATGGCAGGGAACTTTGGAAGCTTCTTTTAGTCATGTGATTCATCACCTCTGAAATTTGCCAATTTCAGTGTGTGGGGGTTCTCTCTTAAACCATTCTGCCGACCCTGGAAAAGCCATGAGATGTGAAATAAGGTTCACGTCCCGATGAAGACGACGCTCATGAAGGCAATATTCCGGTGTTGTTGCTGACAATACGGAATTTAAACCAAAAGAAGGAGTGCCATGCTAAATTAAATACTTTCTCGGGTTATGTGGCGGAAACTTATCATTATTTGGTTTTATAGCAACAGAAAAAAAACATTTGAATGAGTTAAAGCGCTGTTTGGTAAAATCAAAGCTATAATTTGAGGGTACTCCGGACTGTTCCAAAGCCACTTCAAGTCCACTCCAGTGAAATGCGCTTTGAAAGGATCTGTTCTGGTTGCCTGCGGCCCTTCCTCTGTTTGAGACCATTTCGATTTTAGACATCTCAGCATCTCTTCCCCTATTGGTTAAGGTAATTCATCTTCCCATGCAGGGACATTCACATACAAAACGTTATCACATATCCACCACGGGTTTTTAACGCAACAATCAAAAATCTGTTCTTTTCTGCCCTATCTTTCTCCTCAAACCTTACCTTCAGCCCCTTAAAGGTGACATATTATATTATATATTATACCACTCACACATGGTGGTATAATAATACTAATCAAACCAAGCTGTAGATGTGGAGCGTTACCAGTAGGTCTTGTCGAGGTACTGGAAGTAGTACATGTAGCAGCCGGTGGCCGGGTTCTGGGCGTACTCGGCCTCCCTCCTCTTGGCGTCGGGGATCAGGAGCAGGTCTCCGTGGTACTCCACCACGTACTCCCCCTTCTGGAAGCCCCTCGTGGAGAACACCCCCCGACCCTTCTCCTCGATCTGCTGCACCTGGGGACCGGGACGCACAACACAGGTCAGCACGGTGCACTGTGACGCACAACACAACACAACACAACACAGGTCAGCACGGTGCACTGTGACGCACAACACAACACAACACAACACAGGTCAGCACGGAGCACCGTGACGCACAACACAACACAACACAACACAACACAACACAACACAACACAGGTCAGCACGGAGCACCGTGACACACAACACAACACAACACAACACAACACAACACAACACAGGTCAGCACGGAGCACCGTGACGCACAACACAACACAACACAACACAACACAACACAGGTCAGCACGGTGCACCGTGACGCACAACACAACACAACACAACACAACACAACACAACACAGGTCAGCACGGTGCACCGTGACGCACAACACAACACAACACAACACAGGTCAGCACGGAGCACCGTGACGCACAACACAACACAACACAACACAACACAGGTCAGCATGGGAGCAACACAACACAACACGGTCCAACATTTTTATGATTTAATTAATTATTTGTTGCATTAGTGGAAGTCTATAGATAAGCTAAAGACTGTACATTTCAACCAGTTAGTACTATTTAGTCATTTAGCATTTCGCGTTTATCCAAAGCGACTGACAGTAAATCTAGAGATATGGCATTAAGGAGCAGGTAGCGGGGTAAGGGGTCATTTTGCTCATGGATGCCTGGACTGTGGTGGTTGTCAATTTAACTTGGAACCCTTTGGCTGGGAGTTTACCCCCTTTAACACTAACACCCCTCCCACTATAATATAAACACTATAGACTTTCAGTCAAAAATAGTATAAAATATATACAACGTTAAATAACAACAGGATACAGAGAATCTGAAACCACCGTTCCCATGGCGTGTAAAGAGGGCATCATGCTACAATGTTTAAGAGGAGCTTCCTAGACAACAGCGCGTTTGACTGTTGGTCATGCTTCCAAATAAATAGTCCCAACATCCACAGGAGCAATACAAAGCATAGTTCCAATAGCAACATATTGGATTATTTATGTTGTGTGTCAACATGAAAACAAAAACAACATACCTCCATTCCTTCTTCGATACCGTTTGTGATGAGGTCATCAATGTGCCTCTTTTCCTCAAACTGCCCATGACATGAGACGCATCATTAGAAACAGGTTAGAACAAAACAGATTACTTTCATCTATGCGCGCACACACACACATACAGAAATCCCCTATCTGTAATTACAACCCATAATCCCAAACGTGAGCTCAAAAGTAGAACAGGCATGATACAAATGTATATTAAATATGTTCATATTTCATATTGCAAGACTATATTCAACTCTTTGCACCTTAAGCTCTGCTTTGCTCTTCCTTGAGCTGCGTCTGATAGGGAAGTAGTCGGTAACTCTCCTGTTCTGGGAGTTCCTGTCCGCTCTGTAATAAGAAAGAGGACGCAATAAGTCATCACACACTGTTATTGTTATTGTTCCCTGGTCACCCAAACAGGGAAATGTGTTTATTCAATTCAAAGTTCAAATTGGTAGTTGTTATATGTCATCCATCAACAAATAACTTTTTTCTTTCAATCAAACTGCTATATTTGCTCATCAGAGCAGATTTCCAGGCGAGTGGCGAGTGTCAAAGTGGGCCGCCTATTAATGGCATCAAAAAGGGGTTCTGAATGTGACGGAACAACCAGGAGTAAGATATTAAAACGTGTTGTTAATTTTGTCCGACACCGTGTGTCCCAGGCGTCACTCATAACACAAATGACGGTTCTGCTGCTTTCATGTACCAAGGTATAACCCTTATATTTACTCAAGTCTACTACCTGTGACTTAGCACATATAAAAAGCTGATCTATATACGAGGGACATCGTGCTCATCCTACAACGATGCCTCAGTAAAAAGGGTCCAGCCGTTTAGAATGAATGGTGTGTACAGGGTGTGGCATGATGACGACCCCTGGGAACAAGGGGATTGACTTTGCACACTGGATGCCAACCCCGCTAAGACAAACATTAATTGAAACAAATGACAGGTTCGGGTGACCAGGGACTTAAGCATACCATTGCAACCCTAGGCATATATACAGAGACAGTGCATTGCCATGTGGATAGTGCGTCAACGTCTCTGCCATATTGGAGAGGCAAGGAATGGCCTGTACACAATTGTGAGTAAATGGGGAGCTGCGTTTTTCTTCTCCACAGATTTGAGTCTTTATATTCACATGAAATCATTTTACATATATTTTAACTAAAATACATATATTTTATGTATAAACATTTTCTTTCCTCCACCCTTGAATAAAAAAGCTGTATAGCGTTACAGTGTTTTATCCAGAGACGACGCAGCCCCCCCTGTTTACTTTATTAGTATTGCATTTGTTTACAGGCCATTCTTGGCCTCACCAATATGGAGACAACATTGATGTTTCGCAACAATGGGCCGAAGCAATCAATCAGTCAATGCGGCCTCTACTTAATATATTTCTAGGGTTTACAACCTCCGGAAGTCTTATCAATCTGATTCTGTCACTGCTTTTAAATATCTCCTCAAACCCGATTTGTTCACAATGGCCCACTCAACCGCTGCCCTGCTTTATCTGCACTTCCTACTGTGGTTCACTGTTTCCTCCTGCTTATTGATTCAATCATTCATGAATCTATTTGTTCACCTATTTAAACATGAAAGGCCCCCAGAATTAGAAAATACTATGATTATTAGGTTTATTATTATTGATTGAAAGTAAGATTCTCATTGAAAAGTAAAGGACCGTAATAAGAATGAAAGACGATCATGAATGACCAAATAATGATAATCAACTTACATTCTCAGCGTGGCTTTCTTCCCCCTGGCCTTGTGCCGGGCTGCTCTCCTCTGCCGGAGGGCGTGGTTAGTATTGGCGGTGGTGGTGATGGAGAGGGTGGAGGTGTTGTTGTGGAGGGGCATGTGGGAGATACTGTAGCCCAGGGGTAGTGATCTCTCTGTGGCGGCACAGGCGTGGAGGCAGGGGGTCTGCTGGTGGTGCTGGTACTGGTGCTGCTGGTGCAGAGCGGGCTCCTCCGACCAGCGCGGGGAACACTGGCTGCTCTTCTTCTCTGAGAAGCCGTCATAATTCTTCAGGCTGGTGGATGTGAGTCTCCTTCCTGGTGTGATTGAACAGAGATTCAAAGTTGAATGGAAGGGTTGAAAGTTAGAGTTGCAGTGTGTAGGATTTAGGGGCATCTAGAGCTGAGGTATCAATATCAGCCCCCTCTCCACTGCCTTCAGAAATGACGTAGGAAAGCTACGGTGGCCTGTACTGGCCTGTAAGGTGCCAGATGGTACTTCCAAAATGTCATGTTATTTCATCGTCTATGGCATGGAGTAACCAAGTGATGATGACTGAGAGCTATTAATAATGCATCCTCCCTAGAGCTGTTTGTCCTTTCTTGGCTACTGTAGAAAAATGGCGGTGTAAAGAGGTCTTTGTAGACATAAAGGGCTCATTCTAAGGTAACAAAAACAAAATGACTAATTTCTTTTACCTATTTTCACAGGATTATACACTTGTTAAAACATACCATGAATATAATGTTAAATTTCTGCCAAGTCTGTTCCTCTGGATGCCACTAAATTCTACAGACTACACCTTTAAAGAGTTTAAAGGTTTAACAAAAATAAAGAAAAAAGGGTTGGTTGATAAGGTGTTGCAAAGGTGTGCTTGAATAATGCAGTTTGGGAAGCGTGAAACCTCAGGGAACATTGTGTTGTGCCCACTATTCATGATTGCAAAATTGTAAGTAAATATAGAAGTTATTCCTGTTCCTCTACATGTACAGACCACTGCTTAGTTTGACACAGAATACATCCAAAAATATGATGTTCTATTCTGTTTAAAATACCACTCTTTCTTCTGGCTATGCCAGAAGAAAGAGTGGTTAAACAGTGTTGCATTGTAGTTAATCCAATCAATGACCCTCAACAAAACAATCAATCAGATATGGAAGAGAACTAAACCATATCACACCATACCACTCACCATCCTCGTCCTTCTGTCCAGGAGACCTGGAGTTGTTACAGCTTAACAGCGTGATGGAATGACTGTTGCACAAGATGTCCTGCAAAAACAAGTGAGCAGAAACAGATGGACAACTTAAGTCCATGTTTCATAGCTTACCTTTTCAAATTCACCAAGCAAGCATGATACAACCCTTCTCAAGTCAGTAACATTGTTCTATATAAATGTTAAGTGTAGCCTATTGATTGATCACATTGATTACATCAACAACAATCACAATTGGGCAACAACAATCACTCTATTCAACAGCCCAGCCCAACCTATAATGACCTCTTCTTTACAGACAAACGAGTGTTCATATCAGTAAATTCTATGCCCTTAATAATAATAACCAAAACAAATCCCTAAAAGAATAGAAGCAAAGCTAATAGCTCGGATAGAAGGTAGAGGGTAGAGAGTCTTGAGTTATAAACACGTGATAGACCACCAAAAAAAACAGTGTTTCTGGTTTAATCCGACCATCTTCTTAATGTGCTTAATACAACGAGTTAATCGGCCCCCTCAAATAAAGTTGATGTTGTTATAAACTTCGACCACAGTGACATCCCAGGCTGGTAACTTGTGTATGGGCGGGGTTGGGGACATCTTGCTCCAACACACCCATAATGTCTGCTATCGTTACTATTACAGGCCTCCCGTCTGGTCGTCGTTTTCTCACGATACTCCGACGGGGTTCCGTATCGATCCACCAGCAATTCATAATAAACATGTTATGCCATTTCGCGATTGTGCCTATATCAATAATAAGGGTGATAGCACTAGTCCGATTGTCCCATTCAATTGTGCATGGTTCGGTGGAGCCTGGCAGTCACATGCAGGCCAGCCGAAAACACGTCCCATAATATTCTAATCATCCCGTTAATGATTGACACAGAGAGTCACGCCGCGACCCCCTCGTCCACAGATCATCTATTTTTCATATAAATATAAATATACTTTTGTGTAATGCTGCGATCCAGCATATGAACTTACCCCGTTCATCTCCGAATTGTTTTTGTTGTCCTGGTAGTATTTTGTACTTTCTCGGATCTGTATTCCTCCCGCGAGTGAAGTGATTGATTTCGTGATCGACTTGTCTTATCCGTCACATATGTATTGCCTATCCGCCAATCCGGTGTAAGGCATTCTCAGAATATTCCCTCAATGTAGTCAATTTCTGTTTTAAAAGTCCTGATCCGAATGAGCCTCCATACTCCTCCGCCATAGTACATACAATAGGGGGCGGATTTCTCCCTCTAGCGGTGGTGGCTTAGCCAAAGTAGCACAGTATTGGTCTGAAACTAATCTGGAATACATGAATCAGACATTAAATAAACATACCCCAAAATTGAAATAGGTACATTTTTTATTTAGGATAGGTTTGTTGGAGTAAAGTCGATTTCCTACAAGCAGAAATGCAAGTCGATGTCGTCAAGATTTGATGACGTCAGGTTTCATAACTTCACCATCCCAGAAACTTTTGGTCAACTGCTCGTTGATGACACAGATCCCATGTTATTGTTTTTGTTCACATACCGAATCTTAAATATATATAATACAAAATACATAGGTTACATTATTTACACGTATTTATAAATAAATATACGACAGAACAGATGATTTAATACATTAATATAATGTACATTGCAAATTGTGTGGCATGATAATAATTCCACTGCATTGAGACGTTTATTATTTTAAACCAAAATATTATATTTACTATTTGGGATAAACAACTCATAAAATAAATCATAGGAGAAACACTGGCGAAGCGGAAGCAGCAGACGGAAAAGGCGGAGATTCCCCCTGTCGTCACTTCCTGTAAAATCTCCTCGCAGAGTCACGTGACATTGAATTAGCTTTGCCGTCTCTGCTATCTTTAAGCCGTTAATGTTTACTTGCTAGCGATGTTCACCACCTCGTCCTTGGCGACACCCCGTCGACAAAGGGCCCCCGACACACGCCCGATAGCCCATTTCCATCGACCAGGGGCGAGGAATTTTAGTGCGAAGACAGCGGCCGCGCTCGGGCTCGACGTCACGTGACCGGCATGCGGCTAAGCGTGTGATAAAAGATGGCGCGAGGCAGAAGCCGTTAGGAGCCACGGAGCGGAGAGGACAACAAGCTCCCTGCTGAAGCCCCACTCCGGCCGGTCACTGTCAAGTGAGTGGGTTACGCTGACTTCACGAGCAACACACGCACACTCGGGTCGGCCCGACGCCTCCGATCCGCCGACAGTAATGACGTTTATAATGTATGTGTATAAATTAAAATAAATAAATACAGCCCAGTGGAGTTGGTGCGCGGAGGCAACACGTCTTCCCGACGCGCTCCGCCGCCGCCGCCGTGAGCTGGCGGCTAGCTTTAGCTTATCTTCTGGTTGTCGGACGGTACGAACCAGCGCTGTCAACATAACACCACAACACTGTCGGGGGGGTGCGGGGTGCGGGGGGGGGGGGGGGGGGGGGCGTCAATAGATCGGCTAGCACGTATGACGGGGACCTGGGACCCGGGTCCGAGCGATTTATTAGCGTTTTTCTGTTTCGGTTCAAAGGGCTTGTTTGGAAATGGACCCCCTGACTGGTCCCTGACTTTGTAGCTGTTAACGTTACGCACTGTGTGTGCGTGGTGGTCATCACATACACATGTATCACACCAGGTGTATTAAACGGATATATAATATATATACACATATGTTACACACAACAGCGGCTAGCTGATCGGACCCGTTCACAGTGGGGTGAAGTGTACTCCTGCTGTTTCCTGGCAACAGTGCTGGAAATGGCTAACAGTCAATGCTAATTAAACCCAATGTACAGTGTATGACTGTCTGTGACAATGTGGGGAATGGCAACTTTGGGTTCTGTGTGAGTTCTCGTAAGTTAGCCTATCCGCCGACCGAGTGGTTGACACACCTTATATAACTGCAAGGTGTTGATGTAGTTTCGGTTAGCCGTGCTAGCTAGGCTAGCCGGGCTACACTGTCATCTCACAGGCAGTGGTGTGTTTGGTATACGGTCGCCCTTCTGTAACCGGACTAGCGTTGCTACGCCATGCGTTTGAGGGAGTCGGAATTGTTATGCAAGTGATTAGCCTTGTGCAACATTTGCACGGCAAAGCTTAGATGTTTGTAAACTGGCGTGTTCTCTACGTCACCGTCCCGTAGGATCCTACCCTCCACACTGTACATTAGCCTGCTAACCTAAGTGACTGAAGGGGAAACTACATGAGTCAGACGGACCAGGAAGTTAAACACAGCAAAGCAATGCGTTTCAAACACGTGCCGTAGTCTGGGTCACTTTGGAGCCAGTCACTCGTTCCTTTTCACATGCAGCAGGGACACATGGGGGACACGGCGTGTTCTGTCTTGAATGGTCTATTGAAGGTGAGCTCCAGCACCGAATGGTACATTTTCAATGTTTCCACAATACACGCGTGGTTGTAGATACACGGCGCCACTTCGCACAACGACAATGTAACGTAATCATTTAGCGCTTACTGCGTTTATAATGATCTCAAGCAATCGGCTTGTTCTCACGCCACTAAATGGTTCGTTTGCCTTTTAAACTACTCTAAATATTGGATTTCAGGGTGTTGCACGCTCGTGTGCAATGATAATATACGTATATGCAAATTAGATTTGGACCGGGTTTTTTTTTGTTATAATGTGGCAAATGTAATGCTTTATAATAGCTATGGCTCTTAAATATATATATTGAACTGCATCCATTGGACAGTTATCGTGGTTTTATACGTGTAGTGACATTGTTGTCCAGCAGTGTCCCAACTCTAAATCCTCCAGCACATTCCTTTGCTGTATTATACATTAATACACAGCTATTAAGTTATCATGAGCTTCATTAAATTCTGCACTCTATTGCTCAATAACATTTGAATTATGATGATTTATTATGTTGCACTCAATTAAAATGCGGATGTTCCATAATTTGCAGAAATTGAAGAAGTGTAGAATGTCACTCTGCTGTAACTTGTTAGATCCTAACTGGACCTGGGGTTTCCCAGGCAGTATAGATTGCCACTTCCTCATGGCTTAATGTACTGGAATTACAAGGTTATTTTCTTTTTTTGTCAATGTGGGACATAAAAAAGAAAAAAAAAAAGTGTCACGCATTTCAAGGATGTGCTTCCATCATCCACAAAGGAAGTTTCTTTGCACTCTAATGGAACGCCAATGACACTGGCTGCAATCTTCCAGACGGGAACAGCAAGGAACTGTGTTGTCAGAGAAGGTCAATGTAAAGTTTTGCCAAGGTGACCTTGCTTATGTTAAATTTGGTGACTTTTTCAAATCATAAGAAGTCACACCATGCTCCTGTCTCGTCTCTGTTCAAACAACGCTTTATAAGGATATTATAGTTGGTGCAATAATAGGCACCTAAAGACCATAGAGCCGCCCGTGACTACCCGCCTCCACAGTCCCCTCCATCTTAACCCATTTGGTGCGAGCTGTGCTTCTTGAAACATGAGATAATGATCCAAGAAAATAGTATTACGCTCCGTTAACTTGGTCTCTTTCTTCACTCTCTCTCGTTAGCATTGGTTGCTGTTAAACTCCTACATTACCTTGCTGCATCGCATATTCTTAGAGCGAAATAAGCCTGAACAAACAGGCCACATACAAGTGTTGTGATGTACTTTACTGTGTTGTGGAATGTGTTTTTACTGCATCATTAATGGCTCATATATAGGTGGGTTTTATAATTTGTTGTGGCAGATGGATCCTGGACAAGACTTGCTTCTGGCAGCGCTAAGCGAGAGCGGCATTTGCCCAAACGACTTTTTCGATGTTGACCCTCAGGATGTTTCACATTCTTCTTCAGCCCACCAGGTAAGAATATGAGGATGATGATATATTTATATAGATTGATGATATAGATTTCAACTGAAATCGTTGTGTGTGTGTGTGTGTATACAGTAAATGAATGGATTCCTATAGTTGTATGTATGTGTATATGTGGTTGACGCTGATTGTGTTGGTTGACTGTATGTTTGTGTTTTTTAAAGTCCATCTCTATCAGTGCCCTCGACGATGGCGTCGGGGCTGCTGGGACGGAGGCTTCAGCTCCACTTACCACACTTATGATCAGGGTAAAATAACCCAATATATTATAACTATACTTTAATTACCTGGTTCAGCATTCTGTGGTCTTCATTTAACGTCTCTCACCACACCTCTCCCTTTTCATGATCACCCCAACAGCAAAAACCTCAGCCCTCCACCACCACCTTTGTCTTAAATCAACTGAATCAGTTGCCGTCGCTGGGGGCCGTCACCACCAAGCAGTCCACCAATCCCATCAAACACACCATCACGGTCACTAAGGTGGTGCATGTGGCCTCCACACTGCGGGGGTCCTCCAGTCCCTCGTCCCCTTCGGTCTCCACAGCCGTGCCTTTGAACCGGGATCAGGTGAGGCCTTTGGTTTGATTGATCTTTTTGTTATAGCAAACGCCTTTTAGCGATTTTAAGATGAGCCCACCTCACTGACTTCACAGACTCCATTATGTTTGAAATCACATCATCCACACTTCTTCATAGTTGTTGGATCTTTTCTTTTACAGCAGGTAAACTTACCTGCTTCCAAATAATATTTAATGAATTGCTACAGATCAAAAGGTTTGATGAGTGTGATGTTGTTCCTTTAAGACTTGATATCAAATATGTACTGTCTATCATATGTAAACGGGAGGTGATGATTGGTTACGGAAGATATGCGTATCATATTGCTGGTCGAACGCTAAGTGGAAAATATTCAGCTGTAGAAGAAATATCTTGGACAACATTAGCAAAGAAAAAGGGGGAAACTAAAATTTAGACTTCAGGAACGTATGAAGTCACACATGGCTTGGGGGGGGGGCTACAATGACCTCTGTTTTACACATGTCCTCATTGTGTTTCAGATTCAGTTGAAGGACCTCCTTAGGACGGGGGGTCTGAAGAAGACCACTACGTTAAAGGGCAACAGCCTGATGGAACTCATGAAGTTGAAGCCACCGTCAGACATCGCACAACCAGTTGCCACAGCAACCGCTACAGGACACCGTAAGAAAAGAAACATGGATGGAATCTAGAATTGAATGCAAAGCAGATTTAACTATGTTCTTGGGGGGGGGGGGGGGGGGGACATGTGTATAGAATTCACTGACTAGGCATTTGAAACCTGTTAACAAACATTATCTTGCCATATATCTTGCTATATATAATGCTTAAACAATGCAATGTCTTTATTTCGCCACTTTTCCTGTCTGTCTTTCCTGTCATTGAATATATAATGTCTCTAGGACATGCTTTGATCAGTTAATGCTATCTCGGATAATGGAAAATGGTACCCTTCACTAAATATGCTTTTCTTTTGGCTGGTTGATTGTCATAATTATTTGAGTTATTTCTTATTTCATTTGTGAGTCATTTGTAACATATTTCCTGTGTTTTTTTCCAGTTGAGCTGAACAACGGCATCAAAAAGGAATTCTCCATTAAAGACGCTACCCGCTTTTGGGTAAACGATGATGTTAAAGTACAACAATTTTCACATCCTCTTGTGAGTGTTTAAAATGATGATAAAACATACAATGTTGGAGCGGCCCAGCATTTCATAGAGTGCAAAATATTTTCTTAGAGAGAGTGATTTTATGTAAAAAGATTGGACATTGATCTCAATGTCTTTTTTTGTATTTGTGTATAGAAATCCCCAAGCATAAAGGAGGAAGAGGAGCCCGAGGAAGAGGAGGAAGAGGAATTGGGCCATGCTGAGACGTATGCAGAGTACATGCCCATGAAATGTAGGAAACTATCTCGACTCTATAATTATATCACTATGATCTACAGTAGGTTGGAGCTGGTCAACTATCTGGGTCAAGATTAAGGCTATTATTCATTGATGATATTATGGGAATATAATGAGTCATCTTTGACACAGAAGGCTTTAATATCTCTGAAACAAGTTAATGGTGTGTGTGTGTGTGTGTGTGTGTGTGTGTGTGTGTGTGTGTGTGTGTGTGTGTGTGTGTGTGTGTGTGTGTGTGTGTGTGTGTGTGTGTGTGTGTGTGTGTGTGTGTGTGTGTGTGTGGTCAGTGAAAACCAGGCGCACACCTTCAAACGCATCTCGCTCCAAAGAGTGAAAATCATAATTTCTGAAGAGTTCTACTTCAATAGCTTCCTGCCTTTTTTTTCTGGTATCCATGATCATGGAAGACCTAATGGACCAGCTCTACAGTAGCTTCATGTGCGACAGCATTCTCCTCCTGTTCATGACTACACTTCCTTAATATCTGATCCCTTGATTTCATTCATGTTTCCCCCACCATTGCTCCTCCCAGTAAGGATAGGCCTGCGACACCCTGACCCAGTTGTGGAGACGAGCTCCCTATCAAGCGTCAACCCTCCTGACGTCTGGTACAGAATGTCTATCCCAGAGGAAATCATTGACCGCGGCTGGCTGTCTGCACTGCAGCTAGAGGCCATTACATATGCAGCTCAGGTATTCCCCTCCACTTACCCCACTCTTAAGGTGATGCGCACCATCACCATTTAGTCATCAAGTGGGCCAGAAAAGATCCCCCACCCAGCTACCACATTACGACTAGGATTGTGTCGTGGCTAAAGGCCAAAGTATACTACTCCGTATCCGGAATCCGGAATCCGATTCCGTAACTATGGAGACCCCTCAAGCATTCGCAGTTCTCAGTCAGGATGTCGGATGCGCAATGCAATTCGCCGCCCGATCGATCTTATATGCTGACTACTAACCATGTAAATAGTGTTGAAATAAACCTCCAAAGCTTTTCAAATCTTATTAGGTGTTCTATTGGTCCTTAATGTGCAAAGTAAACAATGTACAAAGTAAATATGGTGCAAAGTCAAACCGGGAAAATCACAGCGCTTGCCGTCTCCGTTGCCTCGACGGATAGTTAAAAAATATTGGAATGTGCACGGAGAGCTACGGAGAGGGCTCTCCGTAGCTACGTACAGCACGGAACGAGTAGTATAAATCCAGCTTAAGGGTTTTGTACTCTCACCCCGAAAGGTGCGTGGTTCTCTCCAAAGGTCCATAGCGTACCTGTATTTATCTTGGAATAAGATGCCCTCACCCCAACCTGCTCCTTAATGATATCTATCTGAAGTTACTGACAAACTAGCTAGTGGTGTGAATCTGTTATATAGCTGGATTGATTCTGCTATGACTATGCAATAGAATTTGGTTAAATATTTAGATGGTGATATTGGGTAATTTGTTTCTAAAATGGTTTCTCTTCTACATCTGCACAGCAACACGAGACGTTCCTCCCTAACGGAGACAGAGCAGCCTATCTGATAGGTGACGGTGCGGGTGTTGGAAAGGGAAGAACCATCGCGGGCTGCATCTATGAGAACTACCTGCTAGGCAGGAAGAGATCCCTCTGGTAAGAACACCAGTTTTTTTAGATATGTATTTATTATTTGTATGTATTCATTGATTATTTTACTTTGATTTAGTTTGACACATTCTCCTGTTACGTCGCTTTTTAGGTTCAGTGTTTCAAATGATTTGAAGTATGATGCCGAGAGAGATCTCCGTGATATAGGTGCGAAGAACATTCAGGTCCATTCTCTAAATAAGGTGAGTACGGCCGTCCACACATCTCACATCTCTAACTCTCTTTTGACCTCTGGACAAGCATCCGGTGACCAAATAATTTGAATACTTTACCTATGTTATCGTAACCGTGTCTTCTTGATGAATGTTTTTATCCATCAGTTCAAGTATGGCAAGATCTCCTCCAAACACAACGGTAGCGTGAAGAAGGGTGTGATCTTCGCAACGTACTCCTCTCTGATCGGAGAGAGCCAGTCGGGAGGGAAGTACAAAACCAGGTTCCAGCAGCTCCTCCACTGGTGTGGGGAGGACTTTGATGGCGTTGTATCCTTATTATTCAGTCACGTTTCAATTATCATCAACATAAATGTTCACCTATATTGTTCTTTTCTGCATTTGAATGTCCTGAATTTCCTTAACCGACGACCTTAGATTGTCTATGACGAGTGTCACAAAGCCAAAAACGTTTGTCCGGTCGGCTCGTCCAAACCGACGAAGACTGGCCTGGCTGTTCAGGAGCTGCAGAACAAACTCCCCAAAGCCCGCGTCGTGTACGCCAGTGCCACAGGTCAGTCTCCATGGAAACCTAGACATTCCCTGTATCTTATCTATGCAGGGTAGTCCAGTGGTTGGGCTATTTGATTCCCACCCAGGTTTGGTGGACCTGCATTATAATGACCTGGTAATAATGACCTTAATTAACTGAGACAATGATTTGATTAAAAAAAAAACATCCAACCGCCTTCCTTCATCTCCTCTCCTCAAACTTTCACAAAATCCTAGTGGATTAAAGTACCTGCTTGATTGACTGAATCTGAACACATGGAGACTGTTTGATGTGTTTGTCCAGGCGCCTCTGAACCAAGAAACATGGCCTACATGAACCGCCTGGGCATCTGGGGAGAGGGCACCCCTTTCAGAGAGTTCAGCAACTTCATCCAAGCTGTGGAGCGCAGGTATGACTCTTAACAGCTGACATTAGAATCTGTCAAGTTTTAATCTTTTGTCTTTTCGTATCCCACCGCAAACATCCTTTTTTAAATTCTGTTCCTGCTTCTTTTTTCCTTTTTTGTGTTTTCAGAGGTGTTGGTGCTATGGAAATCGTTGCCATGGATATGAAACTGAGGGGGATGTACATTGCCAGGCAACTGAGTTTTACGGGTGTGACTTTCAAAATCGAGGAGGTTCCGCTAACGCCGCAGTACATCAAGATGTACAACAAGTCTGTGCGCCTGGTAAGGTTCTCCTGTCTATTCTTTCGTCTAATAAAGGTACATTTATAAAGAGTTTCACAGGCATTCAATTGTGAAAGAAGAAGAAAAATAAGAAGGTCCTATTCAAAGTAAATGCATAATTGGAAGAAAGATTAATATTCTGTGATCGTCTTGTATATCCCAGCCTTGAGTTACTGGTACTATCTGTTGGGTCAGAAAAGTGTTTTTTGTGTTCTTCTCCAGTGGGTAAGCGCACGTGAGAAGTTCCAGCAGGCAGCCAACCTCATGGAGGCCGAGCAGCGCATGAAGAAGTCCATGTGGGGCCAGTTCTGGTCGGCCCACCAGCGCTTCTTCAAGTACCTCTGTATCGCCTCCAAGGTCGGCCGAGTGGTCCAGCTGGCCAGAGAAGAGGTCCACAACGGAAAGGTAGGCTCAACACTTCACTGGCTTTTTATTTACTACCATACAGTTGGCAGTTGAGTGGGTTTGTGTCTGACTCCCAGAAGGGGCTGGCTTCGACCCCCAATGGCTGTAGTCTACCTGAATACATCCTTGAGCTAGCTCTACCCTTGCCTGCTCATTGACGTGCATCTTTAAACAAAATCACTTTTACCATTTGGATTGAAGCGTCCGCTAAATGATTAAGTGGTCAATAGTGTATACTGGTTAATCCATCTCACTAACAAAGTTGTTTTTCCCCGCAGTGCGTTGTGATTGGTTTACAATCTACTGGAGAAGCGCGGACACTGGAGGCCTTGGAGGAAGGAGGAGGAGAGCTCAATGACTTTGTTTCCACCGCAAAGTAAGATCTAACGGAGACTACACAAGTAGCCCAGTGGGCGGTTCAGAGAGGCTAAAAATGTTTTGTTCTGTTTTTGTGCAGAGGTGTGTTGCAGTCCCTGGTGGAGAAACACTTCCCCGCCCCTGATCGACAGAAGCTATTCAGTCTACTGGGCATCGATCTCTCTGCTAAGAAGACTCCCTCTCCCGCTGAGAAAGTGGTTGAACAGAAGGGCAAGAAGAGGAAAGGTAGGGGGAGTTTTACCTTGAGCGCTGATCTGTGCAGTCCTCGTTTTTACTTTGGTCTCCTTTTCTTACTTTTGGTTTACTTTACTTTTTTATTTTACTTTTGGTTTCGTATTGACTCTAATGATAAATTGTGTAATTAGTCTTGAGTGTACCATTCTCGGAAGGAAGGGGAGGATGTATGATCCCCATTCTTACTACGCACGCCAACCTTGTGATGCATTTTTATTATTCCTTTTTTGAGCTGTTCCACTTGTTTTTTTTTTCAGCGTTGCATATTAAAATTCGCACACACCACGACTATGTAGTCCAAGAGGCTTTACCCTCCCTCGGTCGCAGCCATCCACTTTAACAGTTTACAGCTTTTTCAGCAAATTGCATCGATCATTATGTTGAAGATCATAATCATGCTAAGAAGTTGAAAAACTTTTGTGTTAACTTGCACTTAAAGAAACTCAATTTGATAGTGGTCTAATTTTTTGCTCAATAGGTTGATTCTGTTAATTTCTCTCCGTCCGTCCCAGGTCCAGAAGTTAAAAAGCAGGTCAAGAAGAAGTCCCGTATACACGGAGGACTTTCAGGAAGCAGCTCGGACGACAGCCAATCAGAAGACTCAGATAAAGACAGAGAGAGCGACGACAGTTTCAAATCGGTCAGTTCGGCCGATGATGATGACTTCAACCCATTCCGAGACGAGTCAGACGACGATGAGGAGGACGGTGAGGACGTTAGCGGGCTGTTTTGTACCGTGTCTGTTGTTAATCATCATGATGCATGTGGTTCAGCGACGTCACCAATTGCCTCCCCTTTGCTCAGATCCCTGGCTTATCAGGAAAGAACCAAAGAAGGGCAAGAAGGACAAGAACAAGAAGAAGAAAAAGTGTATCGACCCAGACTCCATTCAAAGTGCCTTGCTAGCTTCTGGCCTCGGGTCAAACCGGCCCAAGTTCACCGCCCCAACGGCTAACCCCACCATCAAGCACGCCATCGGTAAGTCTGCTGCCACTGCAGAGGGGACTGGATAGACTTTAGCATGTTTACACTTTTTTTAAGCTTTTTTTTTGCTTCAGGTGAATGCGACGCTAACATCAGATTTCCCCCCTCCCCCAGTCAAAACCGAGAGCCAGGACGGCTTCCAAACGAGCCAAGATGCAGTGGAGGACGCCCAAAAGATGAAAAAGGACCTGCTGGACAACCTGGAAAAACTAGCGGAGCACCTGCCCCCAAACACTCTGGACGAGCTCATCGACGAGCTGGGAGGACCGGAGAACGTGGCCGAGGTATGTACACTCACTGAGATAAGAGCCCTGTATTCATTTACATAAAGTGGAAAAACACTAGATGCATCCACAAATCGATGTATGTATAATATTAATACACAATATAAATAATGCACTATAAATAGACATGCAATGTAACATGTATATACCGGCATGTCGGAGGGGCATAAAAAAATTAAAGCAAATTTTCCCAATGCTGTGGAGACGGAAGGGATCTGTAGTGTTATCTAATCCTGAAAACGCTTTAGTCACTTTCTCACTCTCTCATCATGGAACTCGGATATAGAGCGCCTTCCTGCAAGACAGCTTTTGTCCACATGGTCTGAGAGGACCGGCCCACCTTAAATAAAAGCAGGGGGTATTAAGTGGGGTGGTGTCCTAATGCTCTGCTTCCTGGATGCTTTTAGATGACTGGCCGGAAAGGTCGCGTGGTCAGCAATGATGACGGCAGCATCTCGTACGAGTCGCGCTCCGAGCTAGACGTGCCCGTGGAGATCCTGAATCTGACGGAGAAGCAGAGGTTCATGGATGGAGAGAAGGTAGCGGGAAAAACACGGCCCACATTATTCTAGAAACAGAAAATTGCCTCTTTTTTTTTTTTTTTTTTTCATGAGAATATTATTTTGTAAGCTGCCTGTTTTGTTAGTATTGATGCGAGCAATAATTCTCATTTGTGTTTGTGTGCCACTAGAACATCGCCATCATATCCGAAGCAGCCAGCTCGGGTATCTCCTTGCAGGCTGACCGACGCGTTAAAAACCAGCGAAGAAGAGTCCACATGACTCTGGAGCTGCCCTGGAGTGCTGACAGAGCTATACAGCAGTTTGGTAAGTGCACACACCCTCTTGTTTTGCATGCCTGCTGTGGTAGGACAAAGCGGTGTATGTATGGTATTGACCTTGGCCACTCTTGGTATTCCCCACCTTCCAGGGAGGACCCACAGGTCCAACCAGGTCACGGCTCCAGAGTACGTGTTCCTCATATCGGAGCTGGCCGGAGAGCAGCGGTTTGCCTCCATCGTGGCCAAGAGGCTGGAGAGTCTGGTAAGAGACCGGCCATGACATCACCGCGTTGATGAGCCCCTTATTACCACATCAGGCCTGCAGCCGTGGTGATGGTTCATTATTATCAGCTCTCTGTCGATACCTATTGTTATTGTAGTGGTATGGTATTATTATTATTATTACTCAAAAGTTTTCAAATTTGCCTGACATTTGTATTCCCGGTAAGCAGGGTTCCAAATGGTTTGAGGGCCAATTCTCCTATGAGGGGGCGCTATAATTAACGGTCAAAGTTAAACGGTCAGCCTCGCCACCCTGATGGAGATGAATGAAACTTGGTGTGGAGGCATTATTTTACATGCTGAACATGTTGACGCCTGGAACCATTATGTCCGACTGAATAGATTTCTCTGTACAGTGAAACTTCGGGAAACACAATTTGGTGCACTTGATCTATGGACGTGTCCTCATCTATAGAACATCATTCTATCAATCACAAGTCGCCTCAGAAGGTGGCAGGAACTGGAAACCTCTTAGAAACCAAATAGAGATTCCCCCCCCCCCCCCTTGAAAAAAGTCCCACCCCTGTTGGAAGCATAGTCCAGGAGTCATAAAGTGCCCCCATGATTCTTTTGTGCCGGTTCGCTGGGGTTGCCGGTGTATGGGCTGTGAATACCTTTCATGACTGCTAGCAATCGTTTTATTGATAATTGTGAGCTGATTATAAAGTTGTCAAATGCATCAAGTAAGAATCTGAACACAAAAAAAAAAAAGAGCTGGACTGTCCATTGGTTTTAGTTTGCAAAAAAATACTTTTGTCATGCAACTTATGACTGTGTTGATTGATGGCTCATTCAGATGGATGATTATTTGATTTTGATTATTTTGGCTATTGGTTAATTCTTGGGTTTTTACAACAGGGTGCTCTTACCCATGGAGACAGGAGGGCGACTGAAACCAGGGACCTCAGCAGATACAACTTTGACAACAAGGTAGGAGGAGGATATAGTTGAATTAGTGGTTGGAGATTAGTATCCTAGTGCCGGCTGACCTTTGAACTGCTGTGTGCTTTGTCAGTATGGTAGGAATGCTCTGGAAATCGTCATGAAGTCCATCGTGAAACTTGACTCTCCGCTCGTGTCGCCACCTTCAGATTTTGACGGGGATTTCTTCAAAGGTACGGGTTGTTTATTTTCCTGTTAGTGGCAATCTAATATTTTCGAGTAAATATCCGTCTCTGAATTATGTAGCACAATAGCGATTACATTTTTTATCCAACTGATGAAAGCCCTTGCATTTGCAGTATTATAAATGTTATAAACTAGGGCCATTGAACGATTAACTAATTAGTAAATGTACATGTCTGATATCGTAAGGGTTCCTGCAAACACCATATATGTGTGCTGTATGTTTTGATTAGTTCCCGGACTTAATTTGAGTTTAATGAAGGCGTGTAATAAATGTTTATGTCCATTTTGTTTTCTCTAGAAATTCAATGTGGCTTAATAGGAGTGGGTCTCATAACTCTTGAAGAAAGATCGGGTGTGATGACGCTTGACAAAGGTAAGTGAGGAGGTTGAGCCCTGAACCGGATGAAGACAATTTGCATTTACTAAAAAATAAAAATAAAAGTACAAATTATTAAATAAATCCTAAATTATTCTTATTCTACTTTTCACAGACTACAACAACATTGGAAAGTTCCTGAACCGTATTCTGGGCATGGAGGTGCAGCAGCAGAACTCCCTGTTCCAGTACTTTGCAGACACACTGGCGGCAGTCATACAGGAAGCCAAGAGGAACGGCCGGTTTGACATGGGCATTCTGGGTAAGGGAGGGACAGACCTGTGTGTGTGTGTGTGTGTGTGTGTGTGTGTGTGTGTGTGTGTGTGTGTGTGTGTGTGTGTGTGTGTGTGTGTGTGTGTGTGTGTGTGTGTGTGTGTGTGTGTGTGTGTGTGTGTGTGTGTGTGTGTGTGTGTCCCCTCATGTTCTTCCCATATGTATGTGGGTGTATTTATGGGTATTCATTTGAGGCGAACACATTTGCTCTAATGACTCATGTGATCTTGATTTCGTCCTGTGTTTTCAGATCTTGGCTCGGGTGATGAGAAGGTACAGAAGGTCGAGTGCAAGAAGTTCCTGACACCGGGCTACACCACGTCAGGCCACGTTGAGCTCTACACCGTATGTGCCCCTACTCTACGGCAACACTGTTATTGCGTACCGTTACTAGAGGGTCTGTTGTCATCTTGGTAGCATCAATAATAGGCTCATGTCCAATTTTAGATTTGTTTCAACCAATCCTGTTGGGTTATATTTGCACACACAAACTTGGCCAGCGGCAGTAAACTGAGAAAGTGTCCAGCAGTTCCACCGCAACACCGTGTAGACTTGGTAGTCACTGTAGAAATACACGATCACCCCCTTGCTTAACGCTTCGTCTACCAGCAAAAATTTGTTCTCTTCTGTAGAATATCTCTGAAACTATGTATAATGCCACCCCTGTAGATGTTGGTTTGCTGTCTCCCCCCCCCCCCCCCCCAGATGTTCTGCTGTAACTTAGGACTTCCCAGATTATGAGCTATCTGTAGTAACGTTTACACGATGCTTCTGTTTCCCTCAGGTGAGTGTGGAGAGGGGGATGTCGTGGGAGGAGGCCACCCATGCCTGGGCAGACCAGAGCGGGGCTGATGACGGCTTCTACGTGCAGGTAAGTCTGCTTTGTGCCCCGTTGGCAGGGCAACCAAACAGCACTTCAGTCACCCCCCCCCCCCAGATCATGAATCGGGTTTTAATTACGTTTTGGAAAATAAGACCAATTTTATTGGTTAATCCTGTGCACACATATAACGGTTGGGACCTTCCGCTTCGTCCTAAATATATAAAAACAGGGAGCAAAATTTCCCAAAATTTCCAATTGATTGTTGAATCCTGTTCTTTCTGAAGGTGCGCAACAACCGGAAGACGGCCATACTGGTGAAGGAGTTGAACCCCAAGAAGAGGCTGTTCCTGGTGTACCGGCCCAACACCGGCAAGCAGCTCAAACTGGAGACCTACGCTGACATCAAGAAGAGGTTCAAAAAGGTAACGCCTCAAGCTTTGATTCTGTTTGTTGAGTTACTTCACATAAACGACACCATAGCAAATATTAGTCTTTAAAGGTGCAGTAGGTTAGATTGAAGAGTGATTAATGCCATAGCCATTCGTAAGCTATTGAGTGAAATGTGTGTATTTGTTTCTAGTTGATTGTGGCTGGTTAACTATGACTTTAGATTTGAGATCACTCTCACCTCATTTCTGACCAATCAGGCTATCTCTACCCTGATTGGTTCGGGGAATCTAACCAGCCTGTCAATCCCATTAGTGTGACTGCAACACTTCACGATGGTGGAGAAACGTAGTGAGGGAGGGGGACAAATTACTTTCTCTATCTTCTCTATCTCTTCTCGAATCTTGCCTACAGCACAGTTTAAATTAAATGATTGTCGTTGTTTGCAGGTGTTGTCAGAAGATGCGAAACAACACTGGATTGACCAGTTCAAGTCCTCTGCTAAGATCTGCTCTCATGCGTATTGGTAGGTGCACGGCATGACCTCTACTTCCCCTCTACCATTCACGGCTAGAGGCAAAGAAAATGTTGACGATCCTAGTTTATTAGTTAATGTCACAATGTGTAAGATTAAGCCCCTCTCAGGAATTAGGTGAGATATTTCAGAATTAAAACCACTCTAACTACCTGTGGAACTTTGATTCAAACTATGGTAGCTCTACTGGCTTGGTGATGTGAGTGGGAGGTGTTTTGGGAATGTTTTTGGGTAAGAAAAAAGGAAATATTTTAGGAAATCACCATCAGTTGACCTGTATGCTGAATGCTGATCTGGTTGACCTGCATGCTGATCTGAGTGACCTGCATGCTGATCTGGTTGACCTGCATGCTGATCTGGGTGATGTGTTGCTGTGACCACCAGGAGGGGGAACTGTAAGAAGGCGTCGGTGGGCCTGCAGTGTGAGATCGGTCTTCGCTGCAGGACGTACTTCGTGCTGTGCGGCTCGGTTCTCAGTGTGTGGACAAAGGTGGAGAACGTGCTGTCCTCGGTCAGTGGAACCAACGTCAAGATGCAGATCGTTCGCCTTAGAACCGAGGATGGACAGAGGATAGTTGGTAAGTTTTTGTTGTTCTCGTCGTATTTTTCTGTAACTCCCGCCATGGGCCATGCTTTAATCCAAAAGGTGTGTGGGTGTGTGTGAGTGAATTGGCAACCTGTAGAGCCAAACTTGCTATACAGGTTAGGCTGTGGACATTGGGGTGGAACCCAGTAGCACCTTTTACAGGCAGGAGTCAACACCCTAGCCGCTGCAGGATTATGTCCCACTATCACTGCAGCCATCGCTTTGGTACAAGAGTATAAGGAAATGCAAGATAGATTAGTTCTACAAATGTGAAAGAACCAATCCCACCTTCTCTGTAAATCCAATGTGGACTCCACTGAAAACTTGGTCCCGGTGTGAATATTCAGAGGGTTTTCTGATCCTGGTTTATGAACTTGTCATCCTGATGACTCTCCTCTCCGTCTCCCACAGGGCTAATCATCCCCCCAAACTGCGTGAACCCCCTCCTCAACATCCTCTCCACGTCGGACCAGTGCCAGCAGCTGGCCGTGCAGGAGCAGCAGAAGTGGCAGCAGCTCCACCCCCAGAGCCTCAGCCAAGCCCCCAACACATAGTGGAGGGCCCCCCGCCCCTCACACTCCCAGCACCCCGACACAGTCCTGAAGGAGTGGTCACCACACTGCAGTCCCCGGGACCACACGTGAGGCCTACGAGTCGGCCTCCCTCTCGTGACCCTGAGAGGAACGTCTGTGCGGTGTACACGTTGTTAGTCTTCATGAGCCTCGGTGTCTGTACAGAGAACTGGGGTTCAAGGTGGCTGCTGCTGCTGCTGCTGCTGCTGCTGGTTTTAGTATTTGCAAGACCAGAAACACTTTTTTTTTTGTTTTCTTTCCACCTACGAAAGTTTGCTGGATATATCACATAGCCCTCTGACATTCAGAGAGTAAGACGTTCTGCGATGCATCCATCAGGAGTAGAAGAGGACCCCAGGGCGCTTCATGTTGGCCGTGTGGGTCGTGCCGGGTCTGGCCCGGGTTAGGTTGTGTTCTATGCCCACACGTTTGTCTATGATCCACACTGGCCCAAATGAGACCAGGAGCTGTTCCAAATAAGACCAAAGTTCATTCAGTCACAGAGCCATCTTCATTCATTTCCAGGACATGCTTTAGACATTTAAAAAAATGTAAGAAAATCAATGTTTATTTGTAATTTATGTCCGCATTACGTAAGCATACAATACCCAGGCATAATTGCAATGTTTTTAGTCCTTAATGGCCTCTCGCCCCAACTTTTTCCAAGTATTGCTAATTTTTAGTTGGTATGTGGTACAGACCGAGCGTTTGGATACCAAAAGAAAGCTACATAAGATGATGCTGAACATTATTCTTTATAATGCTGTTTGTCACCTTTCTAAATAACAATAACTGAATTAAAGTAAGTTTCAACACAAAGGAAATTTTTAGAAATGAGTATATGCCTTAAAAGCTGAGCATTGTGTTCAAATGAGTGCAACGCGGTGTATATATTAAAAATGAAATATATAGTAGTGTTGTTAATGCAACAGTCTAAACAGCCATAGGTTACCAGTTTGACTGTCCCTTACGAGTATTGAGCTATCAGTTCAGAATTGTCAGTAAAAGACTATCACTGCAGCAGAAAGGTGGCAGTAAATTAATTAGTATGCCCTGCTGTACTACTGCATCTAGGATCTGCGTTATTAGACTTTTAAGACATGGTTTCCTTCAGAAGGCTGGTCTGTGTTTAATAATCCATTTTCTAATGATGCCGTAATGTTCCAGTGGTCAGTGACTCTTCTCATCAAAATTGGATACAGAAGCAAAAGATGCTTATACAATATCTGTAATGCATGTTACACGTTCCTTTAAACACTATCACTAGCGCCTGATGTTCAAAGTTCATGTTGGCATACTTCTGCTCCACTGCCCTCAACCCCCTCTTGGTTAAAGCTTTGATTTCCCTCGGAAGGCGCAGATCAGACTGGTGATGCCGCCACCTACGAGGGGCTAATAAAAGGCTTAGGATATGGTTTGGGCTTGAACGCGTTGTCCCTGATTTCCTTATCCTGTGGGTTTAGCACTCTTCTTTAGGTGTGAATATTTCTTCTTCTACTTGATTTTTAAGAGGAAAAAAAAAATGGTGAAGCAGGCACTTTTTTTTTTTTTGTAACATACCAAATGTGTTCATAATGTTCATTTATGTACAGTTTGTAAGAGAATCGAACATTTCAAATGCAGAATGTCATCCTTTGGGAATGGCCGTGTAGGAAGCTGCATTTTGATGAGAAAAACAAATGCCTTTTCACTTCACGTTCGCATAGAAAAAAATGTTTGTAACTTAAACTGGAATGTCCTACACAGTCAATGTATGTTTTTATTTGGACACTTTGAAATGTTCTGTACATTGGCTGCTGACTTTTCCGACATGTTTTTTTTCAGTAATGTAAAATGCTATAACAGGTGAACTGTTAAAAAAAAGAAAAAGACAACACACTTGAAGGACTTCCTTTGTCTCCATGCACGAGTTGCACTACTGACTTGTACAAAACAAAAGGCTGCATCACGTTGTTTGAATGAGTGCAATGACCAATAAAGCTTGGTACACTTGTATGATCACACTTCCTGAAGGTGCGATAGAACAAAACGCACCTATCCAGTCTTTGGAATGTGCAAGTCATGTTACAGTATTTTAAAAGGCAACACTTAAGTCTTTGTACGAAGAATGTGTTGGATTAACTATAGTTAAACAAAACCAACGTTTTTAAACGTTGGCTTACCTGGAACTGGTTTCTAAAGTATGATATATGCGTAACAGGTTTCACTTATTTTATTTAAAATAAAACATCCTTAAATACAAAATGATAATCTTTGATGTTAACCATAAGCTTGTGGGCCAAATCACCCCCACAGGCCCTGCCATTGTTTGACATCTGGGTAACTCTAAGATTGACAATAGCTTCATTGCCATGTGGCTCCAAACCAGCATTCAATTGTATTACTAAACAGGTTCTGATTTAATAAAGAAATTAAAAGAATAAAATAATGGTAAAAAAATAATAATAGAAAACTTAAGTTCTGTAATGCTTAAGCATATATATATATATATATAATAGCATATGAATAAGCCTATACTGTATATATGTTTCAAGGAAGCACAATATGGGTAAGGAGAATGATGAAGAAGAAACAAATAAAACTTTCAACTATGTGAGGCAGGATTGTTCAATTATCTAGATTCACTGTAAAGATGATCCCCAGTAGATGGCGATGCATGTGAACTTGAAGGATAATCACATAGAACTTCCTAAGAAGAAGAGGGAGGCAGAGAAGACATTTTGCAGACAGCTGATAATGTAATTCTTTATAGGTCCATGATAATGGGCCGCTTTAAAAAAGGCCAGAGAAAAAAAATCGACAGACCTTTGGCAAAAAGCTGGAGGTAGGGATGCTGTTCTCAGGTCTTTCATTTATCACAGATTTAATCAAGTAAATGTTACTCCTGAGCAGTGGCTCTCAATTTCACTTGCCTCAGCCATCACCAAAACTGGCAGCTACCACGATAGTTTAAAGTGGTTTAGGGTCATCTGGCATGAAGACAGAAGAGGAGTCCGCACAGAGGTGCTTCATGCAGGTAGCTTATTTCTTTCTAAGGGAACGTCAGACTGCTCCACAAAGTCCGGAATAGATTCTCGTCTTGAATCTGCGGATCGCTTGCCCTTGTTCTGGTGGTTTGTAACACGAAGCTGTTCCTTGTTCTTCACATGAGACTTTAAGTGGTCATCACGCGTATTTTTACGGGTCCAATCAATAGTATGTTGACACAATTTGCTCGAATTGCTGTCAGAGACAGGAACATGTGTCCCATTAAATTGATAAGTTGTCTGTGCAGACAACGAGTATAATTATAGTTGTATGCATTTTAGTTGAAGGCCTATTCCTGATATTTCTGTTCCTATTCTGTTCACTGGTTTTTCAAAAGTTATATTAAATGAGTTGAATTAAAGAGAGTGGCTCATTTGAATAAAACAACAATGAGATAACCCTCACTGGAGTCACTGGTTAATTTGACATGGAAGCTATTGAAAAAAAAAGATAATTTCTGCATATTAATATTCATAAAAAATAGAGGAAGCACTAAAATACCATAACAAGTGGTGTGTCTTATTTGTCCAGTTGAGTTATACAATTGGATACTGGTTTGTAGTCACTGGGTCACATGACATGGAAGCTATGGAGAAAAAAAACACATAGGCCTAATTGATGCGTATTAATATTCATAAAAAATAGAGGAAGCACTAAAATACCATTTAAAAATAGGTGCGTCTTATGTGTCCAGTGTAAGAATACAATTGGATACTGGTTTGACGTCACTGGGTCTCACGACCTGGAAACTATTGAAAAAACAATTATTTTGTATTCACATATTTATGAGAAGTAATTTAATGACGGTCCCTAAATCAGTTTCCACCGATTCAGCGCGAGGCTCTGGGTAGGTGAGCTAACCCCTCTCCTGCTGCTAAACCTCAGTGAAGTGGCGGCTGGAACCGGACTGAATATCTGTCGAATATCCAACTTAAAACTAACTTCACCGCGGTGTTTAGGTAAGAGAAGAACAGGCCTACCTGAGCCAATGGACTTGCATTGGGGACGGTCACACGTGACAGGACTTCATTACACTCTGAGTTGAACATCATTGGTGGAAATCGATAGAAGTTAGATAGAACTGGGAACAAATAGCGTACAATCAGCAATTGGCTAAATTAATGATTATTCTAAGCGGAAATCATTTGGCCCTTTCTTTGGAAATGACTGCGGTTGTAACTAGAGTTGGGTTGGTTTTCAGAGTGGGAATAGTTCCAAGGGAGATAAGTATATCAATAAAACATTACGCTGCACTTCAAGTTGTGTAACATGTCTGACGGCTATTATTTTTTTTCTCACCGGCTTTCTGCAACCTAACCATAATCAAACAAAATTAGATGTTTTAGATGTCAGACTTTATTAAACATAGACAGGACATTTGGGTCACTTATTTACATAAATATCTAAAACATCTAGTATGATGAATGTTGGACTACTCAACTTGAGTACATTCATCATAATATGTTTTCACCCTCACATTGCCCTAAATGACTTACGCAAAACATGCGTAAATAAATACAATTACAATTAAAACACACTTGCATTCTATGAGTTCATTTTCAACAGTAAACTGGTAAATATCCAGTGTGCTGCTTCTCATACACTGAGGTTGTTGCAGGTTTAACCAGGCTACCGGCACTTCAATGACACCCCTGGCTGTTTGGGATGCCCGTCACACAGGCCCTCTGTTGTCAATGGGAGGTCATACAGGGAAAATATATCGCCAGGGTACGTGCCAGGCTGGGCTAATGTTGTCCACGCTTCAGTGTGCTGTAGTAAACAGGGCGTGACTACAGTGTTTTGTCCCCGTGAGTTATACTTACAGAATCATTCAAGGTCAGTGCAATAATAAGGTTATCATTTTGACATCCTTTCATATATTTCCTAGGTTCTCTAAATTCACTGCTTAACACGTTCTGATTACAGGTATATCAACCGACATCCTTAACATGTCAATCAACGAATGGATCGATTACCAATCAATCAATAACAACATAAGAATTAGAACGTATACATAACAATTGGCAAGTAGGCCCTATCTGACTTTTTTTATGTTTTCAATTGTTATTTTTCCTGTGAAATTTTCTTTTTTTAATTCCCACTTTACATTGATATTTAAATATTACTAACACTGTCAAATGTCCTTCACTATGGGTCTTACTACAGTCTGTGGTTTTCCTAAATAATGACTTTTCTGCATGCTTGTGCCACAGTGCTCCACCTCAACAACACAAATGATATCTGGGACTTCACCCTATAGGGTTCTCCACGCCACCATTATGATCCCAAAGAGCCAGAGGGTCATGACGCCGCGGGTCGCGATTGGGCCGACGCAGCCCTTCTTTGTGTCCACCAATGGTCAAGAGAGTGATAGTATATTTGCGTGTTTAGGCGGACCCCCACCACGATCCCCAGTGGATGGAAGAAGGGATTCCTCGCCACGTGACTCTGAATAAGAGTGGTGAATCCTTTTGTACCTTTTATCAGTCCGCGTATAAACTTTTACATTAACCACTAAAGGCGTTGATATCAGGGTCAGATCAAGTTGGGAAGCGATGGAGGCGCCTTCTCAGACCAAAACAGGTATCTACTACAAGTGATCGTAAACTTCTAATATGATGCCTCAGTGACAAAACAAAAGACGCTGCTATAAAGATCCGGCTCGTAATTTTAGAAACACATCGGTCGCATGCCATCACAATGCGGGCAAACCACCCACTTTTAAATGTCCACTCTTTTGATGCAAAACGTGACAATGAACACTTAAGGGTAAAAGTCGGACGCTTCCATCGTCGATAGTTCAAATGTTTCCACTTTACAGGCTATCAAACTATCAAAGTTGCAAAAATATTTTTTTATATAAATGGTTCAAGAAACGCGCATCTCGGTTAACAATCTAAGTGTGATCTGGAAGATAAGGTAAAAATTAAAAAAAAAAAAAAAAAAAGGGAAATTTAAGATGTAAATGGCTTATTAACTATTTCCTATAGACATTCCCAGTGGATGGTACGTTCAGGCGGGTGGTGTCAATATGAAGTGACGGCCATGTTGCCGGTGCCGCTGTTGTAAACAAAAAGTGAGAGACAGACGCTTCACTGAATTTCGGGTCATTTTTATTTCTTTAATTTACAATGTCTCTGGGAATGTCTTACAAACCCAATGTCCATCAGCACATTCCGGGAACTTCTGGAAACCAAGGTAAGGAAAAAACATCGGGAAAAATCCAACTATCCGTCTGTTAAATCGAGTGTTAAATTCGGGGTCTCGGAGAATACCTGGAGAAAGACCGTGTCTGTAGTTTTTGTCCAGTTATATATATAGGGTCAGATCCTGGGAGCTAGGCTAATTCATATCCGCCATTATTACTAATGTTACGAGCGCCATCCCGAATGCTAGCGGCTCGAGCGAAAAGTAAGAACTGTGGGATCTCCCCCGTGACCCCTTTTGTTTCACGCTCCGCTTTCCGCGTCTTAAATCCATCTTTAAGGGCGCCTTTACATTGTGACCGAAATGTATCACTTTGTCTTCTCGAGTCAGCCTTGTTCCGTTTCCTCCATGATGCTTCGTCCTGCGGGTTGCTGATTGATCTGCTAGTGAAATTTGTACTCATCGAGGACATCTTGCGTTAGACAACGCATATTGCAATTTGCAAACCCGCCTACGTGAGCGGGCAGCCGCCTGCCCAGGGTGGATGCAGACATGTTTAAATTCTATCACCGGTTGTTTTCCCTTTTGTGTGACTTAAATGTATTTCTGGTTAATTCACATTTTAAAAATAGTAAACTGCTTCTTATATTTGTAATAACTGTTTTGTCCCGTACTTAATATGCACACATTTCTTACAGAGTAAACCTAAATTATGACAGATGGTAATCTCTCTTATTTTTTTTTACATGGGCGCTTATACACAAGATGACTGCATGATCAATGGGCCATAATCAGCCGCAAACTCAAAAATAATCAATCCACAAACTATTCCCAAACATCCTGAATCTTATCTTATAACACAGAGATAACTATCAAGTCATTTTGCAGACGCTTTTATTGAGTTAGAGTGAACTAAGTATTTTTTTTAAATGTAATTAATCAGCCTACCTAATTTCTTAATCATCTAATTAATAAAATAAGTAAAAACGACTGTACTAGCATCACAATAGGACTACCACTAGGGGTTTTGATGTCTCTTTTAATTATGATTTAGTTTCTATTTAGTCTTATTTTCCCTTTTATAATTGACTCTTCGTTTTAGCCCTGCTGTCTGAAATGTCCTGCAGGAGTGCTGAGGGTTGCACTTCCTTATTCCGGATCAGGTTTAAGGCTGAATGTCAGTGCGACACAAGGGTCTATTTTTAGATGTGTATATATTAATTATTGTGCATATTATTAAAAAAAAAATTAACAGGTGGGAATATCCAGAATATCCAGAACATCCAGAACATCCAGAACATCCAGAATATCCAGAATATTCAGAGTATCCAGAGTATCCAATCTCCTTCAGCAGCTAACCTGGCAACACTACAGTCCTACAGACCGCTGGTGAACGACTATGGACCGCCCTCGTTGGGATTCTCTCAGGTAACTTACATCAGTGCTTCCCCCTCTTTATTAGTGTTAGCGGGTGTCTCCTGACCTGAGGCATTGGACCCCGAGTGGGGTCACCCAAAATGCATGGGAGAGGTCATGGGAGATTGCTGACTTAGAAGCTATAGAAGCTATAGAAGCTATAGGTATTTCAAAGTGTAGTTATGATTCAAATAGAAGGTAAAAAATGGAATGTTCAATATGAATACGTTACAAACCAACTGCCTAATTACAAAGTTCTTAGTATGGGTGATGTAAAAATATGTTCAATCCGATATTGATGTGATGGGCAGACGTTCACGAGGTTCAAATGACGTGTGCTGAAGCAGATGCACAAAAACTGAAGAAGTTGTTTTTGCAAGAATCCTCCGACCGGAAATTGGGAACGCAGGAAAAAAAAGTGTGGAATCTCATCTGCAATTTTTTTTTTATGTTGTTCAATGCTGGACTTCTAGGGTTCTAGTGGAAACCAAGTACCTCAGAGTAAATACGCAGAGCTCCTGGCCATCATCGAGGAGCTGGGCAAGGAGATCCGGCCCACGTATGCTGGCAGTAAAAGCGCCATGGAGAGACTGAAAAGAGGTAAAAGACTGAAGATGACCCTATTTTACCACCTGGCTTGATATATATTATCCAAAGGCCCTTACCTGAACCCAAACACTCTATTGTATCACAGACGATCTCTCATACATCCAGTGATAGGTCGTCTATGATAGATCATCGTATACATCAGCCTACCAGTTGGTACAGACCACTGGATAGGCTAGAAGGTGGACCTGTCAATTATACACCCACATGTTTCTATTGGGTTCTATTAGATGTTTCTACCGGCTTGTCTTCTCCAGTTAATATTTGTATTGATGCAATAAATTCTCTACTTGTATAGTATACTTTAGCTACGAATACCTAATACAATTTAAATTGTTTGTTCCTCAAGGTATAATCCATGCCAGGGGGTTGGTACGCGAATGTTTGGCTGAGACGGAGCGGAACGCAAGATCCTAGCCACGTGGAGCCATACATTTCCCCTGCAAGAACAAATTGTATGCGTTCCCTTATGACACCCAAACAAACATAACTTTGCATGGTATTTCCTTTGAATGGAGGAAAGATATGGAAAAGGGATAGTAAAAAATAATGATAATGTTGAAAACATCAACAAAGAAAAATTGCATTATAATAATAATGATAAATGTGTGGATTCTTTTGGCAAGAAAATTAAGGGATACTGTGAGTTCCTTATTGTTTAGGTTTTTTTCTTAAATTGCCCCACTTTGGGTGTTCATTTTGACTTCCTATTTAAAACGTTTGGTTAATGCATGAGAAAGTTGACCCATGGTAGCCCAGGGGTTAATTGTAGAAACTGCATGGCTTGTACAAAGCTAGATTAGTAGGACTTGATCTCTTTTTTGATAGAAATTGGTCTGATTTCCAGACCCTTGTAAACCATGTGGGGGTTAAGGACAGAGATGTGCCAAATGCATCGGTTTGTTCATTTTGAGGTTGTTTTTGGTATGAAATGGAAACTGTTACTTGCATCTTTGTATGTATTTATTACTCAGTGTAATAAATTGTATTTTCAATATAGTTGTTTCTTGAATGTTTGCGTAGCATTTAGTTTCTTGTTAGAATGGCATCTAATATTCTTCTGGTAAAAATATGAATCACTATTAGTAGTGTTTTCCCTTTTATCAATTATGTTGCATCATGGCACATGCCTTAAAACAACAATACACTTCAATTATACTTAAGGTGAGAAATACCGTAATGGGGAAATATTACATATTACCAGTACCATAAACTACAGCAGCAATTGATACAATCTTCGTTATGCTGATCAGCAACGACAAACCAACCACAATGCACACTGAAGGAGATCTTCTTATAGCTATTTATGCTGCCTGTGACAGACTCAAGCCTCATTGCAGACACCAACACCTGCTGACCCCATTGTATTTGAATTGTGGATGTTAAAGTTCAAATGAACACAAGAGTTGCATAGAGCACTTGGGGAGATGGATGATGGTGCTCCCATTGTGTTTGTGTTGAAATCTACTGTATATACCTGAACTAAAACCTAATATAACCACATACAAGTTGCCTTTTAAAAATAAGGTAGGTGTAATGCTCCTTAAAAAATTTTTTTGCGATGGTAACATTTTCATTTGTTTGGTTATGTCATGTTGCGGTTGTTCAAATCCTTTTCCACTTTAAAAGTAGATTTGATTTTAAGCATAATGTCAAGTGAATTTATTGTAGAAATAAAAAGGTACATACAAACATACACAACCAAATGTTTGGTGGATTTCAGGGCAACCTCTGTGTAAAATATATGTAGGCCTACCGGTATTTTAACAGTAACATTTATAAGTTAAAATATTGAAGATTGCATTATTTTCTTTCTGAAACAGCCATTTGAAATACAGAACGCGCAGACAACCAATCAAGTGTTTGGATTTTCGGCTGCATTTCGACCAATCAGCGCTGTGGACGGAAACGTCGAGCAGCGACAGCTTCACTGCAGTGCAGTTTCACTGGCCAACCAGTAGCCAGCTAGCTAAGTTCTGTAGCTACACTTCAGGAAATATGGATGAGGTGATGTTACAAGTTCACGGGTAGGTTCCGTTTTATTATGTATAGTAAACGCCAACCTAATAACGTATAGTTGATACTATGTTATGTGTGTTATAGCCATCCACATTGTACTGCATACACGCCATTCACGTCCCGCATAGAGTAACGCCTCAAAATATGTACCAATACCGAATGGGCTCCTGTAGTCTGATGGGCATCTCCTGTGTCTCAAACGGACCGTTATGAGGGCATGTCATCTGCAGAGTTGACATGCAACTTTAGCAGTGTGTCGTCTAAATCAGCGGTGGTGACATTACGTTTCCTTGTAGCACCAGTGAGCTCATGTCAACATGTGTTTCATAGTATGAATGAAGTCTATGTGCAGATGATCTAAAACCAGTCTGTTGCATTGTCCCCACACATCCGGATTAGCTGGAATAGAAAGTTGCCTTTATCCCCAACTGTTATTGCTTGAAACGTGTCTATCGGGGATTGATTGTCTCGAAATCATCTCTGATGTGAATCAGAGAGAGAGAAATCGATTTATTGTCTTAGTGAGCGATACAATAGCTGCAGGGTAGTAGTAGCCTACAACCAGTGCAACATTAGAATTCAGCCTGAACCGACCCGTAGGTGTTAAACTTGTTGTTCCCTTCTCCGTATCTTCACAGTAGTACATCGCACCCACTTTCCATGGGCCCGTAACCATGTCCACAGATGACAGTATATCTGAGGACGTGTCCACCTCCGGGGCTCTGAGCCACTGCCATGCCAGTGCGGACGGGGATGGAGGCAAGGAGAGCGAGATCTCCTGCGTGTCGTCCGAGGGGACGTCGGCCTCCTGCCTCGCTGGACTGGAGGACGGACACACCCGCCCCCCCAAAACAGAGGGAGGCGAAGTGGGGAGTCGGCCCATGAACATATCACCAGCATGCGACAAGATAAGGTGGTGTTGTTGTGTCGGACTGTTGGTCAACAGCAAGTCTTCTGTATAGATAACGTGGCCGTGTGTAAAGCTAATGACATTATGAGACCGCTACCTCAATGATTCTCGTGGTGTGGTTACTTACAATGTTATAGACATGGAGATACACAAGTACAATTTTATTTTAGGGTATAACTCTAAAGAAATGCATGCATTTTGTAGCAATCTAAAAAATGTTTCACAAGGGACACATTAAAGGATTTCTATCTCTTGTTTCCCCTCTTGGATTTGTATTTGTTTTACTATGATGAGGAGCGCTAACGGAATGTTACAATGAAAATAATCCTCACTGACAGGTGTCATTTCTGATTAATAATTATTACAATGTCCTAGCCTCAGTGGTTGCAGGCCTAACGCTATATACAATCTAGTATTATTACAAAGTATAACCTATTAATGCAAAAACAACAAGTCTACTTTAATCCAAGGTGGGATTGGATGCTCATATTCAAAGTATGCGTTTGGGGTTGTGAGTCAGATGATATATATATATATATGAGTGACATGTACGACATCGGTTCAGACATCGGTCTATAATTTGACTGTGTGGGTTTGCTCCCTGTCACCTCGTAGGAGTCTGTGTCTGAGCACAGAGGAGGCGTTCGACCAGGGGAAGAGTCTGCCCTTCATCAACCCCAGCTCCCTGGAGACCCTCAGAGCTCTGGTGCAGGAGATCCAGAACAGCGGGGAGACGGACCCAGAGATGTGGAAGGATTGCGAGGTGAGGGAGCATGGGTCACTATTTGACTATTTGACGTTATTACTACTGTTTATATTTTGCATGTCCCAAAGGACTAGGAAGTAGGCATTTGTGCATCTTCCTCAAGGGTCCCTGAAGGTAAGAGTCTAGACATGGGGGGATTGAACCCAGTACTTTTCAGCTGGGAGTAGCCCCCCTCTATTGTAAGTGTAGAGTGTGTGCGTGTTAACAAAGGACAGTCCCTCCGATGTACTGACACATCTGACAGATGACCGCCTCGGCTCATTGCTGTCACTTTTGTTTTCTATGTAGATCACAGTAGGGACACAATGGGACACCACAAATGCACACACAGGAGCACACAGACAGACACACACACACACACACACACACACACACACACACACACACACACACACACACACACACACACACACACACACACACACACACACACACACACACACACACACACACACACACAACGTCACACTCCAGCTGATGACATGATTTGCAGGGGAACAGACAGCTGGGATGGAGTCAGAGTGCTGCCCTACTGCATACTGAACAATACTGATGAGTTCGCAGGGCGTAAGGCCTCACAAGTTACCTTGTTCACCAAAGACTAAAACGATCTAAAGAATGTAATGAAATGAGGAGCTATATGTCAGAAATTCTACCTAAAATCTATATCATCAACATGATGAGAGTCCATTAATCATCTTTGACTCTTGTTGTTATATTTTGATATTATTTTGCAATAGAATAACATAAATGTTGGATAATCATTTTTCTTTCTTCCAATTCGTTAGCTCAAATTACCACCAATTAAGGCGGTCCTCGTTAGGTGAACCTTTTGCAAGCAGTTTTCTTTTGTGTTCTTGATAGGGAATGTCAAAATGTAAGAATATTCATTGCGATACATAACAAGATGTTTAGTCAGAAATTATCTGCTGAGAGACGCTCTTCTTCATGCTGTAATTATACATGCAGAGGTGTAATCGTACTTCTTTCTGCTTCCCTGGGGAGACGACTCAATCCACATGCAGCAGCATTACACACACACACACACACACACACACACACACACACACACACACACACACACACACACACACACACACACACACACACACACACACACACACACACACGCAGTGGAAAAAGTTTCAATGCATACTGTTAATGTTAAAGCTGCTACTCTGAAGGATAGGGAGGTTATTTTTTAAAGAGAAGGGATCAATCACTTCTTTGGAAGAGCAAGGCCAAGGTGTGTCCTAGAGCTGATTCGGTCCAGAACACAGAACAATGTTATGGAGTGTGTTCTTAAAGAGTGTGTTCAGTCCGGATACAATCACTGCAGCCAACACAGATAAACTAGCTTCTAACCACCACCACCATCAACGCTTGGTTCATCTTCTCCTCAGACCAAATCTAGAGAGAGAGCATTCAGTCAGTTGTTTGAGCAGAGGCTGGATGGGTTGGGTCATCACAGTTATTCGCTTTGGATAAAATAATTTGAATAAAGACAGGACAGCTGCAGTGACACGGTGCAGGTTTAACTGCTTGTCTTCTGTTTTCTACTCGTTCACTTTCTCTATTAATGAAATAATACATTTATCTTCAGGGGCGATGGCTGCATTTGTTCCAGCTGGTTGAGAAGCAATACCAAGAGCAAATCCTTGCTCAGCAAGGACAATACCAGTGCCAAATACAGGTGAGTCGGCACATGATGGAGCCATATCGTACCCTTTCGCTGCCAGCTCACGTGTAGTAGTCTCACGTGGCTTCATACAGTAATGGCTTTCATTTGGTTTGATTTCAGTTGATTCAGGACGAGATCAAAGCTCTGGTTCAACTCCAGAACCGCCAGCCACACTCAGAGTTCTCCCCCACTTCTGCCACCAACACCACCATCACCAACGCCATCACCACAACCGCCGCCACGCCCACCCCCACCAAGGACCTCAAGCTGACCCTCACCTCCAACCTCCAGCCCGCTCCCTCAGCACACCCGCCCCACAGCAGGACTGTCTCCCTAGGCGTGGCCCCGTCCCCCCTCCCCCAGAGATCAGAGGGGGGCACGGAGGCTGTCATCCCGGCGGCGGCGCCCTTCCAGGAGCGACCCGTCACCGTGCTGAGCAGCGGATACGGGACCCTGAGCGCCTGGGAGACGGGACCCCAACGGACCAGCAGGGGACTGGGGGAGGAGGAGGTGGAGGAGGAGGAGGAGGAGGTGGAGGAGGTGGAGGAAGGCTGTGGTGTGAACCAGCAGCGGGAAGAGACGGAGAAAGAGGAGCATCGCTGGTCCTCCTCCCTCCAGGGAGACAATGCAGAGCGGAGCGTGCTGGTGTCCCACCGGAGCTTATCCAATCACGGAAGGACGTATTCCCAAGCAAAGGAACCTGGTCCGTCGTCATGCCAACAGCCACAGCACGGGTAAGACTTGAAATTGCGTTCAGTTTTTCAAATTTGAGATTTTACAGTTAAGTCATAATAAGATGTTTGCTGGTATACCGATGTAGTTGTTTTTCACTGGTAAATCATATTCCGATATTGTCTGGTAAAACCTCCGTCCTCCTCTACCTATATCGTCTCAGCGGCACCAACCAGCACTTGACGTCCTGGGCAAAACAGCAGAAACTGAGGCCCAGGAAGGACAAGGCAAGAAGGGCTTCCTCCCAGGGCCAGGAGCCCCAGGAGCCCCCAGAGAGCCCCAGAGAAAGCCCCAGAGAAAGCCCCAGAGACGGCCTGTCAGAGCACATACACCTCCAGGACCAGGTGGGCAAACGTTGTTTCTCGGGTACGTCATTTCTACCTTGCGTTGTTTACATGGAGACGCTGATGTTGTTCTCTTGTGGTTTCAGTACCAGCCAGGGGGAGCCTCCACCTCCTTCTTCCCCTTGAGGAGAAGCCACAGCCTGGCATCTGAGTCCTCAGGTAGCCACCCTGGCAACAGCGTAGAAGAGCTTCAGTGTGTGTGGGGAGGTTGTGTAACTGAGAGGTGCTGAGTAAGCAGCTCACGCAGATGTCCATCAGAGGCGGCAAGCCGAGGGTGACAGCGTTTTGTGTTGTGTGTACTATTAAAATGAACATCCCCTCCTTGGGAATAACAACAGTGCACAGCAAGGATCCATGATGTATCCTGGATCCTTTACAAATACACGTGTAGGCTACCGTTTAATACCACAACACAATACAACATCATTTCAATAATAAAAAAAGAGCCACCGTAAATATTTTGAATTCACAAACATGAGATGGTATAAATGTATTGCTAAATTGTATAAATGTATTGTAGAGTAATCCGTTTTGGCAAACAATATTTAGGGTTATGTCTGTGGATTACACTGAGGATACAGATTTAATATATGGATTAAATGTGTGTGTGTGTGTGTGTGTGCATGCATGTGTGTGCGTGTGTGTGCGTGTGTGTGTGTGTGTGGGTGTGTGCATGCATGTGTGAGCATGCATGTGTGTGCGTGTGTGTGTGTGTGTGTGCATGCATGCATGTGCGTGCGTGTGCGTGTGTGTGTGTGTGCTCTCCCAGGGCTGACCTACTGGCGTCTCAATGAGTGTGACCTGTACCACCCACTCCCAGACAGCCTGGACAGCGGGGCGTTCCTCTTCCTGCAGGAGGACACCAGTGCTGTACGTCTGAGCACTGAACGGGTTCATGCATTAATTCACTTCATTCAATCATTTAAATAGACGTCGATATGATGTGTGGTGACTCCATTCTAGTGGTGTGTGTATTCTTTTCATTTCACATGTTTTTTCTGTTTGGTTTTTGTTTTAATATATTTATTACAATTTTTGCTCTGATTGATTCTCCTATGCTCCATAGACTCCCCCACCGGAGACCCAGTTGTCCCTGAAGGAGATATATCGCAGCAAGCAGAAAACTGCATTAAAATGTACAGATTGGGATGGATCACAGTCTTCTGGTCCTTTGTCACCACAGGTAGGACACTTAACTAATGCACACGCGCACTGTACTGTACTGGGAGACTGTATAAATTCTTGACCCAGATAATTTTACAGCACGGGTGTGGCAAGGTCACAATAGACACATATATGCATAAACAATGTCAGACCACCTCCTGAGAGTAGTGAGACTTTGTGCAGTGGACCTTGTGTCATGTAGTTAATTAGCCATCAGTGTTTACCTTTTTAACATTTGTTAAATGTCCCAGTAGTTTGAGGGCCCTTAGTATCCTGGCTATTGGGTCTGTAGAGTTCAGCCTTGGGGTCTGACCGGTGTTTCTCCTGCCGTGCTCCAGGGGGGCGGGGCCTCTGACCCAGCCGCCATCGTCACGCGACATTCGGACCGAACCTCGGGCTTCACGTCGCCCTCCCACTTCAGCAGTCCCTCCTACCAGAACCAAACTCACCCCCTGGGCCAAAGGGGCCCCGGGACCCCGGCCACGCCCGACAGCACGGCCGGCCTGGGGAACCTGTCCGGCCCGTGCAGCACCTCCAGTGGCCTCCAGTCCGTCCCCGCGACCCCCCCTCCCCCCCCCGACACGGTGCAGGGATCCTGGGGAAGCCCGCCCCGCCCCGGCTCCTCTGCCTCCGGCGACAAGGCCCCGCCCTCTTTCTTCCTCGCCGGGCGACAGAGCGGCAACCGGGCCAGCGAGGAGGAGGAGGGCAGCCACACGCACACCCACACCAGCACCCTGCAGCCGGGCTCCGCCTCCACGGGGAGCCCCCCGGGGCCCCTGGGGCCCCGCGTGGACAGGGCGTCGTCGCTGGACGACCCCGTCGTGCTGTCACTGTGAGTGCTCGGTGGCCAGACTCTCTCACCTCCAACACGCGCCCCTGAAGATAATGACCTAATGCTAGCCCCTAACGCTAACCCCTAATGCTAACCCCTAATGCTAACCCCTAACGCTAACCCCTAAGGCTAGCCCCTAGTGCTAACCCCTAACGCTAACCCCTAATGCTAACCCCTAACGCTAACCCCTAAGGCTAGCCCCTAGTGCTAACCCCTAACGCTAACCCCTAATGCTAACCCCTAACGCTAACCCCTAACGCTAGCCCCTAGTGCTAACCCCTAACGCTAACCCCTAATGCTAACCCCTAACGCTAACCCCTAAGGCTAGCCCCTAGTGCTAACCCCTAACGCTAACCCCTAATGCTAACCCCTAACGCTAACCCCTAAGGCTAGCCCCTAGTGCTAACCTCATCCTCATCCTCCTCATCCGCTTATCCGGGGTCGGGTCGCGGGGGCAGCAGCTCAAGCAGGGGGCCCCAGACTTCCCTTTCCCGGGCCACATTGACCAGCTCTGACGGGGGGATCCCGAGGCGTTCCCAGGCCAGTGTTGAGATATAATCTCTCCACCTAGTCCCGGGTCTTCCCCGGGGTCTCCTCCCCACTGGTCGTGCCTGGAACACCTCCCAAGGGAGGCGTCCAGTGGGCATCCTTACCAGATGCCCGAACCACCTCAACTGACTCCTTTCTAAGCAGAGGAGCAGCGGCTCTAATCCGAGTTCCTCCCGGATGACTGAACTTCTCACCCTATCCTAGTGCTAACCCCTAAACCTAAACCCCTAACACTAACCCCTAACCTAACGCCTTGCGTCTGCTAAATGGTACGTTTTACTCGTGGAGAAGAGCTTATTCAGCTTAAAACCAGAGTATAGTGACTATACCTTATGTAGGATCACTGTTTCCTAGAGATAACCAATAATATTCATGACTGTAATATCTCCTATTTTAGGGGATATTGAATGTAATGGATTGAGGTGAATGTGTTCTCTGATTGATTGATAAATATCAGTTTGGCCAGGCAGCACACTTTGATAAAGAAGGCTACCGAGAGCTGCACCTTTATGGCCCAGCCTGCTGCAGAACCTCGTGTAAAGCGCTGACACACGGGCAACATGCCTCCTGAGACAGAGATATTTCTGGAGCCACAAAAATGTCAACTATCTTTAGATTCCATAGGATAGCAGCTGTAGTAAGTGCATGTGCCCACTAGTCTGGACTTCTGTTTCACACACACACACACACCAACCTCCTCCACACCAGAGGGTCGGCGACAATACTGATTTCAGCATTGCCTGTACTAGTTTAGCGAACCATTTGTTATTCCATCATAGAAAAAATATATAAACACAAACACACAGGACTGTGGTTCTCTGCTCTCTTTCTTTCTTTCTTTCTTTCTCTCGTCTGTCTTTCTTTTCCTTTTTTGGGTTTTTGCCCATTCTCACAATGATCACATCCTCCTTCTCCCCTTCACCTCCTTAACAAGTGGGCCAAAAAGGAAACCCACTGGGGGTTGGGCCACACATAGAGCAAAACTATGTCAATGAATCGCAATAAATCGTACTTAAAGTAGTGTTAACTTAATAGATATAGTACTACTGCATAGTACTACTGTCAGGGCTCCCTTGAAAAAGAGGCTAAAGGTCTCAATGGGACTCACCTGGATAAATAAAGGTTAAATTAAAAAAAAATTAATAATACATGGAATAAACTTGTCAGACGCATTCCTTTCTTCTTCACTTTTAATCTTGCTTGGGGAGAGACATCTTGCAGCGTGTTGTTAGTCTGACTAAAGTGAGTTTCTCCGCGGCCCGCCAGCATAGAATGCAACGTGAGCTTGACTGAGCCAATAGCAGGTGTAGACAGAGCCTTATAGGCATGTGTACGACAGATTTAATGCATTTGTTTTATTTATTATATTACACAGTAATGTGATTAAAAAAAATTATAATAAAATAAAAAATTTGGTTTGCAAGCAACCTCTTGCGGGCCAGAAAAAAATGAAGAAGGGCCGTATTCGGCCCACGGGCCGCTAGTTGGACAGGCCTGTCCTAACCTATGGCCCCGCTCTTCCTCATACCCTGACTCTTCTTCCACCTGTCTCTCTCCCCTCTCTCTCTAGTCTGAGGCAGAACCTGCGGGAGAAGCATGCCCGCCACGTGGCCGACCTGAAGGCCTACTACGAGTCTGAGATCCAGAGCCTGAGGGACAAACTGGGCCTGGCACAGCTGCCCCCCGACCTGGAGAAGAGCAACCGCGCCCTGGAGCTGAGGTCCCATCTCCACGTCCCTTTA
Organism: Micromesistius poutassou; assembly: GCF_964030765.1. Classification (NCBI taxonomy): domain Eukaryota; kingdom Metazoa; phylum Chordata; class Actinopteri; order Gadiformes; family Gadidae; genus Micromesistius; species Micromesistius poutassou. The sequence continues at coordinate 14,690,641 of NC_140288.1, forward strand.
GAGCTCATAGTGCACACATGCACACTAGCAGATATGCAGATGCTGCATGCACAAATATGAACGTACATGCAGATACATGCACACACATAGACACGCATGCACACACAGCCACACACATGGCAAGACAGGAGCTGAAACGTGTTATGCAAGGCTTGTGCAATGAAAAATAAAAATAGACCAGACGGCAAACAGCAGACAGAAACACAGCACAAAACAAAACAATAGACTGTGTTACAGACAATTCATATTGTCTCTTAGAATTCATCCAAGGATGATATTGCTGTACAATTATATACATGTATGGATGTTCGACAATATCGCACAGTCCGTCACATATGTAAACAGTTATTTGGATGTGTCTGACTAATGTACCTGCTGTGATGCATTGTGAAATGAGAACCTACCTTTTTTTGTACTTTTTAAGACTAAACTGTTTTCTTTTCCCGAACAGATGTAATCAACTGGAGACGGCACTGTCCGAAGCAAACCATCGCATCCATGAGGTGGAGGCCAGAAACAACTACCTGGAGAAGAAACTGGTACGATTCCTACTATTTATTCATACACTTTGATTCCAAATATTTTGCTCAGACACTGCTTTGGTGTGTTTAAAGAAAGTGAAAAACCAAAAGAAAATGTATGTATGTAAACGTGATGGTAGGGTCGCTCTGGGACACCATGACCACCGTTTGACCTCTCCGCTCATTATACTCCGCCCAGCAGGGTGACACGTGTGTGTGTGTGTGTGTGTGTGTGTGTGTGTGTGTGTGTGTGTGTGTGTGTGTGTGTGTGTGTGTGTGTGTGTGTGTGTGTGTGTGTGTGTGTGTGTGTGTGTGTGTGTGTGTGGGATTAGAGTCTGTTCATAACGCTACGGATTGTTTTAATTGGTCCACTTCCCGCGGGCTCCATTCTTTTTTTTTTTATACTTTAATTTTTATTTTAGTTTTTAGCATATTACTACTGCACACAGTCAGATCAACTTACAATATTAATTCAGTGCAGATAGAACAAACAATTCAAACAAAAACAAAACAAAAATAGAGCCTGTGGGAAAACGTGGTGTAGCCAAGAAGACAAAATACATACATATGTAAAGTTAAGCACAGTTCAAGTAGCTGCCTTACAAGTTAAGTATCCACTTCTGCCATCTCTTAATATACAGATCTACCCTCAAACCTAACACACAAGCCAGTCGTTCCATTGTCCTTATTTCCTGAATGACATTAAACCATTTTTGCTGCTTAGGTGAATCAGGCTTATACCAGCTTCTAGTTATGTTTTTCCTTGCTGCTGTAAGGAGTACTTTTACCAAGTATCCGTCCCTCTGTAGTGTAACCAGTGAAATGTGACCCAATTACAAGACAGTGCATGACAAAGGAATCTTGTATCCAAGCACATTAATTAAGACTAAATGTACATCTTCCCAGAATGCCTTCAGTTTTTCTAAGCAGCTTCTAAGCAGCCACACTGTCTCCAACATGGCTGGGGTGTTGAGGATACTTTACTGCTGATTTTAGGTGTAATAAAAAAACGCACCAAATTTTTCCAGTTGAACACCCTCAGTTGTTGTGAACTTGTAGAAGTATGTTGAGTTTCATACATATCGTACCATACATCTGATGGAATTTCGACATTTAATTCTTTTTCCCACCTTAATTTTAGATATAATGTTGAGTTGCTCTTACATTCCATAATACTTTCATAAAACATGGAGATTACTTTTACACATTTACTATTTGGCTTATATGCATTCATCATATTCTTTATAACAGGGTTTATTTCGTGAGAAATGTCCACCTTAATTTCTTTATTATAATAATCTCTAAATTGTATATACCTAAATAAGTCCAGATTATGAAGAGAAAATGTTTCTTTTAGTTTTTGGAAAGTCTGTAATTCTTCGTTTTTTTTTCCAATATTGTACACACTGCCTTAATACCTTTTACTGCCCATTGTTTAAATATGGCATCATGTTCTCCTGGTTTAGTCCGCTGGCTCCATTCTATGTCAAGAGCGTTGTGTTTCCTGTGGTCTCCGGAGGCCAGAGACCGGCTACGAGGCGAGAGAGAGGGGACACAGTGCCTGTGCTGGTTTGAGAGCAGGGGGGGGAGAGAATAGCCTATTTGCAAGATTAGGTGATTTATCAGTCAGGGGTTGGCGCTGCTGGACTTAATGCAGCACTTTGCTCGTCTGATGCGGTTATCAGAGTTATCAGAATGCAGGTTTGGAGCTGGAACACGGAGGATTGGCTTATTGCTGACTATTTGTTGCATTTGTTACTATCTGCATTAAATGGATGTGGGTAGAGACAATCCCTAGGGCCTAACGGTTACTGTCAAAAAAGCGTAACGTACAGGATGACGGGCATTGTTTGGGATGGATTGAGATACGACACCGCAGAGATAAAAGCCACAACAGTGATACTCTATATAAGCAGGACTTTATTATACTTTACTACATACACATCTAGTAACAACGACGGCTATCCATAAGGTTGGTAGAGAGCATAGAGCATAAAGTTAGAGAGTAGTAGCAGTAAAAGTAAGTAAAGTTGACAAATATCCAAAATGAACCGTCACCACCCACATGTACCTGTACATCACGAGGGGAGCCACGCCGCGGGGGCTACGCCTAAACAATAACTCACTATTCCCAGGGCCTTCAGGTGCCATGATATCTCGTGCTGATGAAGTGCAAGTAACATATTGTGCAAAACCTAATAATAGTGAACGCGTCCCGCTTTATTCTCCCGATGTAACATCTTTTAAAGCACATGTGTTTGTATTGTGTAGGCAATGAATGAATGCATCGCTGTAAACAATAAGGATTTAGAAATAAATTACAAATTAATACGAGAACATAAAATTATAAAAAACTAAAAGCGATCTTGCTGCCATTTCTTTTGGGCCTTGTAGGCTGATTGGCCGGAGAGGTACGCGGTGGCCGGCGCCACGGTGGCCTCTCTCCAGCAGCGGCTGGAGGACAGCAAGCGCTGGGGCGGCGAGAAGGACGCGCTGGCCTCCCGCCTGAAGGCCCGCGTGCGGCAGCTGGAGGAGTCCCTGCAGAACGCCTGCAGGGAGACGGACGAGAAGGAGGCCCGGAGGGAGAGGGAGTGCAAGATGCGGCAGGATGTGAGTGGCAGAGCCAGAGGGCTTCTCTGATTGGCTGACACTTAATTGTTATAGCTGTCATGTATGCTCATCGGTAATCATTAAATTATAGTGTTTTTGATGGTACTCTTAAAGCACTCAAAGTCAAACACACATTAATGTAATTTCTGTTTCTGACATCGGTACCAGGTGATGTCTTATGTGCAATTGCAATAGCGAGTGTTGGCCCAGAGGTGGCGCTGTCCCTGCAGTTGAATGAATCTATCGCTGTGTTTATTTCTCAGCTGCTTGGAGAGTACGACATGCTGAGGAAGGACTACGACGGAGCAAAGGTAATTCAGACACACATTTAGGTACACTGAGGTTCACTGTTCTGACCTGAATAGCGTACCTCCCAAGATGCCTGCTTCATGTAGCATGTATTTATTTGAACAATGAGATTAACTCTACTTTTGGGATTAACTTGTCTAAGTTAAATGATATTATGCGATAAGTAATATTATTGTTATGGGTCAACAGGACAACCTTTTGGGAACGGAGAACAAGCTTGTGGATGCCCAGGAGCAGATATCTGACCTCAACAGGTACGTTGGCGCTCCGCGATATATGAAACCAAATCAGAGTATAAAATCCATAATTCAAATTCTTCATTCTACTTGATGGCAATTCAATGATTTCATGTTAGGAACGGCTGATTAAAAAACAACAGCATTATTCGTCCATGAAGTCCATGAAGGCGTACTTTCCTGTCATGGTCCTTTCTAGATCCTGTTTGTTCAGTCACTGAACTGCTGTGTGTTCTGGGTCTGTGGGGTCCAGGGTGATCGGTAAACTGGAGTCCCAGGTGAAGCAGCTGGAGCACGAGAACCAGGCCAGGCAGCGGCTCATCTCCCACGGCAACACGCAGCCCTCCGGAGCAGGGTGAGCAGTGATGGAGTGACGGGAGGGAAGGCCTCCTTCTTTCTTCTGTCCATTTCCTTCTCCTCATGTAGTCATTTCTGTCTTTCCACTCTTTCTATCCTTTCTTTCTTCCTTCTATTCCTTTCTTGAATCGGCTTGGACAGTCGTGTTCGTCATTAGCTCATTCCCACCCGGTCTCATCTCACCACGGAAACGCCCGGAACGGAAATTGCGTCACGGTAGACCAACCACTAGAATTCATGACCTTCTCTCTGCCTTCATTCAACCTCGCTCTGTTGTCTGGCCCCCTTGTGCTCCATCTCTCCACTAACTACATCCAGTATAACAGACGTACACCTATAACGTATGTCATAACCACGGTCTCCTCTCCCCAGCCTCTACCATCACCCAGACCTGCTGCTGTCATCCTCCAGCGCCAAGACGGAGACCAGCCCCGGGCACCGCAGGGCTGCTGCCCCTGTGGCCGACCAGCCAATCGGAGGCTGCAAGTCCCCCTTCCCCCAGACCACTGGCCAGAGGAGGAGCCCCTGTCCCCAGACCACCGGCCAGAGAGGGTCCCCCTCTCCCCAGACCACCGGCCAGAGAGGGTCCCCCTCTCCCCAGACCACTGGCCAGAGAGGGTCCCCCTCTCCCCAGACCACTGGCCAGCGAGGGTCCCCCTCTCCCCAGACCACCCAGCCCAATGGCCAGAGGAGGAGCCCGTGTCCCCAGACGCCCCATATCACCCCGCCCAATGGCCAGAGGAGGTCCCCCTGTACCCAGACCACCCAGACCACCCCGCCCAACATCCAGAGGGGTTCCCCCATTCCCCAGAACGACCACCCCGCCCTGCCTGGAGGTCCTGCAGAGAGCCCTTCAACAGGGCCCGGCTGGAGGTACTCCTTTGGTTGTTTGGTTGTTAAAGATTCTTATTAGAGCAGTTTGATTCTTAATAAGATACAGAGAGGGATCAGAGAACAGGGATTTGTATTAAATAAAAAAATTACTTGGATTTGATTGGATTCTTTCACTCATATTTTAAATTAACCATGACCAAAAGGCGACAGACAACCGTATCCTGTTACCTTTGAGCTAAAACTGAACAACCCCTCATTTATTTCTCCCTTTCCGTAGAAGTTTGTCTCTCCCGGAACGCGACCAGTCCCGGCCTCCGTCGCGGCAGCAGCAGCCTCCAGTTCACCAGGAGCCCAGCGGAGGGGCACGGGACCTGGGCAGGAGGGAGAGCCAGAGCCCCCTGACCCCCGTGATGAGGGCCCTGATGGAGCTGGAGGAGACCAGGGCTACGCAGAGCCGTGCCCCCTGTAAGAACAGTAGAGCGCCCCCGTCTGCTGACCCTACGCCTACATCACATGTACCCGTATGGTGACGGTAACACTAATCACCTCAAACCACCCGGTTGGTTTTTGAAAGCCTGTGATGTGTTGGACCCCTTGAGGTGAATCCTCTGGTTTTCAAGGGGGTCCGTGGCACAGATACTTTTTTTATTAATTACAAATGGTGGCTGCTACATTTGCTCCATTTTATTTTATCCTAGTGATTTCTAGAGAAGTAGAACCGTGTTCTGTAAGGTGTTATATTAATATAACTATTAAATCATTCAGCTGAATCTTTCATTCAAAGTGACTTCACGGTGACTTGAGGAGCAGAAAGGCCTTGGGCGTCGTGCCGTCGTGCTTTAGAGAGAACACAACAATGTTGCCAGAACAGTAAACATTGTTCTGAAGTAATTACAAATTTGGTATCGGTAAATCAATTGCTAATTAATTTTCAATTGCTTATTAATTTGGTTGTTTGTTCAAACAATTGTTTGTTCCTCAAGTCTTCTCAAGGCTGCTGCTGTGTATTGTGATCAGGGTGTAGATGTGTTTGTTATTGTAGAAACTGTAGTGTGGGCTGTACTGTCCTGACCACTGGTTCCTCTGTACGGTCCTGACCACTGGTTCCTCTGTACGGTCCTGACCACTGGTTCCTCTGTACGGTCCTGACCACTGGTTCCTCTTTATGGTCCTGACCACTGGTTCCTCTGTACGGTCCTGACCACTGGTTCCTCTGTACGGTCCTGACCACTGGTTCCACTGGTCCCTCTGTACGGTCCTGACCACTGGTTCCTCTTTATGGTCCTGACCACTGGTTCCTCTGTAGGGGTGGACAGCCCGAGGTCCACTCTGGGCTTCGTGGAGCGACGACACAAAGAGCCCGTCCAGGACTGGGTCTTTGGGCGTCCCGAGGACAGCCTTGACGTCTCCAAAGCCAGGACCGGATTCGTCCACGTACCGGAGCGGGACGGATCTGGATCGGGATCCGGATCTGGAGCCAGGTCGCGTGCCGGAGCCGAAAGGGCTGCAGCGCTGCTCAGAGCCCAGAGGAGTCTGTCTCCGGAGGGGCACAGGTCCTCATCCCTGCCCCCCACGGCCCACCGTACCATACCTCCCCCGTCCACGCCCAGTACGTACCCCTGGACCCGCCCCCTCTCCCACTGGTCCTCTGAGCGACACTTCAGCACCGCTGGAACTAGTGGGGGCGCATTGCTTTTTATTACAAGAGTTTTAATACTGTCAATCCTTTATAAAAGAAACAACTTCAATTAAAATATCAGTTAGCTTAGCGTTGACTCAATTAATCATTTTTCATGGACGTTATTCATGATATTTGTTTGATTAAGTCCTCTTACTGTAACTCATCTGGTGCCACAATATATCGCTGCTACATCAGAGACGCACAGAGAGGGGTCACCGTGGTGAGGTGCCCGTGTGTCGGCCGACACCTGACTGTCGGTTGTCTGTTCTGTGCTCCGCAGCCAAGAGAGAGACCCTGCTCCTCCCCCGCTCGGCCATGTCCAGCCCCAAGCGGTGTCCCACCGAGAACTACTCCACCGCCTTCAGCCACATGTTGCCACGGCAACAGCACCTGCAGGACAGGTGGGCCACCCCGCAGCGATTCACACGAGCAAACGATTATGTTAACTTACGCAGCGCAGACAGTAATGCTAAGGCTTTGTTATGTTTCTCAGTAGCCTGTATTCCTACTAACACTGGGCTGGGTGGCTGTTCCCAGTAGTCTGTATTCCTACTAACACTGGGCTGGGTGGCTGTTCCCAGTAGTCTGTATTCCTACTAACACTGGGCTGGGTGGCTGTTCTTGCAGGCTGGATGGTGAGCAGGACCCCAGACGCCACTCTTTCCACAACTCCAGTCCCAGAAAGAGACTGCAGTTCTCAGAACCAAATGAACAGGATGGTAATGTATTTGGATTACAGTAAATAGTCTATTGGTTCTTTAATCAACCATTCAATCGACTAATAGCAATGCATTAGCATTGCATATAGCACATTATATAGCATTCCAGAGCAGACTCGTTTTCATTTGTGCATTTTTTCCTTCTTTCAATGGAATCCCTTTCTTAAAATATAGTATATTGTGGTATTATTATATTCTTTGGTTCTAAAAGTCTGCCCAAATCTAAAAGACACACGGTAATGCAGGCTTCACTGACTAACACATCAGACATGTCCAACACCTGCGCTCTCTCTCTCTCTGTTCATCTCGGCTCCAGGGCAAGGGTCCCCTGGCAGCTGGCGTCCCACCGGGAGAGCCTCTCAGCGGGGCTGGGCGGAGGCGGGGCGGCCCTCTCTGCTGGAGGTCCCTCGCTGCTCTCCTCCTCTGCAGGACAGAGTGCACACGCTGGCCGACGCAGAGCGGCTGTTTGATGAGTTGACGCAAGAGAAGCTGCAGGTGGGCTGGTTGGGGATGGTGCAGTGTGTGGTGTAGTGAGAGGTGTAGTACTGTTGTTGTTTTGTGCGTTGTCATTTTTGTGTATTGTTTCACAAGGCGTGTGTGTCTGTGTGCAGATCGAAGCAGCCCTGAACAGACTGCCAGGATCAGGTGGTAGAGTGAGTTTGCAGAACCGCTTAGATGAGGTAAGGCTTTGTTTAACTCAGGTTGTTTTGTAGAAAATATGTGTTGATATATGAAGCTATTCTTTCGATCTATGATTTTTTTTCTATTTGTGAATATGTATTGATATTGGCATGAATTAATTTTTTAAATATATGTATGTCCCGTTCATGTTTGACCAGGTGGCCTTAGAGAAACGTCTGGAGACGTTGAATCGGGATCTGGGATCCATTCGTATGACTCTGAAGAGGTTCCATGTCCTCCGCTCCTCTGCCAACATCTAGCAATGTCTTGTTTTTAAAACGCCGTCCTGAAGAGCGGGCATTTTAGTGTCTGGGTTTTTATATGCACCACTGATTGTCTTTCTTTTACTTGACGTGTTTTACTCCATCTGTAAAAAAAAAATCCATGGGATATTTTGTACGATTTATTTACTCTGGGAAATGTTTTTATATGTTGGACCTCACAACTTTTCGGAGTATATTTTAGTAATGCAAAGATTTATAAAGCCTTTTACTTTTTTAGATCAAAAATGTTAATATTATATAGGTCTTGAAATTCCATGTTCAGGTTAATAATGTGGGTTTTTGAATCTGATATTTTAATGTAAATGTGAGGACCATCCATGGAAGGAAAGTTTCACTGCCATTTCGTTTTTCTGTTTGGGTTTGTTTTTAAAGTACATTTTCACTTGACATTTTTTCACCTGAGGCCAGTTGATTCCTGGTGGATTTTAATCGTAACAGTAAAAAAGTAATCTTGAAATTACACAACTTGAACGAAATTCTTAGCCTTTATTAAATGGCATTTTAATTGCTCTTTCCTACTGTAACTTGTTAATGCCTGATTATAAACTGCTTGTGAAATCAAAGCCAGCAATATTGTCAACAAACATCAAATACCCTTTTCACAATGCTTATGTATGCCACTTGCATTTTATTTAGTCATTCCATCTCTACCCGTCTGCAATGACCTCACTGATATGAATCCCACTGGAACTGTTCTAATATTGTTCTTATTGCACAATTAAAAAATAAGCTTTTTGATACCTGGACTGTGTTCTCCTACTTCCCCACTCATATATATACATTTATAAATACTCGTTTTAGCTATGCTTTGAATGCATGTATATTCAAATATATGCCGTTAGGGGGCGCCTTTCCCTTGTTTGCCAACTGAACGAAATGTAAACATGCACCTGCTTGGTATGTAATCCTAGCTGTTGCTCTTCCGATGGTTAATTAATAACAAATTACGTTATTAGCAACAGTTATGAGGTGGCGAACATAGATCGACGAACTGTACTGGATATCGGAATGCGCACTCATACAAAGAAGTCTTGTTTTTCGTCGTAGGCCTATCTACAGGATGGGGCGCGTATAGTCTTCCACTGATGGCAGAATGAACGCGATTACGTGAACGTATTTCCTCAAATCATGTTATTTCTCCATCGGTTGTTTGTTTTCGGCTCGACTGAAAGATAACCGCCTGTAGGTTGACATGTACGTGGACCACAATGTTGCTGCAGCCGCTCGTACGATTCGTTGGGGATTAAACTGAACATCCAGAAGTACTCCGGTCATTCACTGACGTTAATGCAGGTGAGTTGGTGAACGAGTCAACAATTCATTCAATCATAACGTGTTTGTTTTGAATTTCTAACTATATATTTATGCAGATGCATTCCATTGTTGTCCTGTTTGTTATCATTGGCTCATTTAAATGTATAAACATCACTTCCTCGCGCGCTCGCTCTCTCTCTCTCTCTCTCTCTCTCTCTCTCTCTCTCTCTCTCTCTCGTTACACCCTATTTCTCTCTCGTTACACCCTATTTCTCTCGCTACACCCACCCAGCTGATAAACTCTATGTAGGCCTACACCCTCAAGGGTGTCCGTTAAACAAGACAATGTAGTTTGTGTTATTTATTACCTTTCCAAAAAACTTGTATTTTGTTGTTGACTTGTTCTTCTGGGAACAATGTACCCGAGCTGTCACTTAGAATTAGGCCTCGCGTGATTGACAGCTGCATGAGCCCTATCAATTTATCCCTCTGAGTTATTTCAGATGAAAACGAGTCTATTTCCTCCCCTCTCCACATGATTGTCATGAAACTGAACGATGTAGCCCCGCTGGATGTGATTATAGAAGCAAAATGATTAGGTTTGCTTTTAATGAATGCTGTTAGGAAGCAGCAGGCACAGAACGTGAGTCATAGTATTGATTCCCCCCTCTCCCCCCCCCCTCTCTCTCTCTCTCTCTGGGTCTTTCTCTCTTTACATTGCATTACATTTATTAAGCTGACGTTTTCATCCAAAGCGACTTACAATAACACAAACCATGAAGAAACAACCCAGAAATGGCAAGGCGAGATGGAGTCTCAGTCTCTTCAGTCTCTTTCCTTCTCTCTGTTTGACTCTCTCTTCTCTCTCTATCATTTCCTCGTGCTCTCTTTGTCTCTTTCCTTCACTATTACTCTCTCTCTCTCTCTCTCTTTCTCTCCCACATGTCTCCATCTGTTCGCTCATCACCTCTTCGTCTTCTGCGTGTCCATATGCCCATCCATCCTCCCTCCCCCCTGCTCTCGTTTCGTAGTATCTGGCCCATCCAGACGATCTGATACTCCATTCAGCCGCATCTTTATGCTCTTGTCAAGCTGTCCGTGTCTTATGCCTCATTCACACCATACGTCTCTCGCTCTCGTTCTCTCTCTCGCTCTCTCACACTTTCTCTGCTGATAAGGGAGAGAGGGAGAGGAGTGGAGAAGATGGGGGGAGGAAGGGGGGGATAGAGAGGAAAAGAGAGAAAGAGATAGGCGTAGAGGAGATGCAGAGAGAGAGAGAGGGAGGGGAGAGGGGAACGGTGAAGAGTGGAGAGTGGAGAGTAGAGAGAGAGAGAGAGAGAGAGAGAGAGAGAGAGAGAGAGAGAGAGAGAGAGAGAGAGAGAGAGAGAGAGAGAGAGAGAGAGAGAGAGAGAGAGAGAGAGAGAGAGAGAGAGAGAGAGAGAGAGAGAGAGAGAGAGAACGCCAGGCCAACTCCTGCATACCAATAGCAACATGACAGCTGTGGTACAGTCTGGTGTGTGTGTGTGTGTGTGTGTGTGTGTGTGTGTGTGTGTGTGAGAGATACGGGGATGGGAGGATGTGGGGATGAGGATGGAGGATACGGGGTGGGGGGATCGTCACAAGATGTCCCGTCACGGCGGTGTGTAGTCTATTTTTAGCCGGATAAACAGAGGGATTCCAGCCCCGCAGTCGTGACTTCACAGCAGACGGCGCGTTGCGGTTGGCTGGAGACTCTGGGTGGAAACTCAGATTGTATACGGGGCGTAGCACCCGGGCTCTGACGTCAGCCATAGGTTATTTATTGAATTTCTTTCCACGGCTGTTTGATTCTGTAGGTGGAATTTAAGTTATGGGCGGGCGCCATTTTGAAAGGCTGGAATTGATGGAGAGAAAAGGGGGGGGAAACGTGCCCATATTTGGCACACAGTGGGGATGGGTGATTGTTGATTAGTGATTTGTTTGTAGAGTCGATCACAGAACACATACTCTGTTTTAATAGATGAGATGTCATCACGTCTCCGTTGCTGTTGTTTAGGACCCTGCTAGCTTGCTATGCATGATCATTTCAAATATTGTGTATTGAAGAGGAGGGAAATGATGACTAAGTTGATTCAATCGATTCGTTCTGTCAAGAGAATGATTATTTTAGTTATATTTATTTAGGTTATGTTGGTTATATTATACAGGTTATATTGTCAAAAATATTGTCAAAAATGCAAATATTTGTTAGGTTTTCTTTGTCAACATCATAACAAAATAAACACTTGAGGTGACTTAGCGATACTTGTCGGACAAAGCATGCAAACTGTTTTACATTCACCTGAAAAAATGACACTCCTCTCTATTGAGTTGACTTCATCATCTCATGTCCATTCATATGGACCCCCCCCCCCCCCCAGTGTTCCCATTCAGTCCCAGCATGTCCCCACATGTGCTCCTGGCTCACAGGAGAAGGATTCAAGGTCACTGTGGACGATGATGTGAGGTGATCCCGTTTCGCCCGGTTCCCACCACTTACTCTAATTAACAATCCCTGAGCTTTGTTCAGACCCAGTCATGTATGACTTCCCCATCAAATATTAACAAAAGGATGCATGACTAGAACGTGTGCAAAAGTGCACGTGCACGTGCAACGCATATGCACGTGCTCACGCACACACACACACACACACACACACACACACACACACACACACACACACACACACACACACACGGAGGACATTGTGCGCTATGACAGAGTAACTCCACAGACCCATCTCTAGTTGTGTTAGGGTTGTCACACCTCATCCGTCTCCCTGTGAAATCGAAATCTCCAAATCAGCTCATCTAATCAATATGTACAACGCCTCGTTTCGGTTTCCTCAATTTTTGGGAAATAATGGATTGCCAGTGGTCTGCAGCCGTCCTCCTGTCTGGTGTTTACACGTCTCATGAAGGTCGCACCGTGCTCTGATATCACATTGTGCCAGGTGACATCATTATACTGTCATTGTGCATATCTTCAAAATGAATCCGCCTCTGTCACTCCAACCACTGCCAACGCCTGTCCCACAGTGGCCCAGCTCTGAATGTGACTAAGCAGAGGATGGGGGGGGGGGGGGCTCTGTTGGGTTCATGATGAAACGATTTGTTGTCTCTAGTATGAGTCATGGGGAAGTTAATGGACGTTAGCTGCTGGGGACGACAACGGGTGGAGGGGGTGGGTGGGGGGGGGGGGGGGGGGGGCCACTGCAGGCCATGGGAGTCCTGGAGGTGTTGGTGACAAACAGCCCGGCTGGGCCCCGTCCAGCGCTACATCACCCCAGCGCGAGGCGCGTGGAGCGGGGCCAGGCACTAATGGTGTTGGGCCCCTGAGGATTGGCCCCCAGAACGGAGCGCCCAGGCTTTTATTTATTTTTTGGAGGAACTTGTGATATATTGTTTGACTGATGGCAGTACTTTCCCTCAGTTCACTTTTTACCGCCTTGCTTTTTAGTGTGGTTCTCGGTGCTTTTGGTAATTCGTCCATTAGTGTGTGTGTGTGTGTGTGTGTGTGTGTGTGTGTGTGTATGCGCGTGCGCGCAAGTGCGTGTGTTTGTGTGTGTACTTAGAAAACGTTTTAATGTCTGAAGCTAGGGCAGGGGGAGATGAAATGGGGAAGGAATTGTGAATGAGTTGTATAAAGCTATGAATCGGAAAACAAAACAGCAACTTTAATAATAAATGTTTCAGGGTATTTTTAGTGAGGAATTGTTCCATTGCAGTTTTTTTTTTTTTCTTTTGGTCCCTTGGGTGTATTCGATTATATCAATCATGCTTTTTATTTCTTCCATCCTGCACACTGGCAGCTCATTGTTTAAGGCAGTAAATCATGCGTGACTGTTTTATTTTTATTCAAAATTAGATTCTACAGTGTGTGTGTGTGTGTGTGTGTGTGTGTGTGTGTGTGTGCGTGTGCGTGTGTATGCGTGTGTGTGTCAGTGGGTGTTGTGTTAAACCCTGCCGGTCTACAGGATCCACAGGTATCTCTCTCTCTCTCTCTCTCTCTCTCTACCTCTCTCTCTCTCTGGACCTCCCCAGGAAACAAAACACTAACCTTTTGTAAATCCCAGAGAAACACATTGACCGCCATTCCGCAAATAATTTAACTGTGTTTTCCTGAAGATGAAGCAAAGTAAAAAAATTAAGTCAATTGTAAAGGTGTAGTATAGCTAGGTCAAACACCTTGTATTTGTTGTTTACAAATGTTAGTTTTAATGGAACTGGTGGATAAATGTACTCTTTTGGTTACGTACTCCTAGTCTCAAAAATATAAGCGATCAATCTGTATGTTGAATCAATGACAAGTGATCAGGAGTGGATGGTAGTCTTCCTGCTGCCCTAAGTCGGAATACTGTAGTGGGAAATGACATGTGTCTCAGAGAAAGTTAATATTTTAGTTTGGATAGTGCGAAAGAAAGAAAAGCCAATCATTCTATGAACCTCAGTGCTTTTTCTGTCCTGAAAGAGATTAAATATAGCCTGTGGCGTTCTTTTTACTGGGCGTTATGCATCGCTGTAATTTCCCCACTGAATGGCGGAGAATTTATGTCCAATTTATGATGGATCACAAACAATTCATTCCCTTTCTATGGCCGCACTGCCTTTTTTACATTATTCTATTCTATTTGAGTCTGTAAATAATTCAGTAATGTTCTTCAAAAAGATTTTGTATATACAATAACACTAACATCAAATTAAGACAAAATTGCAGAATGAACTGAACATGTGAACAATATTTGCTATCAAGGAATAGGATTTGGTTATATCTTCGGTTATATATCTAGCAGTTTGCCATTATGTTTTGTGTCTGCTACAATAACACAACCCAATATTGGTTAGTCTTTCTCATATATTGTATTCCTCATCCGTTAGGACTCTTGGTCGTTAATATGGTGGTCAGTGGCTAAACTTTTAGGGCTACTTCAACAGAAATAGCTAAGGGACAGGATTGTGTGGTAGTGGCTAGGGTGTTTGAATAAGGTCCTTCATGGCATACCTCTCAAAATGTGTTAGTTGCTGCAAAGGCATCTCTTAATTGGTAAATATCTAAATCTTAAACTTTGTGGGTCTGTGTTTGAATGAGTGTGTGTGTGCTGTGTCTGTGTAACTCCTGTGTGTGAGCCATCGAAAAGGGGCTTTCACCTGACATTCCCGACGGAACGATCTGTACCGTTATACCAAACCACCAAAGCAATCTCTAGAGCCTGGGAGCCTACAGACCTTCTTCACCCTAGGGGCCATCTAGGTTCCCAGACGCCAGGTGGGTGGGCGAACTGACTGCGGAACTCTGCCTTCAGCAGTAGTGGCCCACAGCCGCTGCTTGTGTAACCACTCACGGTCGTCTGGACTGCCTACCGATGACAGGCTCATAAATTAGTGGACGCATTAAAGGACGGCCCAACAGCAGAGTCCCTCCCGTTTGCCCCTGCTGTGTTAAGTATAATGTGGAAGAGCAAGAGGCTTATTCAGTTAGGCCTGGTCTGCTGATCCTCAGATAAATTTGTGTGTGCGCTGTGCGCGTGTGCGTGTGTGTGTGTGTGTGTGTGTGTGTGTGTGTGTGTGTGTGTGTGTGTGTGTGTGTGTGTGTGTGTTAGTGGGATGGATGACAGACTCATTCACGGGTTTTGGGGAGGAGAATCAATCAGAGAGTATAATACTTTTTAGGACAATTCTGTCGTCCATCCGTGTGGTTTATGGTTCGTTCAAAAATAGGGAGGAAATGGGCGGTGAAAAAGAAACATGGAGGCCATTTAAACCTCTTAACGTCTGGCAATGAATAAAATAGAAAATCGGTAAATCAATAAAGACGAAATAATTACCCACATCTTAATAAATCTCAGTGTTTTTTTCTGTGATCAGCTGTGATGTATTTAAAAGCTAGCCTCGCCGTCGGTGGTAACGGGGTATTTTTAACGTGGAGCCCACGAGACGAGCCGGGATGAATGTAATTAAAGCGCCGTTATCCTGAGCACGGGGTGTGTGAGTCACAAAATAAGGACCCTCTTCTGCTTCCTCCATCTGCCATCACACACGGGCCACGCCGGGTCATACAACACACCACCCGAGTGTTCTTACAGAACGGGTGTCTATTAGCGGCCCTCATCTTAAATAGAGCATACGATAAAAAAAAAAATAAAGGTCCGATTGATACGTGTTTCCGTGTGTCGTTTTTTTTTTTTTGGTTTTTAAATGAATGTTATCAGTTTCACGCTCCACAAATAGATCACTAGGTTCCGCATTCAAGGAAATACAGCAGTTAGTTGCTACTTCGGAATGTGAAACGAACTAATTTGCGAGGTGCTTTTATTTTGGCGACAGAACGGCTAGCTCGTTGATCCTTCATTTGTTAGTCAAATGAAAAGCCCCCGGTGCCGTGGACCAGCTGCTCGCTCAGTCAAATGGGCGGACGATGCAGGTGTGCGACATCCAATCGCGCTCCTTCAGGTGGATGTTTATAGCCTGTTATCCAGAGGGCCGACTCATCTCTCCTCTTGAGATAATAATACACGTTATAGCGAGCGAACTGTCCTCCTACATGAGGATAGCCTACGTTTAAAAATAGGATACGATCCTGTTATGGAAGACATCAAATTGTGTTTGTACTTGTATTGTGTTGAGTTCATGAGAGTGGATGATGATATCATTCTGATTTAGCTTCCTGGTTTATTTGTTTGTTTTGTATGGATTTCGGTATGGTGCTGTAAGAGCTGCGATCTGCTCAGAATATCAGACTACTGAAATAAAACAGAAGTGGCAGGGGAATGGGAAACGGCAAAAAAGAAAGACAGAGAAAAGGGTGGCGGGGAGAGGAGGAAGGGGTGGGGTCAGACCGCGGTAACATCCATGTATGAGCGGGGCTGTACCATTAACCGTTGCATCACAGCGGGCTCCACCAATCGGGGCACAGCCTCATGCATCGCCATGGTAACAGAGCCTCCTCGGCCGGTCGGGAGGTGGAGACGCAGGGAGATGATGATGATGGGGACAAAAAAAGAGAAGAGGTAGGTGGAGAAGAGAGGAAGGAAGGCAGAAACAGAGAGAGACAGTCGATACCTGCTCTGGTTTCACAGTAAGGATTTATAAAACCTGCCAACCTGTGTGTGTGTGTGTGTGTGTGTGTGTGTACACCGTAGCTGCAGTTCTGTTAGCCAGTTAGCACTGGAGGAAAGGACATCAGAGGACCATCTCGCCGGGGATGGGGCTTGAATGCCGCGACTGCTAGCCCACATGCACATGGAACGCGGAACCGGAATTCTCCCCAACGGATGGGAGTCATAGCGATGTGTTGTGATCGTCGGCAAGGTAAAGATCTGTGTGTGCATGTGTTTGCTGTGCATCGTGTCGCCTGTTAGGCAGGTAGGGAGTGTGGACATGCCCACATTTGACGGTTGGTTTGTACTCTGCCTCACTCGAGACAGGTCTCTCAATCATCTAGTGAAGGATGGCAAGCCTAGAGATAGAGTGTCAGTGTGGACTTTAAGGTGCATCTCACTCCACCCGGGACAACGGGGTGTTGTTGATGGATGACTCGGTGTGGTGGGGCCAGTGGCGAGGGTGACGGTGATGTAACTGTATTGTAATGTTTGGTAGCCTAAACACAAGGCTTCATGCGTTAGATCTGTAAAGAAAAGAATAAATGAATCAACAATCTGTCACAGTTAAGCCTACACAACTCGAAGATAATATCCTAATCATGAAACGGAACAAAATATGCACACCACGTTTGTTTTGTAAATCGCAGCGTTTGTTTTGATATTTTTCTGTACAACAAATTGATGAAGCCACGTTGGCAGCGACCGGCCTCACAGATCCAATCAGAGCCAATCAGACACAGCCTTTCAGACGTGGTGGGGGCATTAGAACTGATGAGTAATGAGGTGGCTCAGTGGGGGACGGAGCTCTGGTCAGCGGGGCGGTGGAGCCTTGGGAGCCTCTAGGTCGGGCTGTGTTTGGGTATGTACGGCTGCATATCTTGGTCTAAATTTCAACAGACAACATGTTTGTACTGTTTATCATACATTGATTCCACCCTGGGCATTACTGACAAATGTGCTGAAACGCAGATGAAGAGTGACTGTTAGGTTGTGAATGCATGAATGATTTATTTAAGATGTACATGAATGAAGACGTTTTGGACTCACGGGTATATCTGATGGTTTTAGGGGTAATTGGTTGTGAAATTATTTGGCACTTGTTTGGCTTTAGCATAACGGTTGGGAAATTAGTTGTTATCTCGAGAGATCTTGATATTGATTAGCAATATTGATTTTCTGACATCATAGCAGGAACAAGTAAAAAAAACACACACAGATTGCAGAGCATCACTTTGTACTGTATGTAAAGAAAACATAAAAAACTATATTTGTCATGTAATGAGAAGTTAGCAGCGTAATTAAACAGTTATCTGCTATTACACTATTGTACTCAGTTTGTTTATTGGGTACCTGCTGGGAAGGGGAACTGAATTCCTGAAGTCAGTTCCATCACCCCACTAGCGTTTAGAGATAAAGATAAAGATGTCCGCCAGGTGAATAAACAAATTGATGAGAGCAATATGATCCATCATAAAAATGTTATGACGGATCAAAGAGGAACCATGCAAATAGCCTAACGTCATAGCCTAACATAGGAGCATTGGCAGGTTAACACCAGTTCATCTGGGTAAGATAAGATAGGACAATACTTTATTGATCCCAGACGAGAGATTCAGGGTCCTCATGGTACGATTTAGATGTCTACCATTTGCTCTCATATGGTGGTTGGTCCGTTTTCTCATTGAGTATTGAGTCTCTTGACAGAGG
>NC_140288.1:14709151-14839151 GCF_964030765.1 Micromesistius poutassou
TTTCTTAACTCAACCTTCAGATGTAATTAAGAGCTGATAGTTTTGATGACATTTATTTTTAATTTCAGTGTAATTTATTGGTAGATGTCTCTTGTAATAGGAAATACTAACTTAACTACCTTAACTGTACCACATTTCACAGCAGTAATTGATATAGAATGAGATATGCATGAAGTTTGGCTAAACATAAACAACAAAATAGTAGAGAAATAGTGTTGTTAAAACAGCTAACAAGTTCCAAGTGTCTAGAAGCCAGGGCAGCATGCTGCCCTACAGCACTGACTGTCAGTGCAGTAATAATAAATGACGGCTGTGTTTTGTTTTCCATTCAGAACGTCACGGCCAACCATCGCGTGTGTGACGCTGTGTTCTCCGAGGACACTGCCCAGCTGGTGACCGGGCGCTTCATGTACGGCCCCCTGGACATGGTCACTCTCACTGGGGAGAAGGTAGTCACCCGCCCCCCCCCCCCCCCGCCAGCACCAGCTAGCGCCCCACGGTTCACCTCAAATGTTGATTCATGGCCTACATCTCAAACCATTGTGGTTGGTTTGGGGGCGGCCTGTAGCTCAGGAGGTACAGCGGGTTGACTGGTTAACCGCAAGGTTGCTGGTTCGATCCCCGGCTCCTCCTAGTGTGTGAGTGTCGCGGTGTCCGTGAGCAAGGCACCTCAGCCTGACTGCTGTGCTGTCGCCTTGCGTGGTCGACGCCGCTGTCGGTGTGTGAATGTGTGCATGAATGGGTGAAAGTCAGGCGATATTGTGAAGCGCTTTGGGTGGCCACTGGCTACGAAAAATCTCTATATAAATGCAGTCCATTTACTATTGCTTATTTTTCAGTTCTCTTTCAGTTGAATGCAAAAATATGTTAAATGACGTTGTTTTTTAATTTTTTCTGCTAGTAGAAAAATCTTGTTTTCATCGCTAAAAGATTAGTTTGTTTCATTTTTTGGGGGGATATTTTTGTCCTTTCTTTCTTTAGATTGACATCCACATCATGACGCAGCCCCCCTCTGGAGAGTGGGTGTTCTTCGACACACAGCTGACCAGCAGCAGCGGCAGGATCTCCTACACCATCCCTGAGAGCAAGAGGCTCAGCACTGGGGTCTACCCAGTGAAGATGGTGGTCCGGTGAGCAGCGATAACAACTGCCTCATGACCCCCTACTCCTGGTCTCCACAGACGACTCCCTCCTCCTATTCTAACTTCAGTACTCTCTACTAGCTCAAAAGAAATTTCCCATTTTCACTCTCATCATTCTCACAATTTTCTCCATCTCACGTTCTCCCTTTCCCTCTCTGTCCCTCTCTATGTTTATCCGCCCCTGTCTCCTCCCCATCTCTCTGCAGTGTCAGATTCTGATTACTCTGCACTTTTTGAATCCGTCTGTACCCTCTTCATCGTCGTGTGTGTATGTAACGTGTGTGTGCTGCACTTTTTGAATCCGTCTGTACCCTCTTCGTCGTCGTGTGTGTATGTAACGTGTGTGTGTGCTGGTTGCAGCGGGGACCACACGTCGGCAGACAGCTACCTGACCGTGCTGCCCCAGGGAACAGAGTTTGTGGTGTTCAGCATCGACGGCTCCTTCGCCGCCAGCGTGTCCATCATGGGCAGCGACCCCAAGGTGCGCGCCGGGGCTGTGGACGTGGTGAGGTAAGAACCCATGGGGGAAAATGCGCACCGACGCCATGCACACTCACGCAAGGACGCACGCGCACGCACATATGCACACACACACACACGCACACAACATTTCACATTTACATTGAGGGCATTTAGCAGACGCTTTTATCCCAAGCGACTTACAATAAGTACATTTTTCCCAACATGGTTTGTTTATGGCCTGGGGGGATAGCACAGCTCATTCACTCGTGAATGTTATCCCTTGTAAATGGCTGACCATTTCATCTATTTCTTAATTTGTCTAGTGAGCAATTCCTCTAGTGCCTCTTTCAACTAGTGATAAATTCTTCTGGTGATCTATTCATCTATTGATCAATTTATCTCGTAATCAACTCATTTCTACCTTATTTATAGTTTACCTTAAAAATAATCTCAAAATCACAAACTTTTCACTCCAAGATAAGATTAAGAGCTTTTGTTGAACCTATGTTTTCATGTCGGCAAATGGTCGAAATAAAGTCACGTTGTGACCCGGCGTATTTTATACTTTGAATGCATAAATGTTTGCTGGGAGTGTTTATTCGGTTACACCACTCTAAAATAAGTCTTCCTTGAAATCACCATTCCTCTAATGATTATGTTTTCATGTCGAAATGAAGTCACGTCGTGACTCGACGTCGACTGGACTTGTTCGCTTCGACGCAGGTCGAGAAAATGTTTGCTGGGTTACTTATAGAAAATATGGTGATTTTTTTTTCATATAAATTATTCCAGAATACACAGTACACACAGCAGTTTTTTGTTCTACATTAAGAGTTCGTCCATCTCCAAGCAGAACCCTACCTTCCCTCTCTAATCGTCCCCTCGCTGTGCCCAGGCACTGGCAGGACCTGGGCTACCTGATCGTGTATGTGACGGGACGTCCCGACATGCAGAAGCAGAGGGTGGTGGCGTGGCTGTCCCAGCACAACTTCCCCCACGGCATCGTGTCGTTCTGTGAGGGCCTGGTCCACGACCCGCTACGCCACAAGGCCAACTTCCTCAAGTCCCTCATCTGTGAGGTACTTATGGCTCCTGGTCTGAATGGTGGATCCATGGAGATCTGTAGAAGTGTCAGGAGTAGAACAGGAGGAAAGAGCTTTGTTTGCACATACAAGTTTACACATACAAGGAATTACTTTCTGATGTGCTGTTTTGAAGGGATATATATATATATATATATATATATATATATATATATGTATGTAAGAGCCATGCAGTATAGGGTTTACTGTAGGGTCATTTTAGGAGTTTATGGTTTTCTTGCTGGTAAGGAGGTCAAGGTGTATGTGGGTGGGGAGAGTATTAGTTTAGGAAGGTGTGGAGGTATGTCACAGCTATGCTGATTGGGTGAAGCACTGCTCTGTCTAAATGTCTCCGTACTCGGGGCTGAGCAACTAACGGTCCAGCAGGTGGCAGAGGCCAGAATGCTGAACAAACTGGGTTCAATAATGACCAACCCCACTCACCCACTCCACGCCCTGAAGGTGATCAAAAGCAGCACCTTCAGTAAGAGACTGATTGCACCAATGTGCAAAACCGAGAGATACAGGAAATCTAGTATATCAGCTGCTATAAGGTTTTACAATGCACAAAACTAATTTGGCACTTTATTTTAATATTCATTTATGGTATTTTGCACCACAGATGATCTCCACCACAGATGTTTTGGAAAACCTGTTCAGCATGTAAACCATATCCGTGTGTCTTGGTGCAGGCCCATATGAAGATCTTTGCGGCCTACGGCTCCACCAAAGACATCTCTGTGTACTCCTCTATTGGCCTCTCTCCATCGCACATCTACATCGTAGGAAGAGCCACCAAGAAGATGCTAAGCCAGTGTCAGGTATCTTCCCCACCTACATCTGGTTACTGTGGACCATCTCCATCTACTTAATGTGTACCATCTCCATCTAGTTACGGTGGACCACCTGCACATCCTCCTTACTGTGGACTCTGTCATTAAAGGGATACGCCTGAGACATTTGTAAATTGGCGTATGCCGGTCTTTAAGTCCTTAAGTTTAAGTCCAAATTCATCATTGTGCTTCCAGAAGGGGATTTTCCACTCGTTTACAGTCTGCAAACACACATATAATTGGCCATTATTTTATAACATGAACTATAATACCACACTATGCGATAGTTCATTCATTAACCAATGTATTCATGAATAGTGAACAAACCGAGCAGCAAAATGTTCACTGACTCACTGAACCTACGACTCAATCCATGGACGTGTGAGAACGATCACACGGAGGATTTGATGAGTGAATCGACTGAACCCCCACGTCCTCCTCCTCCTCCTCCTCCAGTTCATCCCTGACGGCTACGCCAGCCACCTGGCCCAGCTGGAGTACAACCAGCGGTCTCGCCCCGCCAAGTCGGCCAGCACCCGCATGGTCCTCCGCAAGGGCAGCTTCGGCCTGGGCGCCGCCGGCGGGGACTTCCTCCGCAAGCGCAACCACGTGTTCCGCACCCTCTCCTCCCAGCCCGGTGGCGGTGGCGGCGGCGGCGGCGGCGGCGGCGGCGGTGGCAGCAGCGGCGGCGGCGGCGGTGCCTCTGGCCCCGTCGCCGTGACGATCGCGGCCACGCTGGGACGGACGGAGCGCACGCAGAGCCAGTGCGAGATGGACCGCGGCACGCCGTCGGCCGTGGCCAGCACGGCCCAGCGGAGCATGAGCATCGCGGCGGGCTGCTGGGGCCGCAGCGGGAGCACCAGGGAGGGCAGCGGCGGACTGCTCAGCCCCAAGTGAGGGCCCCGGGACTGGGGGCGGGGGGGGGAGGGTTGGGGTGGTGGTGGTGGTGGTGGTGGTGGAGGTGAGACACATAGTGCTGTACCAGATCTTAGAGGTGGGGGGGGGGGGGGGGGGTGGTGTGTGTGTGTGTGTGTGTGTGTGTGTGTGTGTGTGTGTGTGTGTGTGTGTGCGTGTGTGCGTGTGTGCGTGTGCATATGGCATGCTGGAGGATCAGTCACACATTACTCTACCGAAGTAGGATGGTTGATGGACAGGCAGAAAAGGACATGTGTTTGGATGACCCGAGAATAGGTAGGGCCCGGGTGTGTGTGTGTGTGTGTGTGTGTGTGAGAGAGTGAATATGCGAGTGGGGGGGAGTGGAGGATTCGACTGAGACACAGTACTGTAGTAACAAGTAGGAGGGACAATGGACAGGTAAAAGAAGACATTTGATTGGAGGATCACAGGGTGAGTCAGGGGGCGGGGTGATGTATGTTGAGGGAGGATGGAAATAGGGGCGGGGTTTGAGGATCCATTGGGAAATCAGTTGGGCTGCATTCATGTGAACACATCATGTGAATTCTGTTTGTATACAAAAGGGGGCGGGATACGCAAAAGGTACTGGGTTCGATCCTCAACGATCCCAGTCTACCTGTGGGCTAGAAGCACCTCCACCCTAACCTGTCGCTTTAGATACAACCATCTCCTGAATAAGTTAAACATGAAGAGACGCTGACGCTGTCGGAACACAGAACAGGTGTAAACGCGTGTATTAAGTGCTCACGTCAATACAGCCTTTAGACGTGGAGTAGCGGAACAGACCGGAAGATACAAGAAAGAGAAAGAGTGTGCGATTTTAAGATCATAACGAAACCAGTAGAAAACATAGAGACGATTCCTCTGTAGCAAAACCACTCAGTAATCCCTTCATTTAGAGAACATCACTGGTCATTTTAGGACAAAAATATTATTCAGCATATATTCTAAGCCTTAAATAAATGTCATATTACGGGACCCCTAAATACACGCACTCTCTCTTACACACACACACACACACACACACACACACACACACACACACACACACACACACACACACACACACACACACACACACACGCAAGGCAGACACAAAAGCTCAGGACAATTTATAGAGCAGCACTTGTTTAAACATGTTCCGATAGTCCATCACAGATGCCAGTTAAGTGAATTGTGTCCATGGTTAAAAGCCAACCATTTTCCACTTAGTTTAAAGTCACACTTTCCACAGAAATACAGTACATACACACGTTTCTAACACGGGCTCAGAGACAGCTGCCAAACCATCAACACCTACAAATAACCATTATAAGAAAAAAGAAAAAAAGACTACAACACACTCAGTGCTTCTCTCTTTCACTGGATCTTTTTACCAGTTTGGCCAGTGGTGTCGATCTGCTACGGGGTTGACACACCTGTGTGTGTGTATGTGTGTGTGACGTTGTTACCTATGGTCCGATACCGGCTCTTATTTCCTCCTCTCAATGGCCAAACGGGCCAGCCCAAGGCCTTAACGTCCACAAGACATGGTACGACATGGCACGTTACCAAACTAATGTTATGGAAGACGGAGGACACGGGATGCAGCGTTAGAACTTAAGTCAAACTCTGTCCACAGTCTACAGCAACAATCCCTTTATCCGGTAATTTGCTTGCAATACCTCTTGTCCGCCACTAGGGCGACGCTGTGGTCTCCCGTTGTGCATATGTGCTGCTGCTACTGGGAGATCGTTGCTCATGTAGTGCTCCCTCAATGTTTTTTTTGCTGCGTTTCTTGCGCTTTAACTTTAGATGGCGTTCACGTGACAACACATTCAACAAATATAGCTGTTATATTCCACCAAACTGAGGGGGGAAGTGGGGGAAGGAGGAGAAGGGGGTTTTTACATGGACTTTCGGCAGGAAAGGCTTTCACGAAACTGCTGAAGTGCCGTGACACCGGAGTCCTGGGTTGTGGAAGGAGCACCGCGAGGCCGGGCGATCTTGAGACTTTGAGAACAGTTCACTTCACACACAATCCTCTCCATGAACCTTACTGGGTGGCTCCTTGGAAATGAGTTGGATGTTGAGTGGTGAAGTAACAGAACCAAATGCTGATCATGGTAGAGAATCCTTTTGGCATGATTGTACCTCGTCCTCCCTTTTATTTCTACGATGCTGTCTAGCGCTGCTTCCATGATTAGATAGACAGAGTATGGATGTGCCTATAGGTCTTTACTGTCTCTGTATCATTCTCAACAATTTACAATTAGCAATTTGTTTCAAGCCACAATGAAAGCCAAAACCATTCTTGAATGCTGTAGTAATTCAACTGTATAACCTCATTTTTTTTTTTTTGCACTATATGGCAGAAGATCTAGTTATTCTCTCATGTTTATACATGTTAATACCTTTGTAGAGCATGACAAGCTTTTTTATTAATTTCAGGGTGATGTGCTAGTAGGCACACGTGTGTACATTTTGTGAAGACATGAACATAATGTAAGTAGCTGTAAGGGTGTGTAACTATACGTGCCAAAATGTAGACAGGTTTATCCAAGTGTATCCAACCTCTTTGTACGAGAATGGGTCACAACCTAAAATCACATTTTAAATATTGACAGGAATACATATTTTTAAAGTTTAAGATAGCCTACTATAACAACAACAACTAGATATCCTTCAGGTCCAATATTAGCCACATTAAGTGTAGTATTTCAGATTAATCAGAGCTACTTTGATGTAAAATGCATTTGAAGCATGTTAGTATACAAACCTATGACGAATACTATTGCAAATAGAGGATTGGAGAAAGCGAAATAGAAACAAGTCAAAAGGCAGACATTTTGTGATGTTCACGCTGTGTGAAGAGTACGGTGCCTGTGAGAGCTCAACTGCAACTAAAGAAAACACATGCAAATAGACAAAACGCAAGCAAATAAATAAAAGGTCTTCCTGAATTTGACAACAATGCACTGCAACTTTAGAAAACACATGCAAATAGACAATGCAAAAGGCAAATAACCTATTTTCATCAATTTGACAACACGCTAAATATTCAGACTGGTACTCATTCAGTCCCAATACCAAACGACCAGGGGAGCCCTTCCAGAGGACAATTAAAAGTGATGAACACGTCTGGAAACGGTTGTTAATTCATTTCATGACGTTATCGAAGTCAGCTATCCGTTGGTGGTGTTTTAAATTAGCTAAAATTAAAGTGTTTTTGGTTTATTTTAAGATTGTGCTCGCATGACTCCGATATTATTGCTCTCCAGACGTGTTCATACACACAATGGACCTCTGGAGTCCGTTCTTCTGTTGTCGTTTGGTGTAGCTGCAGCCATTTCAGTTTCTGTGATTTGATTTGTCTGAATCGTGTTCGCTTGTCTGAATTTGCCTAATGTGTTTTCAAATTGATGAAGATATATTCCTAGTTTGCTTATGTTTTGTCTATTTGCATGTTTTCTTGAGTTTGCGCTGCGTTGTGGTCAAACAAATCTAGGTTTTCTTAGTTTGCTTGGGTTTTGTCCGTGCATTGAGCTTTCAGGTCCACCGTGGAAGAGACTTTTGGATACAGCCATACCTGTCCCCATACTGGCTGACTGGTTTGTGGTCCCGAGTTGAATGTCTGTCCCGTCCCAGTCGTTACCGATCCAGACCCTGTGGTCGTTGGTTGTGTCAGTGTAGATACTGTAAAGTAAGATCTATATGTAGGAGTCATACAGTGGAGAGCTATTTATTTACCGAAACACACTTGAGTTATTATGGACATTTCAGGTGAAATATATTTGAAATATGTAGCATTTTTGTTTGTCCGTTCTTGTCGGGTCAGTTCCTTCCGTTGCTCTGCGTATAGGACCAAGAGTGAGTTTGTGGTTTTATGGTTTGTTTGTTTGTTTGTTTGTCAGTCAGTCTAATGTTATTGTTCAAGTCGGGGCAAGGTAAAACCAACATCACAGCAGGTACTCAGTCACAATGCACAATCTATAATCAATTCATCAACACAGCCACTCCAAAAAAACCACATATTTAATAAGAACCTCAACTTATGAAACAAGTTTGTACTCAAAGTCACTTTTGACCTCTGCTCTGTCTTTACAAAGGTCAACTGCTAAACATTTTATAGCATGATGGACTGAACTATTTTTCAAACTGAAATATTTTACAGAACCTTTGCTAATTAATGTAGGAAGGGTTCTCTTTCAGCAATTGGGTGCATGTTTAATTGAAGCCCCAGACAGATACTATTTCTTTAACCAGCCTGCATGCCATTTCGATTGGAGGCGTTACTTTACAAGAGCCCTTGTGTTTGATGTTGAATCAGTAAGATTGGCCACTTTTTGAGGAAATTATGCCATCTAGCGGTGAAAAGGACAATTTTCAAATATCCGCATATGTCCACCTTGGCCCTTTTATCCATTTTTCACGTGGATTGTTTACAAATTAAAAGGGCCGGACTAAAGGTATTAAAAACCTGATAACTCACGTCATTCATCAATCTCGTTAAACTGTGCAGTGAAGTATATCAATAACTATTGAAATTCCTGTCGAAGCATTATAAATGTTCTCATGGTTAATAGGAAATTATTATCTTACTGGTCCAACCTTGAACTATATAGAGTGTAGGCCTAATGTATTCCGTGTTGAAGGGAAAATTCTGCAAAACATAATACTTATTATATTTGAGATCATAACAATTATTGCCACTATAAAACATGCTGGAACTTAATGCTAAAATTCTGAGTTTTATAATCTTTAGTTTCAAAGAGTGCATTAGAATACACCTATGTTTAGTGCAGCTTACAAGCTTGTGACATTATTTGTAATTTCTACCACTTTTAGGCTTATATAAGTCTCAGTCTCAGTCTGAATCAAAATACAAATAATTATTCATGATTAAGTATTATCTGAATACTTACTTTCAAATACTAAAATGAGTTTTGTACATGGAACTGAAACGATAACCCATATCCACTAGGCTATTAGTCAACATGGACAAATTACATACATGGTTTTCAAGCTATATATGGTGGCAATAATCATTATGTTTTAGATATATGCAGTGTTCAAAGTATTTTGATTAAAAATGTTTCACGCTTCAGTCAGATACTTAAAAAGAAACAGTACTTCTCAGATCAGAAATTCACAGTATCATTTAATCCAAGTGGGTGAACCTTTATTAACCTTTGTTTTACACTTCTTAAAGCATTCAATACCGTTGGAAAGAGCACTGTGTGTGGGCCAACTTTACAATATAAGTAACAATGCTTCTTAAGAGGCGCTCTTAGTCAATGTGTTGCTTTCTTTCAGAATATGAGTAATCTGTTTTACTACTTATATTAGTTCCTTAAGTCTGTAAAATAATCTGATGTAATCAGATTACATTTTTTTCTTTTCTTAACCGTGGGCCACAGCTTGCTTCATCATTGACTGTACTGTGGAATAAAAACAAATAGACTTTACGGTTGCTGCTGCTGCTGCTCTCGTTATTTACCATTTTGCCATTGAATTTTCCTATGAATGGCTGTCTCATAGAGATGATGGTAAATAAGAAGAAATATTGATCACAAAAGTAATAAATGACAAGGTAGATCTTGAAACAGGTTTTAAAACACACTGATGCCTTTAGATCACGTTTAGTGTGGATTTAAATCCTGTAGGAATAACAAAGTGAGATGATGTGTGTGAAAAGCGCTCCGGCACACTGAGAAACCATTCAGCATTTAAGGGATTACAACCAAAACATAACAAATAACAATATGTTATAGTTATCCAGTTAAAAAATGAATTCGCTCTGAATTCTCAACATAAAGTGCTTGTAAAATACTTAATAAATACAATAAAAAAATCGTCAGGTTGCATTGACAATATAAGGAATGACATCGTAACGTAAAAAAATCGCAAATCAAGTACTGCAAAGAAAAATGGCTTTTCCGATAATTCGGTCGGCAGGGGAGGAGCATGCGTGTGTGTGTGTGTGTGTGTCTATAGAGCACGACACTTCTTGACCATGCTGGGGATCTTCTTGCTAGCGAGCTCCTCCTCCTGAAGCGCAGAGCGGAAGGACTTGACTTTGTCTGGGAAAGGAGAGAGAGGAGGAGGAGTCAGAATGAATCTCAGGACTTTTGTGTACACACAGAAAGTGGATGAGGGTCAAGAATTTGTTACGGGACATCCCATATAAAGTTTCAACGTTGCCCCCAGCTTTGACAGAACAGTGCTCAAGTAGTATGTAACGTTGGCTGTTTGTAGTTCTCAGTTAAAGCAGCAATGTGTAAACTAGCTCATAGTTGATAGCCAGTTGGCGTCACACAGCTGAACAGCCAGCTAGGGTAGACAGAATACTGTTGTAGAGTTTTTTGAATTGTGAAAGTCCCCCGCCTACTAACTGGGAGGGGCTCAATCTTACACATTGGGACTTTAAAGTACTTCATAACTCAGAATGCCAGTCCCTAGTTATTTCAACAATTATGAGTGTTTTAGTATCATTCATTTCCTCACTAGTTCAATTGTATCAGAGTGTTCTTAAAACATCTGAGCTTTAACAGAAGGGGCAGCAGGACAATGTAGTGAGCCGGAGTGTTCGACTCCCAGCCAAGTCTTCAGCCTAGCGGCCAAAACACTGCGCACAGGTCACAGATGACTGCCCGCAGCAGAGGGCGTGCGACATAACCAACTGAATCTGTTACACGGTCCACAGAAGCCGCGCATCTCTTCTCTCTACGCACAGCAATGCGGCCCTCAAACTGGTAAACACTCCATAGAACGGTGTGAAAAAACACGCACTGTAATTATCAGAAACAAGTCCACTAATTCAGTGCCAGTCGATAAAGCCTTCACTTCCAAACCCAAAACACTAACTGCAATATCACTTGGAGAAAACTTAATACGCACCCAGTAAAGCAGATCTTGCGTGCGGATGATGCGGATGATACAGGCAACCAAAAGCTACAAAGATGGAGTCTGTGTAGCAGGTTAAAAACCCTGCCTACGTGAAATGTCACCCTGCCCGTGTATCTCGGCCGTGACCTGTGGTCATCCCTGTCAGTAAGAAGCCGTATGGCCTACCTGCTCATTAACCACATGAATCTTAATTCAATGTGTGTGGCCGCTGATAAAAGCATCTGCTTAATGATTAAATTGTCAATGATGTCATGTCATGCCCTTCCTCACCTCTGAGCTCGCTGAGGATGTCGATCTTCTGGTCCAGGATCTGCTCCAGCTGGGTGACGTACGTGTCCACGTCGTAGTCCACTTCCTCCGTCATCTCGAGGAGCACCTTCTCGTCCTCCAGCCAGCGAATGGACTCCTGGGGGGCGGGGAGACGGAGAGGGCGAGCGTGAGCAAAGCAGCGCCTCACAGTGGACGCATTGTGAATTACAGCTGTGTTTCCGATTCAGAGTACTTCATTAATCCCGAGGGAAATTGTTAGTGTCAGAGCAATGACGAACTATACATTTGTCAGTGAGTCACTTTGGATAAAAGCATAATACATAATTTTAACAGCCTGTGATAAAAAATGTCCAAGTGAACAAAGCGACCAACCCAATGACCTTCATGAGACCTCTCTAACACATTTTGTCATCCCAACATGTTTCACCAAATATCCAAAGCTCATGAGTCAACAGTGCACCCACGACCGCATACGACCACCGGGCTGCCCCCAGCGGGCTCCCGACCCCCGGGCTGGGCAGCCCGGTTGGTGGGAGTGACACGACGGTTGGTGTGTGAGCAGCGCACCCCGAACACGGCCCTGTGGTCCTCCAGGACCTGCTCCTCCATCTCCACCAGCTGGGACACGGCTTCATGGAAGCTGAAGAGCTGCGGGGACACCTCCTCCTCCTGGGAGCCACACAAACACCAGGGGGCGCCTCAGTGAATAACTCAGTGAATGAGTGACACTACAGTACGCACACGTCAGTACACACATGGCTTTATTCTTTACGCATTCCTAGTTATTTAATTTGGCCGTGTATGTGTGTGCCTCCACGCATGTTTTTTTTCATGCTTTGTGTGCAAGTGAGGGTGCCTGGGTGTATGCGTGTGTCGGTCTGTGTGTGTATGTCCATGGGTGTGTACTTCCATAATATGTGTGTGTATTTCCGTGTGTGTGTGGGTTTGTGCGTCAGCCCATGTATGTGTACGTCCATATATGTGTGTGTATGTCCGTATGTATCTTTGTGAGTGTGTGTATATGTGTGTGTGTGTGCGTCCATATGTGTGTGTGTATGTCCGTATGTATCTTTGTGAGTGTGTGTATATGTGTGTGTGCGTCCATATGTGTGTGTGTATGTCCGTATGTGTCTTTGTGAGTGTGTGTATATGTGTGTGTATGTCTGTATGTGTGTGTGTGTGTGTGTGTGTGCTGCCTTACGTTCTGTTCACAGAGCAGCTTGAGGTCGTCCCTCTGGGGGGAGCTTCCCACTCCCCACTGGGCCTCCAGGACCTCCAGCTGGGCGTGGTGGTCCCCCAGAGGGCTGTCCATGAGGCCCTCGCCGTCCAGAGACAGCTCCTTGGTCCTGGACACACACGGCCCAGAGGCAGAGAGTCAGAACAACGCAACTAGAGAACGGAGCAGAGTACAACTTTCACAAACTGGTTGGTGGAGACGGGCCAAAACATGAATTTGATCTGTTTTCTTGTTACGTGTTATTTTAGTTGCAGTGGTAAATGGCATAGATCATTGTTGAAGACCGTGTCATATTAAGTATGTTTAAAACAACAAAAAAACGATGTTGGGTTTTCTTCCCTTTTATTGTATGGGTTTAGGTTTAAAGTTGTGGTTCAGCTACTACTGTTCTATACTGCAGTTCTATATCTAGTGCCTGCCATTGTTTCTTTAACGAATGTGGTCGAAAAGAACGTAAGAGAATGAAACAGAACATAGCTGATCAAGTTAGTTGTAGAGGACTATTGTGGCTGGGCGTTGTAAGACAAACTGGGTGGATAGGGTGCAGAGTGAGAGACGAAGAGGTCACCTGTTGGCCAAGTCTCCGTACTCGTAGGTGGGGGAGAGCTCTGAACGACCGCCCCCTCCTCCACTCTGGACGAAGGGAATGTCGGAGGGGCTGATCCCGAACTCCTTCACTCTGGAGATACCAGGAGACATTAGAGAAAACGTTAAAGGTGCATAAAGATACAAATCTGAATCTAGTTTCTAGTATGTTATTAATGGGTCTTACCTGTTAGCATCTCGTTGAATTTACATGTTATTAACATGTCCTATCTGTTAGCATATCTCAGTGTGTTTAAGGATGTTATTAACATGTCCTATCTGTTAGCATATCTCAGTGTCTTTAAGGATGTTATTAACATGTCCTAACTGTTAGCATATCTCAGTGTGTTTAAGGATGTTATTAACATGTCTTACCTGTTAGCATATCTCAGTGTGTTTAGTGTGTTTTCACAGGATGCCATCCCAGGAGAAATCGTTGCAATCTAGAAAGTAGAAATCCCATAATAACTGACCTCCATCTGCAGTACTCATGGGAATATAAGTAAGTTAGTACTACTGTTATAACCTACCATGCACGTTCTAGAGTTTTCTCCGATGAAGGAATCCCTGAGGACCTGCGTTAGCTTGCTAGCTCTAAACGGAGTGTGTGGTTTGTTTCGTCCCAGGGCGCGGATGCACTCCTGTGTTCAAACACATGAGAAAAAATAATAATAATAATCAATTGTGATAGAAGAAAACCAAACATTACTATGTTGACGATCATATAAGACACACATTACCAAGTATGAAACCAGACAAAAACACTCAAGCCGTTTCTCAACACCAAGTACGCGGACTACGTTCTCGTGGACTTGGAAGTACGTACTCGGCAAGTCCGGACTTTCAAGTACAGACTTCCGAGAACGCGAGTACGCACTCTGCAACTGGAACAGCAGCGGACTCGATGATGCATCCTGGGATATTTAACGGTCCCAAGTCCACACGAGTCACCTCCGATGCGTCCTCGGTAGAACGGCCTCATCGAGAACGCATCGAGAACACACACGGGTTTTACGACAGTCCTCGCGTACTTGGAATTGGAACAGTGCTTGGGGCTACCACTGATGACGTTTACCGAGAACGCAAAGTACACGAGAACACACGAGAACGCGAATTGAGAGACGGCTTAATGTTTTGGGCGCGACCCTTTAGATACCTTGAGCGCCAGCAGGCTCTTGTTGATCTCGGCGCCCTCCAGGCGGGTCTGACGGTCGGCGCTGGACGTGTCGGCGCCGCGCTCGTTCCCCGCCAGGTCGATGAGGGAGAACTTGCCGTGCATCTTGCCCCGTCGCCGCAGGATGATCTGGAACACGGCGTGGCTGCGGGACGAGTGGGCGTTGGCCGACGTCTGTCCCGAGGTCCTGGGGGAGAGAGACAGGCACATTTTAAGACGGCTATAAATGTTATTGCCATATTCTTCAATATCTTGTCAATGTTTTATGCGTGCACACATAGCGCAGCGTCAGTGCAGATATTCAGTTCTCAAGTTTCACAGCGAGGCCCGCTTCTTACTGATCAGCTCAAAGAGGAACAACGCTGGCTGTCAATCTTCTTTTTGAGATCTGATGTATTTTCTGATTCAAGGCTAGCATAGCATTTGCAGCATATAGCTTGCTAGCTAGTACTACGTAGTACTAGTACTACTAGTACTAAGTACTAGTAGTACTTTGGTAGGGAAAAAGGTGTGGAACCCGAGAATGGAATATCTCTGCACTGCTGCTACACCAGTCAATGAAACTCACTCACAGTAGACTATGAGTCAATGTGATTACGTTAAGATATGTTTTGTAGCAAAATTCTAACAAGAAAATGTTACCTACTGCAGCTTTAAAACACTAAAGTAGTCAAAAGTAGAACAGTAGTATGTACCACCAGGTGTGTGTGTACACACACCTGGTGGTTCCCCCTTCAGCCATTTACCTGCAGCTGTTCCCAACCTCTATGAGTCTGAGGACGTCCTCTGTGCACTTGACCTCCTTCTCCTGCAGCCCCACCACCTGCACCTGCTGCTTGCCGTCCTCCAGCACCCGCAGCTTGGCCTTACGGTTCAGCAGGTCAAACACCTGCAACACACACACACACACACACACACACACTGTTAGAACTATCGTTTACATTAAAGTTAGAACCATTACTTACAACTAGCAGTTAGAACCTTCATTTAGAACCTTGCAAAGTAAAAAGCTAAAAAAAAAATACCATTACAGAATGTAATCTTGTTACATGATGATGAACACAAAAACCTTTCATAATTCATAATACAAAAACATCTTTCATAACATCAATAGAAGGGGCAATTTCCAGCACTTGCCTTTCCGCTGTAAATCTCGAAAAATGTGGCAAAGACCTGAAGGTCGAGTTTCTTGTAGTTTGGTTTCCCTAACATAACAAACACTTCTCGGGCTGAAAAAAGAAAAGAAGAGGTTTAGGATTAACGCATCCAAACATGGCTGACAGCCACTGCGACGTGCTGTGAACAAATTAAGTAGAAGTAGGTAGAATACAGACCGGCAAGGGCATAGATCCCTTTAGAGCAGTCCTGGTTCTTTCCAGAGAAGTCCCCACCCATAGTCTGAAATGAGGACATATACATACAACTTGATAATGAGGCAGAATGCAGAACGTCTGCAGAAGTGTCTCTCGGAAGAAATGCAACCCTAAAAACCCCTCCCGAAATATATTAAATGTTAAATTCATATTAATCTTAAACATAAATCTATAAGCATTCCTACTTTACCTGTTACACATACACATCTGTAACAAAATATATCACACTCACGTGTGTTTTTCCACTTCCAGTTTGTCCGTACGCAAAACAGGTGGCCATCCCCCTTTCAAATATTGTCTCAACCAGAGGACGGGCAGTGAACCTGAGGAACCAATTTTACACTTAGATTCAGCCATTTTGAATTCAGATTCAGATTAATTAGAATTCAGAGTCAGGTCTGTTGTAGCTCTAGGTCTGCTGCTAGGATCGATCCACTGCTCTTAGGGGCACAGGAAGACAGGGGGTCCTGCCCCCCGTACTACACCTGTAGACCATCTCGTTGGTGGTGCTGTCGTCGAAGGCGTAGTCGAAGCGGAAGGTCTGGTTCTCCAGGTAGCGGGTCAGGTCCACCTTCTGCTTGGGCTCGTGGACCATCACCACGTCCTTGCTGGGGATGGTGATCACGTCCAGGTCCTTGGTGGTCAGCTCTGAACAAGGAGAGGGAATGGAGACAACGTTTTTATATCACCAGGTTTGACGACGACTGGTCAGCCCAACCCAACCTACATATAGCAGCATCTCTCCATTAGTGACATCCCAAGTGGGAGTGTGATGTCACCCAGACGTATGATGAATAGGCCGACCGCCCAGCGGACCGTACCAACTGGTAGGCTGATCTATTCATCATGCAGATAGGGGGATACTCCCACTTGGGACGTCACTAAAGGGTAGGTAGCTGGCGATAAACAATGACCCCTTAAATAATTAGTATTATAACAAGGGTGTTTATAGTTAATATGATGTTGCTTCAAAAGTATAATAAAGTGTTACTAACCTTTTTTATTGAGTGGCCGTGCTCGTACACAGACACAGATCCTGTGCTCCTCTATCTGAAACATCAACACACACAGTTGTAGCGCAGACAGTGGTATGCTCTCTTTACCAGCCAAGGAATCATTCTAAAGCTCTCAAAAGCTTCAATTCGATTGCTAGGCAGACTGGGTTATTTTGGTGAATTCCTTCCCCATCCTGCCTGCTGTGTTGAACATACCAGATCAGTGGTGTTCAGCGGCCTGTAGTCCAGACTGGCCCGGAAGTCCCTGATCATACACATGATCTCATAGTTGGGTAGAGTGGCATCCACCTCCTGCAATGACAGACCACAATACAAAGAAATGCAACCAATCAGAGCAGTGTTCTCCGAGGACATGGGCACGGTTAAAGCAGTTAGATCCGAGTCTGACTTGTGCTTTCTTCTCTCTGAGTTCCTGCTGCTGGAGTCTCCTTTTCTCCCTCTTCTCCTGCAGCTTCTCCACCTCCTTCACACAGTTAGACTTCCTCCGCGCTAGAGAGAGAGAGAGAGAGAGAGAGAGAGAGAGAGAGAGAGAGAGAGAGAGAGAGAGAGAGAGAGAGAGAGAGAGAGAGAGAGAGAGAGAGAGAGAGAGAGAGAGAGAGAGAGAGAGAGAGAGAGAGAGAGAGAGAGAGAGAAAAGGAGAGGGAGTGAGGGTGAGGGAGAGATAGGGGCAGGAAGGGGGGAGAGAGAGGAGAGAGAAAGAGATATAGAGTGTGAAAGAGAGAAGAGTGGGAGATAGGGAGAGAGAGGGAAAGATAAAAGAGTATAACAGACAGAGGAAGAGCGAAAAAGGATCATCACAATCTAACAACTTGATATAAGTCTCGTGTTTGCAAATTCAAGCTTAATGTTTAATTTCATAAAAGTAACACACTTTTTACGAAATTAAACATTCACAGTTCTTTATATTCAACGCTTAATCTGAATGCTTTCCTGAAGGGCGATAACTCACGCAGTAATAAAAGCTGAGCCTGTGGCCGACTCAAAGGGCCTTTCAGCCTCGCCAGCACAATATGGCCTGGGAGGCATGAGGTCACTGGTGACTGGTAAACAGCCACACATCCAGCCCTGCGGCCCTCGTCGCCATCTTGGCTCTGCACAGTGTCTAAGTATGTTACTGTGTGTGGTTTTATAACGGTGACTACTGTATGTAGTGTGTAGTTCTGTGTGGAGTTCTATAACAGTGTCTGTCTATGTACGTTAAGGGGTGTAGTTCTATAAAAGAGTCAGTCTATATATGTTGCAATGTGTAGTTTCACATGTAGTTGTGTAAGTGTCCATGTATGTTACTGTGTGTGGCTGTGACTGTGTCTACATGTTACTGTGTGTCATTCTAAGGTTACTGTGTGCAGCTGTCTGTGCTGTGCTGCTGTTCCGTGGTTCTGCATGTTAGCACTGTGTACTTCCTCTGTGAGTATGAGGTGTCTCTGTGGCTGTGTGTCTCTGTGTGTGTTGCTCTGTGTGTGTGTCTCTGTGTGTGTTGCTCTGTGTGTGTTGCTCTGTGTGTGTCGCTCTGTGTTTACCCATCTGCTGCTGCAGCAGGGTCTGTGCCTGTGTGGGCTGGGGCTGGATGGCAGGCGGGGGGGGCTCACTGGCCGGGATCTGGTGGCTGGGCCGGGCCCGGGTGGTGCCAACTGATGCAGCTGGAGGTGGGGGACATGTCAGGTTAAAACACACACACACACACACACACACACACTGCACTTTAAATGAAATGTATGGCATTATTAGCTGCTTCTAACAGACAAATAACATATTATGCTATTTGCATAATATCATCGAAGTGCCCTACAGTACCATGGCAGGGTTAACCCTTCTTAGCACGACCATTATCCATATGCAGTATGTACACGTATGTTATTAAAACACATTTGTTTTACTATTAGATAAGAAAGCACTTTATTAATCTCAGGAGGTTGTGTATCCGGGGTTATTCAAGGTTGGGATGAACATGCATCATTTTAAAGTAGGAAAGGCGGTGGTCAAACACGGAAATGTACAGTATATCATTAACACAACTACAGTGTTTTATTGATCATTCTGAACTCGTTTCCCTTCTATCGCTCACTTTGTTCTGTAAACAAAAGACAGTAAAAAGAGTAAAGAGTCTTAATGTGGGCCGGCAGATCTCTGGAGGAGGGTCTGTGGGTCAGCGGCCGTACCTCGGTTCTCTCGCATTGGGTTCTCAGTCTTGGGTGGAACGATTGTCCGTCGACTCTGGAAGAACGTGAAAACAAGGAGATTTGTCATAATCGCCATTACCAAGAAGAACAACACTCATCACACTGACATGAAGGCTGGTTGACATGGACCTGAGTTGAGAGGTACGTTGATCCTCCTTTAATGATACTCCTGATA
Organism: Micromesistius poutassou; assembly: GCF_964030765.1. Lineage (NCBI taxonomy): Eukaryota > Metazoa > Chordata > Actinopteri > Gadiformes > Gadidae > Micromesistius > Micromesistius poutassou. The sequence continues at coordinate 14,728,484 of NC_140288.1, forward strand.
ATGACGCCTTTCATTAACCCGTAATACCGGTTGACCATCATAGGTGTGTGATCATTCAACCAATCAATTACGCTTTCAAAGTATTTCTAGTTCATGTTGAGTAATCATCACATGTATAAATGTATTCCTGCGTCCATCCATTAACAATATGTAGCAGAAATACGGCAGATCATGGGGGTGACGGTGTCAGGTGATGACTGTGTGTTGGTGGTGGTGCATAGGGAGGTGGAGGACACCTTGGGCAGCTTGGTGGCTTTGGCAGCAGTTGAGGTGGAGGAAGGAGGAGTCTCTGGACTCAGTGGCACCTCCTCCTCAGGTGCAAAATGTGGATTAAGAGCGAAAACGCTCTCCAGGTCAATCTGAGGGCACAAGGAGCAATGTTACCCCAACCAGGTACCCCACCCAAGTAATCACATGTCCTTGGTTGAAAAACCATAAGTAGAGTAGAGAGTATGTCTTTGATTGTCCAAGAGGGGTGACTTGGTTCCACAGACATGAGATATGTGTCTACGTATTCTGAAATGACATTTAAATACATGTAAATATATGTATCAAGCTTACCTGTAGGCACACTTGAGCAAGATCCTCCTTACATACCCTTCATGCACCTAACTCCTAAATGACCTGTATCTGAACTCACTGAAAATCGTTCTTCTCAATTGCTAAATAAATGTGCACAATCAACGTCCTTTTACCTGACACTGGTCAAATAGAAATGGCTGAAGGTGGAATTTGTAATGGTACTTTATTGGGTAATATTATTTATTGGTGTATTGTTATGATCCTGAGTTATTGTGTGGCTGTCCTGTATTACTAATGAATGAGCTACAGCATGAGAGCTTGGTATTCATATTCTGCTCAAACACCCAGGCTATTACAGGTAGCTAGCTACAGGCTCCACCAATCAGATGACAGCTAGCCAGGAGCAGCTATTCATGAGTATGTATGTATGGTCAGTTCACTGAAAGGCTATTACAATATGTCTATACTTCTGTATACCTTCATATGCCTGGAACTACACTATGTCTGGATTTGAATTATCATTATGAACTGGGAACTTAAATCCCAAGGTAAAACGGTGTCTGATAGATTGAAATCCAGTCCCAATTGACAACGTGTGTACAAAAGGCACAACCCTTATTTCATTATTTAGCTCCCTCTTCTTCAGTCCCACCTCTTTCCCTTTGGTGTCTCCATTCTCCAACCACTCCACTGTCACGCTCTCGTTCTCCTCGTTGAGGGCCGTGACCATCGCATGGTGTATTCTGCCTGTGGTGGAGGAGAGAGGCAGACAGCAGGCACCAGATGATGGAGCTACAAGGCGTGTTCGCTGCTGCATGATCGAAGCGGACCCAGACACTCGTAGTATGCTAATGATCTACCCTTAGATCGTGTGCGCATCGAATCACAACCCGTTCCCTTCCGTGGCAAAACGTTAATTCGTCGTTTTACTTCTAATCCAGCTGTTGGTTCAGTCTATCGTACCACGCAGACACACAGGCAGAAGTGTATGGTCATAGCGTGACGCCGAAATGCCGAATGGCCTATTTCTGGGTGGAAATTAATGGTTCTACTGTACTGTGCAGCTGGCACAGCCTGTGTCATGAAATAGCCCCAGTAACCTAAATATAGCAGCGTCTTTCATTTGCGGTTTGAGGATTGAAGTAATTGCACTCAAGTGACAGGACACGCATGCATGGCTACTGATCCAATAGGCCACTTTGAACGAAAAATCATCGAAAAGGCTGAATGGCTGAATGCCATCTATGTACTATTTTCCTCAGGGGTTGAAAGTTAAACATAACGCCGGTCACGTTGGCGTAGAGACCAAGATCATATCCTCTAGGTATGGCGTGGGGTGGAGGGGGGGGGGGTAATAAAATAGAGCCAACCTATTTGGCCAGACTACCGCACAGGTGGTGAATGCAATTGTAAGTAACGTCTCGGCGGTTGACAGTCCATGGTCAACCAGAGTCCCCGTACTGGTAGTCATTGTAAAGACACGAGGTTTATCCTAAGGAATCGTCTCGTTCCGAAACCCAAGTGATCCTCCCCAAATCGACGGTGGCGTTGGCCAAGGCGCAGGCAGCAACAAAGATGATGGTGGAGCTTGTGCCTGGAGACATCCACGATTTTCTCTGATAATATGGGTGAGCTCCGCGATTCTCATTGGGCCTAGTTGAAAGCGTTGTGTACCTACCATCGCTTCTTTTGATGTCCACATAAATGCCGAATATTATCTTCCCGAAAATAGCGGCCATGCCGATGTGATTTATTCCAGTATTGAGCCACTGGGCGTGTTCCTGTTCGAGCCCCGGTTTCCTTCAAGTTGCGCTGCAGAAACTGGTAGGTCAGTGTGAGCGGGAGCGAGGGGTGGAAGAGCGCATGCGCCAGAGACTCGCCCAAAGAGTTTTTTCTTAAAACTGCAAAGGTTATTCAGACATTATTGATGACCGCATATGCATACGTCCATGAGAATAACGGTTTCATGTTTGTTCACATTATGTACAAGAAAGTCAACAAGAATGTAGGCCATTGGCTATGGACATATACATAAAAGGCCTTCACAAGTTCTTGTTTTTCCAAAGCAGAATGAATAATCATATAAGTTATTGTAACTAATGAACATATCTGTATTGTAAATGACTTACTTAGAGATAATAAGTTGTTAGATAATAATAAGAATAAGAATTGCTTTTCAATTGGTTGAATATCACAGACAACTATAGGCCAAAGCTTTTTTATTTTTTTCTCTTGTTTATTTTACTTACAAATAAATCGTAGGTTTTATAATAATTCTTATTAATTTAGGAATGACACACAAACACTATACAATATGAGCGATATATTTGTTGTAGTTACCATCGAATGACAGACGATGGCACTAGAGGACCATAATAAACCGAGTCCAGAACTCCATTACTATCTACTATCATGAATGAAGTCAATACTTCATAAGGTAATGATTAGTCAGCTTGGTGCCTTTCATTGGATTGTACTGTAGCACATCAACTTTCTTCCTCATATACTGTGTGTGTGTGTGTGTGTGTGTGTGTGTGTGTGTGTGTGTGTGTGTGTGTGTGTGTGTGTGTGTGTGTGTGTGTGGGCCACATCTGGAATAGCTAAACCACCAACCCCGGAAGCGAGATGATTCTATGTTATAGGCTAAGTAGACATAGATGGCAGTTAAATTCAGAAGGCTGATTTTGCTGATTGGATTCTGCCCAAGAGGCAGTGGAGCAGAGAAAGGGTGGCAGGCAAATGCGAGGCCCTTAGTCCTGTTCAATGGACCTCAAACATTGCCCTTGGGAGTCAGTTAGTAATCTATAGCCTTCCCATTCTTTGTGTGTGTGTGTGTGTGTGTGTGTGTGTGTGTGTGTGTGTGTGTGTGTGTGTGTGTGTGTGTGTGTGTGTGTGTGTGTGTGTGTGTGTGTGTGTGCGCGTGTGTGTGCTGGTCCTAGTGAGACACAATCTATATGCTTTGTTACGTATTATACAAAGCAAACAGTCAATAAACAGTAGGTTTATTCAGAACACAACTCCGTCTGAGAGAGGAGCCAGGAGAGGGTTATTGGGGGGTGGACCGTAAAACACAAGAGGATTTTAGAAAAAGGGGCACAGTCTCAATACAGTGACGTCATTATACGTTAGCTACACAAAACCCATCTGTGTGTTAATGTTTATGCTAATTCATTTTAATAAAAGGTGGTTGCAGCAATCCTTTTCAATCTTTAGCCTTTGAAAAATGTAATGCTATAGGCCTATGCTAGATGGTCAGATCACAGGATTGAAATGTCCACCTTAAGCAGTGTGATTTCCATTGTTTCAATTCATTGATAATGAAGTCTGCATCAAATACATGAGATCGGATTATTTCTACCGATGGCCTACTATCACTCCCACCTATAGGCCTGCTTCTAGATATAAAATACCCGCAATTATACACAACATTACAGTAACGTTAGTCATTGGGGTTTTCAGCGAGTCTTATTGTTATTGGATCTTGAGTTGTACACCGTTGCACACAATTGTGTGCACTACGATATTGTAGATCTAACTCCTGATGTGATGAATCACCACGACTCAGCGGACATCCACCGCCAGACCCAGTGGGAAACCCAGTGGGTTTTTAAGCGCCTGTTAAATATAAAGAGCGAGGATATAAGACTTTGATGACAATTTCCTTTTTCCGAGGCCCCAGCTCGGAAAAGGAAGTTGTCATCAATGTCTCACACTCGTATTCTGTTTCCGAGAAGTTGCTTTACTCTTCCCGGCCAAATGTGGTGCGGACGATTAGTCAGCACCCTGCCTTGTGCAATATTAAAGCTCACCAACAGGCCTACAAAGCTATCGGGATTCAACACATGTTACTTAAATAGTCTTTCGGATAGAAGGCCCCCAATCAAGTGTATTTGTTTAGCTCTTAATTTCTGTGTCAAACCGGTGAGCACCTTTGAGTAACCACGTGTGATGTAGTTGTAGCTGCAGTTTCCGTCCTGTAGGTGGTGCCACTGCTAATAAACAAGTCACGATGAATGTAGCCTACAATAAAGCGTTTATTATGCTTTGGTAAATGTTGTTTTTTCTCATGCAAGACACACACACACACCCACGCTTTTCACTTGTGTCTACAGACATGCAGTATCCTGTATGCTGTTCAGACATGCAGTATGCTGTTCATATTTAAAAGCAGCTCTGATGTGAAGATATTGATTCTGAAGGTGCGCTTAATTTAGATTCTCCTCCTAGCGGTTATCAGTGGTAATGAGTGGGAAGGCTGACAGTATGGTGGTCTATGTAGATAATAAGGCTTTTTAACAACGCTGTCATAATTTGTAAAATGGATGTTTTTCCCTGTTATTTTGAATCGCTTTTTTGATTAATTATATGTTTGTTTGTTCCTGTATCTTCTTTTTTGCACTGTTTCCATTCCTTCCTTCCTAATTGTTCTTCCTCTCAGGGGAAGACTGATGACGGCCCGTCCGTCGGTCCCTTCGTCAATATGTCTGCCTTTCTGTCTGTCTTAAGGTAATGAATATAATGATAATAGGGATAGAGGGACTACCATAAGAGATATAATTAAGAAACAGATTTATTGTGAAGTGTGAGATCCATAAAGAGGGCTGTTTTACATACGCTGGTCACATTTTTGGCAGACTAGTAATGGGGTTGCCAGTTCCTTTGCTGTTCGACCCACATATGTCAACGATGGGCCCGCCACCTGATCGCCATAGAAACCTAACCTCTGCCATATTTGATTTTGATCACACAGAGAGGCTCTCTATATTCTCTCCTCCGCGTTGGATTGCCTGGGAGAGGGGGGGGGGGGTTGTCACGTCAAATGATTTTCAGAGATGGAGATCAATGGGGGCCGATTGTATTCATCATGCATTCATTGATCCTTTATTCATCATTCATTCATTGATCCTTTATTCATCTCTCCTTCTTTCCTTCTTGCAAGCATCCTTACTTTCTAATCTATTCACTCGTTCATCCACTGAGAGGGAGAGTTTTGTTGTTTATGTCGTTGCTTTGCACTGCGGTTGTGTATTTACTACACTGTAAAGCCCCTACAAATAAACATGTGTTGATCACTAAAGAGGAGAAAGAGGTGATGTCTCAAGAGAAGAGAGTAGGCGAAGGTGCTCATTGGTCAGCTCGGACTGTACTCTCAATGGTCAGGTTGCATTGGTATGCTCTCATTGGTCAGCTCTCAGGCTTCAAAGGCAGAAGGTTCTGGGTTCAGGCTTGTCAGTGGCCACTATTAGTAGTAGTAGTATTTACATTTTTCGTCTTTAATTATGTTATGTAATAAGGAGTTGCTATTGTATTGCTGTTGTGTAATAGTGGTTGTCTATTGACTGTAGAGTTATATTCCGTCTCCTTAGGATTAAGCTGCTCTTGTTCAATGTGTTCAGTTACATTTATTAACACACCTTATCTATGCAAAGTATATGAAGTGGAAGAATACTGAACAAAGCAACAACTGACGTCATAGTCTACTGGCTAGTGTGTTTCACTTTATACTAATTTCCACTCTTGTGTAAAATAAGGCTGCAAAGACCTTTAAAGACACATAAATAAATAAAAAATGGTATAGTAAAGAATCCCATAACAAAATATATAGGATACCCACTACACAACAACATTACAACATAGTAAACGACCACAGAACAACAATATAACAAAATAGAAACAACAAGACAACAACATATATAGTAAAACACCACATAACAACAACATATATAGTAAAACACCACATAACAACAACATAACAAAAATACACATAGTAAACAACTATATTTGCAATATAGACAACAACACCCATAGGAAACAACCACATAATAAACCCATAACTTAATGCATAGCAAACAACAACACAACAACATATATAATTAACAACAACACAACAACATTATATAGTTAACAACCACACAACAACAGAACAACAAATAAACAACATGGATAGTAAACACCAGATTAGTATAGCCAGCACACCAGGGCCCCCCCACTGCCCCTAACCGGGGCGTCTGGACCCCTCATGTATATAGTCATCGTATAGTCTACGGTCCAGACGCCCATGGCTCACCTTGCTCTGGAACAGGGATCGATGCCTGGGAGGGAGGCCTGGTCTCCTAATTACTGCCTTCTGGTACGTCAATGCCACGTCCCACAGGAGCACGCCAAAGGCCACAAGGACACACACCAACCCTGTAACCCACCATTCATAATGTGTGTGTGTGTGTGTGTGGGTGTGTATGTGTGTGCATTTGTTTGTTTGTTGGTGTATAGCCAGTGTGCATACATGAGTGAGTCAGTGAAGGAGTGAGTGAGGTAAGATTGTGTGTATGTGAGTGGGTATAAATTGGTGTATGTGGTTGTGTATTTGTTTGTGAGTGAGTGAGTGAGTGAGTGAGTGAGTGAGTGAGTGAGTGAGTGAGTGAGTGAGTGAGTGAGTGAGTGAGTGAGTGAGTGAGTGTGTGTGTGTGTGTGTGTGTGTGTGTGTGTGTAGTCGTGTGTGTGTATTTTACAGGTCAGTGGAAACTATTGGAGAAAATATTATACTTGTCTCCTTTAACAACAAGTTTACACCCAGATATCATAAATCAGTAGCTAAGGACGTCCGCTTTATGTTAAAATGCCATCGCAAATATATCGTTTTTTCATAATTTCTCAATCATTTTGCTTGCTGTCACTGCTCAATTATAGCGTTTCAATTCCAATACGTAAGCAAATCATTTAACTTTAATATAATTATGAATGAATTAAATAATCTCACAGGAAATATTTTACATTGTCACTGGCAAGATATTATTGCAAAACCAGGCTGTGTGGTAATTCTGAATGCAATGTAAATGTAATTTAAGTAGATATACTTCTTTAAACAAAGAATGCCGATCTCTTCTTTTTAATACTGTAATGAGTGAAATTATAATTGAAGCACAACTCCATCAGCCTATTAATCATCTGTTCTGGGTGAGTTGAGAAATACTGCTCAAGTCAGCATCTCTGGAGGATTTTCTTTTAATTGGGATTGAATTATGGACCCCAGCTATGAATAAGACTATGGCTAAAGTGTGTATCTACAATCCCCTTACAGTAGGTGCACTGGGGAGCTGATAGTGATTTTAAACGAGGAAAGCTCTAATTATAGCTAAATACAAAAAAGTGTGCAAAATGAAATAATACAATCCTGATAATACAAGACCTAATACGATGTAATAAAAGTGTAATAAAGAATTATTTTTAAAAAATCAATTAAATCTAATCATATTTAAAGGGTCTCATTGAGACTATATAAAAAGCCATTTCTATAATTATTTAGTACCAATCAACTGCCAGAGGGCCCTTGTTGCTAGGAGACAAAACAAAGGGAGAAATTCTGTCACCTTGGATGGTGGATATATGCTTTGATTGGAATTACTTCTCCTGCACGTCTTTTAGTCACAAGCCATCGTCAAATTACATTTGTAGGTCACCAGAATGAAATGTAATAATGCAGTTCTGATGGCCCTTATTATAAATCAAATATAACGAAGATCCTGAACCATCAGATATTTATGATATTTCTCATAATCCTGTTCCTATGTTATTAAATATAACTGTTATAGTCTAAAATATAATTTAAACATCTAAAACTAAACTGATGAATGCCTGAAATGAATGCCTGTGTTGTAATTACGGGGAAAATATCCACGCTAAAAAATGTCTATATATATTTAACGTAAGCCAATCATACTTTTTTTTTGGTGTTGATCTTTTGGCTGAACTAGAGATTTGATGAACTTGGTGTTATGAGGCCTTTCAAAGTGTCTAATATTGTGATATCAAATATTTATATATATATATTTTTTTTATAAATATCAATATTTTTTATACCAATGAGATTGCTCGAAATAAATGTTTTTTTTCCGACAAATCTGTACCCTTTGTTTAAAAGTTAATTTTTTTAAGTACCTGTGTTTCTAGTTTCTGAGAACTTTATGAGACAGTCTGCTAATTTGCATACGCGTGACATTTTGGATTCCTTTTAAAGCTGTTGGAAGGTCCCCAAAAAATGAGGACGACCGCTTCTCCAAGGCAGAGTCAGGCCAGGGCAGATGAAAGATGAGACGAGAGAAGAAATCAATGACAGCGATGGAGCTTTCATCTATTAAAGAAAGGTCAGAGATCCCCTTATATATCAGTGTAGAGGTACACCTAGAAAGGCTGATCTAGACACAAAGGCCAACAAAAAACAGGATTATTTTATTTTTTGCCAGTAACAGTCTTTCTGTCAGGAGTGGATTCCAAAATGGAGTCCATGATGCAAAAGATTATCCTTTGCATCATGTATCAACACGTCAAAGAATCTTGGGGTTAAGTCCTCTGAACAAAATTAATAATTAAAAGTCAACCAAATCCAAGAATTTATCTCATGGATTTTCTAAATTTTTTTTTTTTGCGTGTTAAACATATTTAGTGATTTTATATATTTTTCAGTTCCTTTAAATGATAAACCAAGTGTTTTTTACGATTGAAATTGTGTTTTAAAGAAAAACAAGGCGAATGTATCCTCTCAAAATTTTAATCAAAAGAAAATGAATCATTAACAAGTTTATAAAACAGTGATCCAGTTACATAAATAAATTGATATTACTGTATCAAACCTTAAAATTCCATTTCATCAGCAAGTTGAAACAGTGGTACAATCTTTTTACGCAATATAATAAATAAAATGATCATAGTTATTTTATAAACAAGGGAGCTAGTAACAGACCTATAGTGAGAACAAGGGAAAGTCACACTGAATCATTTTCACAGAAAAACAAATGAGAAACAAAGGGCTTTTAAAGCACAGAATACAGAATATAAAAAAGAAACTTAAGTAAAAAAAATGTTGTTGATTTGTTATATGAACAAGGTTTGGTAGTTACAAATGGTCATTTGGTTATTTTAAAGCAGCCAAACAAATGAAAAATAAAAATAAATCATGGACCATATACATTAGGCTATAAAAAGCTGAACAGTCAAGACCTAAACAGTTACTTTCTGCCCTGCACAAAGTCTGTATCACTACAGAGGAGGCAAATATACATTTTTGGGCCTAAACAAGTTTTCCTTAATGGCTGACACAGGACAAGAAACCAGTTTTACTGTACCCATGTTATACTGTAGTTTTAAAGGTAAAAATTGTATTTAAAGAGAAATTCCACTGTCAAGCAACATTAGCTTGTTCAACAGAAAAAGGCATACATGTTTAAGGTTCCCCTTTTATTCTGGCAAGCAAAACAACAACAAAACTGGCAGTTGCACTAAGGGTAAAAAAAAGTAAAGAGTAGAGAGTTGTAAATTGCAGTTGATTCAGGAAGAGCTTGGAAAAAAAAAACTACAACAGACACATAGGCCACCTTGCTAGCTAGCATAGCAGACATTGTAGTACTAATAGTGGACTTGTTGTAGTCCAGGGTGAAGCAGAAAGCAGTAGCTGTGCCATTCCAAGTTATTACAGGTAGACTGGTGGACATATTACATCTATGAATAGAGGATGGCCCACCAGTGGAATTTTCCTTTAAAAACAGAGCCATGGCATTGGCTCAACAGAGGTCTATGGGCCTTATTCACATAGCGGCCATCTTGGGTCCTTCTTAGAACCAAGATGGCCGCCAGGGGAATGTGGTCAACTGTAAGTCTCTGATCCAGGGCGTGTTGTTCAGAAGACTAATTAAACCATGGTTTATGGTCCCCACCTGCGCTCCATTATGTGAACGCATGCATTCTGTGTATTAATACAAAACAAAATACGATGACTTATCGTCTCGCAGTTAGCCCGCTTTCTCTTCACCGTGTGCGTCGTCACAGTGCATCACAGTACAACGACTCAACACATTGTTCAGGTCGTCCACCTTTGGATGCTTCACAGCTTGTCAATAAAAGGTGTCAATAACCTCCGTTGCCTTCGGTGACAATCAACTGACACTCGCTGTTGCTAGGTTACTGACGGTCAACGGATCCGATGCCAATGCCATTGGACAGTCACCTGGCCTCAGAATATACCACCTGGCGCACAGTTCAAGTCTTTCTGATATGTTTTTGTAAAAAAAAAAGAAAAAACAAATACCAAAAACTTCAAGTATTTGCATCACATATAATATTCTGTCATAAATTAGTAAATGTATACATTTTTTTACATATTCAGACGCAATAATCTGTGTGTTCTGTACAATAAAATGCTTCTTAACTTTTTTTTTTTGATTTTCCAAAGTAATCCCTGAGAATGTATTTTGACATTTTTCACAAACACGTAACTTGACGACAGTATCTTTGTGTGTTTCTATACTTTGTTAAATGTGAGCAGTATGAATGGCAACACTGAAAAAACAAAAACAAACAGCTTTCTTTTGAGTATTACAAAAACCTAAGAATATTGATTCAAAGGAACGATGATTTCTGTGGATCTTCTTCTACAAACTTCTTTATGTGCCAGAAGGTGGACTAAAGCTTACACACAATCCTTACGAGAGGTAATTGTTGCTTAAGATAGGGAGTCCTCTTGGTTTAAAGCCATTTCTGTTTAGTTTGAGGCTCTAGGTAATCCACGAGGAAATGGAAGTGCAAGTTGGAAATTCACTTGGTGTTACGCAAAAGAGTTTGTATTTATCTTCAATGCTGTGACAATTCTGTTTGTAAACTGACCATGAACATAAATACCAAGTGTGGCTTATAGTTTGTCGCCACTGTAGTTATGTAATGTAATTTTGTCTTTACTTCTGTTTTGTTTTGTATCAAGTCTTTCGTTTGTGCTTTAAATCCACCCCTTCGGGACATCACCAGTGGGAGTGTCTGCTCATATGACGGACAGCTCTCCAGCCTACCACACTGTCTAATTAACTCCTTCCAGCTGATTGGACAATCCCACATTTGTGGTGTCACAAAGGGATCGATTTGAAATAGATAAAATAGGCTCACAACGGCTCCACAACATGACACCTGGTGGTATAATAGGGGCCCCTTTTAAGATGGACTCAAAGCACGCAAAATACTGGTATTTCTATAGCCTCCGGAAAACCTGATTTAATACCATGATTTAGACTGCGACGGTCTAAGCTCATCCATGGAGCAAGCATCACAGGCTCCTTCTTCACCATGGACCCCTGGTTCAGGCTGTCTTAAGCGGCAAAAATCCTGATCCTATTTCTGAACCAGGTGGGAAAGGATAAATCGGGGGGGGGGACGGGGGGGGGGGGACTCAAGTAAAACGTCCATCAGTCTGTCGGTCCGTCACCCAAACCTCTCCCTCACCAGATTCATGAGCTTCTTCTTGCCCTTGTAGATCTGCTTCAGGTTGTCTATGAACTGCGTGAACTGCAGGTGTCCGTCGTGCGCCATCAGGAACGTCTCGCGCGCCTTGCTCAGGAACTCGATGAACTCGCCGTAGTGCCGCGGGCTGATGTGCGTGAGCCGCGAGTGCGTGGTGTTGATGTACGCGCCGATGGTGGCGTCCAGCAGCTTGCGCAGCGGCGCCTTGTCCAGCGACATCAGCTTGCCCGAGTTCCGGCGGCTGTGCAGCGCCGACACCACCATGCCCGGCGTGGTCATGGTGCACCGGCGCAGGATGTCCGACAGCACCGTGGCGCACTTCACGCTCTTCACCACCAGGGGGATGACGGCCGCCAGCTCGTTCTTGCCCAGCGAGTGGCTGAGCGCGCACGCCCACAGCACGTCGTTGATGGCCGGGTGCGTGTCCTGGTTGTAGCTGAGGTTGAGGTGCGTCATGGCCAGCGTGGCCAGCTTGTAGGCGCGCATGGGGTAGCCGCGGTGCTCCATGTAGCGGGCGATGGTGAACAGCTGCGTGTAGCTCATGCCCGTGGCCGCCGTGGCCGCCGCCGCGTCCAGCACAATCTGGTAGGCCGTCTCGAAGGCGATGTGGTCCTTCTCGCAGAGGGTGAGGGCGGAGAGCGCGCAGTTCTGGGGGTCCTTCATGGCACACTGCAGGGCCAGCGTGCGGGCCGACGAGGCCAGGTTCTCCTGCTGGTGGCAGTCCAGGTGGAGCCGCAGCACGGTGCTGTTGGACATGACGGTGGTGGCCACGATGCTGGTGGCCTCCGTCGGGGTGAAGAGGGTGTACCAGTTCTGCATGATGCTGTCCAGTGCGTAGACCCCTGGTGGACAGAGAGGGGGATGACGTCAGGGGTGAGCGGTATGTGCCGTTTTAGGAGGTTTGTTTGTTTGTGACAGTGCGAATGTGTGTTTATTAAACATTTTTACATTTTTGGAGACATCGCCCTCGTTGTCTCTTTATCAGAATCAAACGAAATTACCTTATTAGAATAAGGTGTCTAGTGTCTTTTAAATCTGAATAATTGATTGGAAATAACATGTAATGTAATGTTTCTTCGTAAATATTTAGCATTACAATTAAAAACTCCACTTGATGGTCTTTGATACTAAATAACCTACACATCTGCACTGTACTTAAACACAAAAACATTATTATCGACATTTAATAGTGTAATTCAAATACTAATGGTATATCTTTTTGTGTCCTATTGTGATTTCTATTTTTAGATTGATCTTTTGATCGTTTTGCAACCGAGACCCCCTCCAGGGCGGATAAAGTACCCATCTAAACTAATCTAATCCTAATCTAATCCATTTGCCTAACGAGGTCTTTACTGTGGTCTGGACTCACCGACTTCCGTGGCACAGGTCACCAGCCAGCGCACCATCTCCCTCCTCCTCCAGTTCAGAGTGGACAGAGTCATCCTCATCACCTGCAGGGAGGAGGACTCAGGGTCAGTACCGGAAAGTGTGCATGTGCGCAGATTCAGTAATTGGCCGCGTGGCCGGACTATAACCAAAGGTGTTGGCGGTTGCAGATCAGTCTTTTTTCTTGTCTTTTTCTTTTTCTTTTTTGGGTTCGTTAAAAATCCGCTTCTTAATTTCTTTCCCTCAATTATCATTTGTTTTACATTACATGCACATTGTAATCTCATTTGATTAACAATAAATGTATATTTTATTATTATTAATTTATTAATTTATTATTTATTTTCACATGCAAAGGCCTCTATATTTTGCTGTCGTAATAATTCAGCTGGTCTGTGTTTTCTGTTCAAAAACATTTAACATTAAACATTTAATAAAGAAAGACTATTACGCAATAAAGTCTAACATTGACAATGCATTTTGTTGATTAGTTCATTAATCCTAATGCATCACTGGTAACAGGCTGCACTCTGGTGCATCACTGGTAACAGGCTGCACTCTGGTGACGCTCAAAAGGTTGGCAACAACAACTTTCCACAATGAAATAACAGCTTCAAATGATGGCTGTGCTCATCTGCTTCATATTAAACTACATTATTAACAACACACACACACACACACACTAAACTTGCTCTGCCATCTCAAGTAATAATATAGCATTAATAGCCTAATATTAACAGGTGTACATTTGACAAATTTCATGCCTTTCGTTTAATCTTTTAAAGATAAGCCTTAATTTATACTACGTGAGTAACTACCTTAGTTTTAGCCTTAAGAAGTCTTTAACGGCCAGCAGGGGGCGGACACCATTTTACAATAGCGGGTTGGTAAGTGGTGTGTGTGTGTGTGTGTATGAGTGTATGTATATGTGTGCAGGTGCAGGTGTATGTGTATGTCCATGTGCATGTGTGCAGATGTAGGTGTAGGTGGATGTAAAGGTGTATGTGTGTGTGTGCGTGTGCGTGTGCGCGTCCACATGCGTACCTGCAGCCCCAGCTCCAGGGACACCTTGAGCAGCGTGATGTCGGGCAGGCTGTCCATGAGCGTGGCGATCTTGAAGGCGTCCTGGGCCAGCTTGAAGATGTGCGACGAGGAGTGGATGTTCTTCTGGATGGACTCCAGCACCGTCTGCAGTTTACACGCGTCCCCTGATGGGCCAACAGCAGCATGTTTGCACAACGAAGTCACGGGGAATTACACATTCTGAATTCTAAACAAGAGTATGTAAACAGTTTGAGGATTGTTGCCGTCGGGCTCAACCGAAGCAAATTATATATTTGTCTTTCTGTCTCTGCGCGCGTGTGTGTGTGTGTGTGTGTGTCAAATGTGTTTGTGCATGCGTGTGTATGGATGACTCTGTGTTCATCCAGTGTGTGAGCATGCGAGTGGTAGTGTGTGCGTGCGTGCCCTTGCGTCAAATTGATCTGTGCACGTGTGTGTATGCGTGACAGGGTGGACACTGTCATCCAGTGTGTGAGCATGCGAGTGCTGGTGTGCGCGTGTCCCTGCGTGTGTGTGTGTGCGTGTTACCTTTAGCAGCCGTGAGCATTGTGGAGGCCAGCTCACATTGCTGGGACTCGACGTGGCTGAGTGTGAACCAGCGCGGGTATCGGTTGGTTACCACGGATACGATGTGGTGCGAGCGAGACAGGTCACTGGAGGGCTCCAGGACCGGCAGCCTGGACACACACACACACAGGAACAGCACACTCTCGGTCATAAAAGAGATTAAGGGGGTGTGTGTGTTTGTGGATGATGGCTGGTTGAGGCAGTCTCCCCTGGCCCGAGGCAGACAGATGATGAGGCTCTGGGGCTGGGTGAGGCCTCACACCTGTGCATTGAGCAAGCAATGCACCCGGGTAAAACCAGCCACCACTACACACACACTAAAGGACATCTCATGCATGACTGCTTAGATCACCATCTTTATGAACCATCGTCATCTAACTCTACAATTAACCGGTTTTTAACAGCCTCATCCTGCGTCATGGTTACGGAGCAGCCCAGTAATAGGTTAGTACTACACTGACATTACAGAGACCAATGCATGCAAGCAGTGGTTGAGACATTAAGCTACACATGTATAGATCTTACAAGGTTAAATGGAATTCACTGTAAGTGACTTTGGGTAAAATGTATTCTAAATGATATAATATATATGAATAAAATTCTGATTCCTCCAATAAAAAATGTCTGTGAATCAAATCCCAGCGATGGAAGTCAGGGAATTTGGATGATATGAATCTCATGTATAAAGAGTGATATCATCCATCATCCCGGCAGGGAGAAAACCACAACCACATGACCCCATATCACATTATATTCACACATGTATTAACTGAGCCTTCCAGCACTGATTGAATCATGTAATAAGAATTCCTAAATGTGTGATGGGAATCTGATGACCTCCAGCACCCAACCCCCCTGGTCCGAAACCTCCTTCCTCAATAGGAATCAGATTGCATCATGGGAATTTTTGTTTGCTATATTCCCCCATATGGAGAGGGCTCGAAAGAATTAAGTACATGCTAAACCAACCTTAATAAACCACCACCTAGGCTAACAAAGACTTTGTTTTGCCACATCTCTCATAAGACATGCTGTTTCAAACAACAATGTCAAAAACCTTTCATGATTCATTACTAAACATGACCAAAAAAGCATCTCCTACAACAACTTAAATCCCAATGCTCCTGTGCTTTCAAAATGGAGGACGTTGAGATTGTGATGTTGCTATAAAAACGACAAGCCCTGTGCCCTACGGTGTATTGACAAGCATCCTTAGGCGGTACTTATTCCCACCCGTGATGGACTCACCTCATGGCTCTAAGTGCAATCTTGTATGCCAGTTCAGCATCGTGAGGTAGCAGAGTGGTGAACAGGTACTTAGCGAAGGTGTGCATGGGGACGCTTTCTCTGTGGAGCATCTCCCCTAGGCCGCTGTGGGGTCCGGCTAGAACACACACACACACACACACACACACACTTAGAACACAAACAAGCCTATACATTCATAAATATGTGGAACGGGCCGACATTGACACACTCAATGTCGGATAAAAGGCTCTGCTACATTCTAAAATAGCACACACACACACACACACACACACACACACACACACACACACACACACACACACACACACACACACACACACACACACACACACACACACACACACACACACACACACATGCGCGTGTGTGTTTATGCGTTAAAGTGTGTGCATGTGTGTGTGTGTGCATGGGTTAACGCGCGTGCGTGCGTGCGTGCGTCACCGTAGGTGCGTTGGTTGTGCGTGTGTGTTGACGCGCGCGTCCCCCCGTCGCCCCCGTCGCCCCCGTCTCCCCTCACCCTCCAGCAGCAGGGCGGCCTGCCGGCGGAACACCTTCACCAGCCGGTCGTCCAGCTCCACCTCCTGCAGGCGGCCCAGCAGCTGCTCCTCGTTGCGGCACACCTTCTCCTGGGCGTAGAGGCCGTCGGGCATGGCCCGCTGCTGCCCCAGGCCCAGCAGCGCCGCCTCCACCGCCAGGCACACCAGCGACTCCCCGTCGTCCAGGTAACGGTGCGTGGGGAACTGGGGGTGCTTGACTCTCTTGGCTGTGCAGGGGGGGGGGGGGAAATAGTACGGGAGGGAGAGAGGGGGGTCGATCGATTAAAACAAAACACAACAGGCAGTATTGATTTGATATTAGGAGCGGTGGGAATTCAGGGTGTTGGCTGTTTCATGTAAGTACAGGTGTGTGCGTGCGTGAGTGTGTCAGCGTGTATACACACGTTGTTAGTTCTGTATGTCCGTGGAGTGGGCGTACTTGTGCGTGCGTGCGTGCTCATGCATGCATGCAGCTAGCAGTGTGTGTGAGAGAGTGTGTGTGTGAACCCCAGTGCGTACCTGAGAAGTCCAGCCTGCCCCCCGCTGAGTCCTCGCTGCCCGTGGGACTGGTCCCCATCAGGGTGCTGAACAGCGTGCCGATGGGGTCCAGAGGGTGGCCCACCCAGCCCTCCGCGTTGGTGGTGGAGGTCACGCCCTTATGCAACAAGTCTGTGAGTGGAAACACACACGGCTTAAGATGGGCAGTCGGGTCTTACCGCCTCACAGGCAGAGGACATCAGGTCATTGATCTGCTAGGTAACAAAGAGGAGCTGCACTGCGTATTATTTATAGACATGACTCTGCTTCATAAACATCCTCATTATCACTCCTCGCTAAATCAGCCTTACGGATAATAATAATTAGGCCACAAGTTGTGTTTTATAGCTCTTTCAGATGCATTCTGATCAACAGATTCTGTTGACCTATCTTTGTTATGCTTTTGACCCTTGTACATACTGTATGTATTGACTGTGTTGTGCTTGTCTTGTCAAGCTTTGTGTTTATTTGTAACACAAAAAATGTCTCTCTTGAAAAAGCAATCTGCATCTCAATGAGACTGTTTAAATAAAGGATAAATAAATGTTCTGCCGTCCTGCTTAACTCAACTGGTAAGTCATGTACATGTTACTATCTGCTGGAGTAGTAGTAGTGATGGTGGTGGTAGCAGCAGTATGGGAAGTCCATGTGCCTAGTAAAATGGTGGTGCTAATAGTAATAACTAATAATGATAATAATTCATAAAATAGTTACAAATGTGGTAGTAATAGAATAAGTAGTAGTAGTAGTAGTATTACATAGTAGCATGGAAAATATGCTGTATAATGTATACAGTTAAGTGGTAACAATGAAAGTAAATATATACAAGAATAAAGTGAAGGTAAACAAACAAAGCAACAAACCTTTCTTGTGATTCCGGAATAACTCCAGCTGCTTCTGTTGTTGCCTCTGCAGGGTGTTGACGATAGCGATGGCCAATCGCAGCGCTTCCTTGGGGTAACCATGTGACCTCAGAGCATCCACTCGGGCGCATGCAGTGGGCACATGCTCTGTGGGCACAACGATAACACATTTATATCACACACCGTAATTCACATGTAATTATATCAATCACTTGATCTCAGATGTTTGCATATTAGAATAAGGAACTACGAAGATAGTGTGGTGCGCTAGGGTACTTGAAAAAGATCACCACAACCCAACACGGGTGGCCTCAACATGCCCTAACCGCCTTCATGCACCGCTATGCCATGATTCTGAATTCACTGCAAATTAGAAAATAAATAGCTATATCAAAACAGCAAACTAGCCTGGTCCCAAACCGCTAGCTAGCTAAGCAATCACAGCAGTCAGTTCCTCATGTCTGCCACTAAGGCTGAGCGCCGTCCAACTCAAATGTAAGTAGAGCCATATGTAGGTCTGCATCTCCTTAGATGTTCTCAACAACCGTTCATCCGGTCCACTGTGAGTCATTTGGATGAGGCAGCAATATTGCAAGCAGCAATAGCGGAGGAACCAACAATCGCCCGTTTCCAAACACGCACGTTTTGGTTTCCAAACACGGGCGCTTTACTCGTGCTACTCAACAGGAGTCTTCAGGACGGTACGGCCACAAGCCCAATCGCTTATTACTTATTAAATACATTGTTAGTTATATTATTTAACCCTTACCGTAACGGTAATTCATTTTAGTGTATTTAATATACAGTAATTGTATATAAACATGATTATCTATTATAATTAAGCAATAGATCACGACAGGCTGTGGTATACGGTCATTATACCACAGTTAAGGGGCGTTGTGCGCGGCGACCCCCTTCACTGTGGTATAATGACCGTATATCACTGACTGAAGTGATCTATTGCTTTTATAAAACGGTTACGTAAGTATGGCAAAATGAAAGTCATAGACACCCTCAATTTTGAAAAAGCGAGAAAGTCGGAAAAGCATTTTTTTAACGAATACAGAAAAGTAGTCCCTCCTGGCTGCCTGCAGTGTGTACGGCGGTTGCTATGCAACACACTGTAGCGTCCTTCAGAGAGAAGGCTAGGCTACTATCGAGTTTGAGTGAACTCGATAGTAGGCTAAATTGCTGGTGACCGTGTGCCTATTGCTTTACAACATTTCCACCCTCTCCAGCAATCAACATGTTTTTAGGCTTCAGTGAACTATGCTATCGCTTTTATATATAAATAAACAACAGTTAGAGTTAGGCGTGGAGTGATACTGAACTCTGTAAACTGAACGGGCGCCATAGCCGCGTGCATACGCTCAATATACAACAGTTGGGAACCAATCAGATCGCTTGATTTAAGCCACCCGTTTTATAATATTTGCTATAGACATTGTTATTATTATACAACCATTCATAACGTGCATCACGGTTTATATCATTATTCACCTTATTAATTACACTAGAGTGATCATAATTAGCGTCTATTATCTTTACCGTGCCACAGCGGCCGGCCGCGGGGGTCGAACAGGGAGCTGTGGCGGTTGTCGTGGTAACAGCAGGTGGTGATGATGTGCTGCAGGTGGGGGTCCTGCCAGTGGAGGTCACAGGCCTCGATGGCCCGCGTGAAGACCGTCCGGTGGGGCCGGGCGTCTGACAGGGGGGCAGGGGCGCACGTTAGACACCCACACACTCTCTGTGTGCGTGTGTGTGTGTGTGTATATGTGTGTGTGTGTGTGTGTGTGTGTGTGTGCGTGTGAATGTGATGTGTTTCCACATCAAACCAAACAGCTTATCCAAATCACTGTTTCCCATCCATGTGCAAACTGTGCATGGACGACACACACACACACACACACACACACACACACACACACACACACACACACACACACACACACACACACACACACACACACACACACACACACACACACACACACACACACACACACACACTCTGTGCGTGCGTGCGTGCGTGCGTGTGTGAAACGTAAATCAAAATCAAAATAGAAATGATAAAATATCAAATATCAAATGAAATATGCATATACAAACAAAACACACAAACACAGCGTGTTTACATGCACGAGTGTGTGCGTGTGCTTGTTTGTTGTGTGTGTGCTCCATAATATCAGTATTAGCCTGAAAAATGTGCATTGGAGGTAATGATGTGCAGGCAAGACAAAAACTAAAGTAGCATGGAGCACAGAGAGGAGTGGGTGGGTGGTTACACTAGGGAGTTGTGACATTATGGTGGAGAGGCCGGCTCTCTGGGCGGGGGAGAGAGAGAGAGAGAGAGGCGGTACTTGAAGGTCACACCGGCTACGAGGGGAACAGGAGTCTTATGATAAGAGACAGAGGGGGGGGGGGGGGGGGGGCGGGCTCCTGCTCTCTCCCGATTGGCCGGGACATCTCACCTGGGTGGCCGTGCGGGCCCTGAGGTCGTGCGTTGGTCAGATTGGTCAACTCGCTGCCATGGTTACCGTCCTCCAAGGGGCAGGCGTCCACGCTGTTCCAGCGGCGGAGCTGCTGCAGCCAGGAGCCCTTCTGCTCCCTCTTACAGTGGGGGTTCAGCACGATGCACATCCACAGCGCACCTGGGGACGCACACGCACGCACACGCACACACACACGCGCAGGCACGCACGCACGCACGCACACGCACGCACACGCACACACACACGCACACACAGATACACACACACACCCAGATACAGACAAACACACACAGGCACACACAGATACAGACAAAGACACACAGGCACACACACACACACACACACACACAACCAGATACAGACACACACACACACACACACACACACACACACACACACACACCCAGATACAGACAAACACACACAGGCACACACAGATACAGACAAAGACACACAGGCACACACACACACACACACACACACAACCAGATACAGACACACACACACACACACACACACACACACACACACACACACACCCAGATACAGACAAACACACACAGGCACACACAGATACAGACAAACACACACAGGCACACACAGGCACAGACACACAAACACATATAGACAAAGAGACACACACAGGCACACACACACACACACACACGCACACACTAGTCAACAGCAGTACACATCACATTTGTTTTGTCGTGTTGACAGTTAAGACCGCAATACATGATTAGCGACAGGTTGTTAGACAGGCGACGTACGGCGCCCTGTGCGCTCTTCAAAGACATAAAGTTAAAATGGCCGATGTTTACGGTTTGTGTGCGCCGTCCTATCGCAGGATACACAGCTCTGAGCTAAGCCCATTGTAGCAGAGCAGTGCTTCACTGAGCTCAGCCCATGGGGGGTTCATTTGGGTTGAAGTCGCCTGTTCCTGTTTCTCTGGCAACACTTGCTCTCTGTTGACAACCAACGGCCCGTGTTGACACGCTGTCACTCAACTGGAACGCCATTTCTACGACGCTGCCAGCTCGTGATAATCTAGGAACCCGAACTAAGCTCATTTGAGTGATGATATTGACGTTTGTCGGCAGACAGTAAAGCTGATGGTATGGTTACTGGGGAAAACATCCCCACTCATGGGAGACAGATTTGCCTTTAGTATGAAGGTACTTAAGTGTGCAGGTGAAAACTAAACTCGACAAATATTTAAAAAAAACACACAACTCAAGAGTAAAAGGAGATACACTTGATAAGGAAGAGAAACGGTTGAAAGCTCTTGAGGACGGACCCTTTGTGTTTCTAGTTTCTAGAAAACACATGTGGGGGCTCGAGCGCATCGCCATGACTACTCTTCCGACCCTTAGGCTGTCCTTTACTTAAAGTAAATGG
This sequence comes from Micromesistius poutassou, assembly GCF_964030765.1. Lineage (NCBI taxonomy): Eukaryota > Metazoa > Chordata > Actinopteri > Gadiformes > Gadidae > Micromesistius > Micromesistius poutassou. Next base: position 14,750,396 of record NC_140288.1, read on the forward strand.
TTGATCAGAATTCAACTATCTTCGTCTTTGCCTACTCATGAGTCAATCATTCTGTTATCCTTCAGTCACACCAGGAGGGGCTGTTGATAAAACCAACAAGAACACATTGTGTTCAGGTTGGTCCAACATGGTCTTCGGTGTCCCTATAGGGTGAATGTCTGTTGACCTGGTTATGACGGACCAGAGCTCCATTATGTTATTATGAAAATCTGGATCCTGCTGTGTGATATCATTTTGCATGAATGAGGTCAGGCATAAACCTGCTGTACCTGTCCACTCGGAAGAGCTGCTCGGTTAAGTGTTGGCGTGGCTTTGGATCTTTAGGACACGTGAGGCGCACAGCCCTGTTATTGTTACACAAATGTGCACCAATATGTGGCGGCACAGGTGGTGTACATTTAACCTAACCTAACCTTCATGCCATTCATTGTATGTATTTTACCTTTCACCCCATGTATTTGTGAATTTGAAATAGCTTATCCCGTGCATTCACCATCTTCCTACTTCACCCTATGTATTTGTATATTTTACATAGTTCACCTCATGTATGTCACGCCATGTTTCCAGCGTTCCTCCTGTATTACCCTAGTTGAGAGCATGATCTGGTATGTTTACAGCAATCCTGTGTATTTACCTAGTTCAGCCCGTGTTACGGTATGTTTACAGCGTTCCTCGTGTATTAACCTAGCTCAGCCCATGTTCTGGTATGTCTATAGCGTGCCTCCTGTATTTACCTAGTTCAGCCCGTGTTACGGTATGTTTACAGTGTTCCTCCTGTGTGTTTACCTAGTTCGTCCCAGAGCTGCCTGTATTTGTCCGTCATGGTGGTCCCCTGCTGTTTCCATAGAGCCAGCCGTGGGTCGCCCAGGAACTGACCGGTGATCAGAGTCAACATCCGAGCTCCGTTGGAGTCCCTCATCTTCAGCATCTCCCTCACCTGGGGTAGAAGGCCACAGGTAAAGACACAGGTACGTTGGAAGACGTAAATTTAGCTAATTTGCTGCAATATAAAAACAGACGTACAACTAGGGAATTTTGGCCGTGGGTGTATGATATTTGTCTGAATGGATGAATATTGCATGAATAGGTGTATGGACAAATATATGGATGAATCTGCAGATGAATGAACGGGTAATTCTGAAGCAATAATTGTCTAAGCATTTCCAAGGCTACAGTGATTACAAGGTACTTCAGAATGCAGGCCACCTGCATACTGTTACCGTCGACTACAGGACGATGTGGTCGCCGTGTGACTGGGCCACGCTTCCAGCATGTGTGGAGAATGCTTACCTTGCTGAAGAGCAGGTTGAGCTGCTTCCCAGAGCCGTGGTACCCTCCCTGGGACAGGAAGAGCTTCACCTGCTCCTGGACCTGCTCCTCGTCCAGGTGCCAGCAGTTCTCATCGTCCACACTGGCCCCTGCTGTGGGGTCTGGGGCCCCTACACACACACACACGCACACACACACAGTGAGCTACCATGCTAATATTTGTGGACTGGGTGACATTGTACCTTATGCTCGCCTTCAGTATATGAGTTCCAATAGAAATGATACTCTGTCTCTCTCTGTACACACACGCTCACCCCGTCTGAATGGAGGACTACAGGAATAAAAGGGATTGTGCTCCACCTTTAACTATAACTCCAGGTATCCATCAAGCCCGACCGCAAGCACATGCATTCTGCATTCCGCCACAAGCCACTCATTTGTCACTTTAAAACGCTGGCACAATGGCAGGCGGGAATGTGCAATCATGCAAATGCGGCCGCAGTCGTTAATTGATGACTAGACGCTGTTGGAACTGGAAGGCAGTCCCGTAGAGAGCAGGTTGTGTCACTCAAACCTGTCCGGAAGCCACACGTCGACTAGAAAGATTAAATACGCACGCACCGCACGCAACGCACGTCAAAAGACAGGGAAATCCGAATCTAAATCAATCTTGCGGCCCCGCCCTGCTTTCCTGACTCGTCGTCATCGACACACACACACACGCACACACACACGCACGCACACGCGCACACGCACGTTTCACCGACATCTGCGGCGATTTCGGGGCAGGTTACAAATTCTCGGCGGCCCAATGCTTTGACAATCACATGTCGTGAAACATCTAAACAATCACATCCTTTCTTCACCATCCCAGGAACCCCAACCCCCCCCCCCCCGCCCCCCGCCCCGCCCACTGCTCCTAGTCCCCCCCTACCGACTCCCTCGTTGTCCCCGTACAGGGACCACAATGGAGATAAACCTCCGGGCTTTATGGTGTCATCTGACTGTTCATGCTGTGTGCTGTTCATGTTTTATATCAAAATGGTCAAATAAAAATCAATCAATCACCCACCGTGCACCTGGTTGATCTCCGAGTCCAGCGACAGGATCTCGTCGGCCAGCTTCTGCGCGGTGGGCAGCACCTCGGTGTGGTGCACCGTGATCAGGTACTGCACGAACTTCTGCAGCTGGTCCCGGTTCATCTGGAACAGCGTCTCCGAGATGGGCAGCCGCAGCTTCACCTGCTCCGGCCTGCGCACGCGGTACAGCGCCAGCGCCACCACGTGCGCGCAGTAGAAGATGTCCTTGTTGCCGCACGTGCACGTCACCGCCGTGATCTTGCAGCGGTCAAAGCTCACGCTGACGCCGCACGGCTGCGGAGGCTCCCCCGCCCCCGCCGCCGTCGTGGGCGCGGCCGGGTCGGACGCCGACGGCGGGGCGGCGGGCTCACGCACCGTCCCGCTGAGGTGGAAGCCTGGGGGGGGAGACGGGAGAAGAGGGGGGGTGAAACACACGCTATAGTGGGCGGATATACTGGGCTACTGTGACACATACTCTACTGCTTTATATACTGTACTACTGTGAAAGATACTCTACTGTGTTATATACTGTACTACTGTGAAAGATACTCTACTGACAAATATACGGTACTACTGTGAAACATACTACTGATTTATATACTGTACTACTGTGAAACATTCTGTTTTACTATCAAACTACCACAGAACTATTCAACACTGAAAAAAATATTTATATCAAATTACTAACACCACTGTCAAACACTTACTCAAAAATACTCTGACCTTCAAAGAGGTGGGGTTACATTTTTTACATGTGTATATATATATATAGTCCTCGTATTTCCTGTTCAGCAGAATGATGACACAGTATACTGAGTTAGATAACCATAGCCAGCTAGCTTCCGGTCTCTCAGACAGAATCAGCGTATTACTCCCTCACAGAGAGTCCCTCCCCACACACATGCCTGAACCACAGCTGACCCGATGACAAGACAGAGAGAGAGAGAGAGCGAGAGGCAGAGGGAGGGAGGGCAGGCGAGAGAGAGCAAGAGGTGGGGGAAATGATGGAGAGTGGAGGGAGAGGGGAGAGGGGAGAGGGAGAGAGAGGAATGGACATGGACATGGAGTGACAAAGGAACCTGAAACAGAGCAAAACGGAGACAGAGAAGAGTGCAAATGTGAGACAGAGGCAGAGAAAGAGACAGAGAAACGCAGAACAAGAGTGAGGAAAAGAGACCCCTGATGGAGAGAATAAGGAGGAGAAGAGGCCGGGACTTCCAAAACAAAGGAGGGGCGTGTTGGTAGAACGCAGGCTTGGAATGCCCTCAGCTGAGCGCTGTGTGTGTGTGTGTGTGTGTGTGTGTGTGTGTGTGTGTGTGTGTGTGTGTGTGTGTGTGTGTGTGTGTGTGTGTGTGTGTGTGTGTGTGTGTGTGTGTGTGTGTGTGTGTGTGTGTGTGTGTGTGCGTGCGCGTTTGGCAGCGAGCCAAACCCCTGAGCTCAGCATTCTGTAACGCACTTCCTCGTCTCTCTCTCTCCATCTCGTAGCTTGCATAATACTGCTCCGAGTGACACCCACGGCAACGAAAGTTAACTCCTTCGACGACACAACAGCAGCGCATCCAGCTTTACTACAAGCTATTAGCCCTGATGCTATGAACAGTTTGCTTTAACACTATAACCCATTAGCCATAATGCAAGAACAAATTAGCCATGAAGACATAACAGTTATAAACTATTAGCCACAATGCTATAACCAAGAAACCTTAGGGGTTATAAACTATTACCGATAATGCTATACAACAATTAGCCTGAGGATGATTAAGGCTATAAACTAATTAGCCCTAATGTTATAACCAACAGGCAACTATAAACTATAAGAAGCCTTAGGGGTTGTAAACTATTTGCGATGCCTTAAGTTGATTAAGGCTATGAAATTATTAGCCTTAATGCTGTAACTAACTAACAACTATAAGCCTTAATGCAAAAAAACAAAACGCTATAAAAATTGACCTTACCCTAACCTAATTCTATGACACATAACTCTAAAGCCCGCTTTAGAAACATCCAACAACCAGGAATCCATCTGACCCACACTGTGGACCCGCTGTGCCCATGTACTCAGATTCATAGCCCTGTTGGATAGCCCTTCAAAGACCTGACAGCACATACCAACAAGTGTTCTTGTCCCAGTTTGTATATTGCGTAATCACAGCCTTTAATCAAACGCTTTTATCCACTTTCTTGACTGATCATATTTGAGCTATGTTTTCTGGCCTTTGTTTTGTCAGAAAACACACATTGTACGAGAACAGAACAGGGTGCAGTGTGTTCTGTGGTTTAGTGTGTATTTGTACAAATACACACTTAACCAACACAACGCCTACCCAAACACCTGTTGTGCGGAGTTAGTGGGCTAGTGGGGCAAGTTTCTGCTGGTCTTGAAACACCTCTGACCCCTAGCCTCTGAACTGCTCACAGGTGCTCAACAGACTACACAACCAGCCTATGAACTCTCTCTGTGTGTGTGTGTGTGTGTGTGTGTGTGTGTGTGTGTGTGTGTGTGTGTGTGTGTGTGTGTGTGTGTGTGTGTGTGTGTGTGTGTGTGTGTGTGTGTGTGTGTGTGTGTGTGTGTGTGTGTGTGTGTGACGTTCCCATGTGGGACCATTGAAAAAGTACACCCTCTACTCTGTAACAGCAGGGGTATTCCTTGAATTTATGGTAAAATAAATGAAATTGAAAATTTGTGAACAAACACAACACAATAAATAGAACAACGTGTTCCACTAGACATGTCACCGCTGTTTAACAAAACAAGTTGTTTACTTTCTATTGATGAATACCACAGGTATGATCCGGGTAAAGCCTTTACTAGACAGACAGGTTCCTTTATCACGCGTTAAAATAAACACGTGTGCGTGCGGAAGTACCATATTCATTGCCGCCTTATCGCTCTTTTCAAGGATTAGTCACAAACGGATTGCCGTTGAACAAAGAACAGCCTCTATCCTGTGTGTGCGTGTGCATGTGCGAGCGAACTGAACGTGTTCAACTCGTCCGCGGTACCGGGCCAACATTTCAGAACAAGATTGGACATGATGGAGGATAAACTGGCTGTGCCGGACCCAGTATCTGTCCGTCCGGTGGAGCAGAACATGACACGTGAAGCGGGTTGAAGCTCACCGTCGACAGAGAGAGACGGAGACAGAGACAGAGAGAGCATCTGAAAAATGTCCACACGTGGGAGTGGTGACTCAAAACACCTGGTGGTTAACACGTTACGTGTGTACTTGAGTGAGAGTGTGGGTGTGGGTGTGCTCTGTGCGCGTGCTCTCGCTGATTAGTCAAGAAATCCCAGTTGTCTGAGTAATACCAACCGTCTGTCGTGATGTCACAACGGCACACCCCCCCCGCTATAAAAAAAAACAAAAGAGAAGCAAGGGGAGGGGCCCCAGGATGTAGGTCACGCCGTATCGTGGCTCTACATCCAACCAGAACAACATAACCTCTTTATCTCCACTCTATCTGGGTGAACCAGAGAGCGTTGGCTTGCTCAACAAAACTACTGAGGAACCGGCCCCGTGTTTAGCAATTGGCCCGGCAGGAACGGCCGTGGAAACGGGGCTGTGTTGCTAGGTTTCACATCCCTTCTCTGTCTCTCCCTCTCTCCGCATCTCTCTAACCCCCTCCATCCTGTCTCTCTCCCATCTTCTGAACCATTTCCTGCAATGCTAATCTTTCACACCTCCATTTTTCTTTCAACAGTTTTGTTTCGACGGGGAGGGGATTGTTATCACGTCCGCCATCTTGCTTATCAAATCTGAAATATCATTACCCTGACCAATGACAAAGCGATAATAAAATCAAGACCAACACATACACTCTTTAAGAATGGAACGTACTAGCTCAATGAGGGAGGTCATGAACACGTTCACGTTCCGTCTCAAACATAGTAGGTACACGGACAAAAGTGCCTGTGTCCCCCAAGCTAAATCAATACAACATTTGCCTCCTAAATTCTGGTCACCTAGGTAGTGGAATGGACCAAAATGTTGAAACATCACAGTGAACCAACAAAATGTAATGTTTCTGGGGATTTTGACTGCCGGGCCGCGGCATCTCTGAGCAACATCCCTAACCCCTAGCTGTCTGTGGATTAACTTCCTTTGTATTCACTGTAGAATTAATGATTCTCTAATTTCTCCAGCGTTTGTGGCGTTTGGGACAACGCTACATCCTGCAACCATGTTTACAACTGCACACAAACTGTTGAAACATGCAACAATGGCATTTCTGTGAGGCATGCTGAACTGAATGTGAAGATAGAGGCCGGAGAGATCATTAGGAGGGGGAGGAGAAGAATGAGAGAATGGGGGAGAAAACGTTTAAAAAACAGAAGAGATCCTAGAGGAGGGAGGGGTTAAACAGGAAGCAGGAAGTGGCTGATTACAGGATTGCTGACTGCATGGGAAGGGAGGAGGGGACGAGAAGAGGAGTTGTCCACAAGTCCACTGCCAGTGATCACTCTCACACACACACACACACACACACACACACACACACACACACACACACTAAAGACGAAGCAATCTAAAATAAAAAAAAACATAGTGTCACCATAGTGAATATTCTGGTTCAATTGAGAACTAGAAACCTGGTTCACATGGTGTCACGCAAAGCGATGTCAACCACTGACTTAGTATCCACCACTATTGAGTCATTAAGCACATACGCATTCAAGTGAATATTCAGTGAATTCCTCTACATGTCTTTCAGGAGCAGGATGGGGGGGGGGGTTAGGATTTCGCTTCAGCAGCCCAGGAAAGATTTGCACCGCCTTTCTTTATAAAACTAACTTTAAAGCAAGTTGTGAGTGGCAGGTCAAAGGTTACTGGGTGAGAGGAGATGATGGAGGAGGAGGAGAAGGAGGACAAAGGAGAGAGGGAATGGATGGAACAGAGATAACTGGTAGGAGGGGATCACCGTGGAGGATAACAGTAGCATGGGGAGGGGGGTGGCCATCATTAAGACCCCCCTCCTGTCCCGGCTGAGTTATGGGTAACTGCCTGTTGATGGATGACACCCTTAAAACCACATTAATAACACAAGCATTTCTCCTGAGCCACTTTGGATTAACACACAGCTGGAGCCAGAGTGGTGGTTGGGTAGTGGTGGAGTCCGCTGCCCCACTGCTAGTATCTCCAGCTCTCCATTAGGTTTCTCTGCTCTACTACCGCTCTATTGCGTATTGGACTTTAGACAATTGACAGATGCTTTAATTCAAAGCGACTCGTGGTGAATTCAGATGAATCATATTAATAAGGAGGTAGGGTGGCATCTTTCCTTAGAACGCCTGCATGTAGGTGGCAGAGATCGTGGTATCGAACCCAGTACCTTTCAGTTGGGGGGCCCTAACGAGGCTCCTAGGATCCGCCACTGAACTCTATTCAATGTTAATTAATAGTAACAATGGTATTGTTTCACTATTATCTGTGACTTCACGACATTCTCTTCCATTTTTGGTTGTGTGGCCCTAATCAGCGCGGCCTCCTTGACCTCGGTGGAGGCAGGAAAGAGCCACACACACAATTGTGTGCTGAAGCCCTGAGTGATCTGAAGAGATCCTTTCAAAGGCGGTGTGAAGGCCACAGCTCTTCAGGGGCCATTCCTCTGAGGCCACGTGTTCCCATGATGCCAGGCGTTTGGCATGCTTTGACTTGCTTTGTTGACTCCTTGAAAGCCCCACGAAGAATAGCCCTGAACCAGAAGACCCTGCAGGGCTGGAGGGCCACACTATGCAACAGTGCTCCCTCGATAGGTAGGGTTCATGAGCTGGATCCACTGTGTGTGTGTGTGTGTGTGTGTGTGTGTGTGTGTGTGTGTGTGTGTGTGTGTGTGTGTGTGTGTGTGTGTGTGTGTGTGTGTTCAAGGAGATAGATAAATCAAATATGAACAACCATATGTTGTTGTTTGACTGTTGAACTATTACTGAGAACTAGCCTTGGCCAGAGCCCTCTGTACTGTGTGTGTGTGTGTGTGTGTGTGTGTGTGTGTGTGTGTGTGTGTGTGTGTGTGTGTGTGTGTGTGTGTGTGTGTGTGTGTGTGTGTGTGTGTGTGTGTGTGTGTGTGTGTGTGTGTGTGTCGTCCATGCACAGTTTGCACATGGATGGGAAACAGTGATTTGGATAAGCTGTTTGGTTTGATGTGGAAAAACATTGCAGACATTCAGCTACGTTGAATGGAATGCCAATGGAGAACGTTCTGGAAAATACCTGGGCAGAACTCCAAGCCCAAACCAGTAACAACAGGAACATCTGACAAGTGTTAGTTCCATGAGATAGGGAGCTTTAAACTTTAAACTCCATGCACTCATTGTCCGTTTGTCACCAACGAGCTAACGTTTTTTTCTAGCCTTCAACTGTATCCGCTTAAAGTCCAAGCAAACCCCTTGTTTCAGTGGAAATGCGAACACTATGACATGTAATAAACAATTGTTCTGGGTTCAGAGTTCTACGAAGGAGGGGGGGGAACGTGATATCCCCATGGTTACAAAACACGCCAACTTTGTTTCTAGCTACTACACATTGCTGAGTATGAGCATTATAATGAGTGACACAGTGTATGACAAACGCCACACGGCGTTGGTATACTATCAGTTTCCGAAAAATATATAATAGAACCATCTCTCGGACTCAGACATCAATGGCCGCCCGGACGGAGCTCAGAGAAGATTGTCACATCATGATTTGATGAGAACGGAAAAAAGCATTCAATTTCTTTACACCTGGATATTATGGTAGTTTAATTTACCATATAAATGTAGTGCATTTACCATAAGCAGTACTTCAGTTTGCAGTTGTATTGACTATAGGGCCCCAGTTACTGAGGAGATAGTAAGTATATATTCGGGGTTCGGGGGGTCATAGTAAGGTAGGCATGATAGGCACAGGACCGGGCTGTGTTGAACTGGTTTCTGGTCACATGGGGGTATCAAAATGCTTGAAAGAGGTTGAAGAGGCTGGTCGAGATTCCTCTGTATGGTGACAGTGAGCCATGCTGAGCCAAACTGGTGGGACGCAAGTCAGAAACGCCGAGCCATTGAGACATACCTGGCCTGGGCACGTCCCGCATGTACAAATAGCAGGGAAGTTTTCTTGAAACCTTGCGCCTACCGCCGGACTGAGTTTGTAGCTCATTTGAATTTGTGGTCTACATTAACTAATCAGATATTACTTAAATAGTAGACCATCACGCATAGTCAGAGCCCCGTCTATTTGACTCATAGTGGCATAACACTATGGGAGTGGCATAACAGTAACAGGGTAATAAACATAGAAGTGTAGATTTATATCATGTTCTGCCTTCAAGCTACCTAAAACACACATTTTGTATTTTTGATTGACATCTTATTCCAATAGACAAGTAAAGTACTATTTTTATAAGAAAGAAACTCACGAGAGGAGAAGGAAAAAAGCAGATAGAAAGATGAGGAACGGAGGACCATTCTGTCACCAATAAACACTCCACTCACAGGCGGAAATAGGCAATCAAGCATGTACGTCACGATCACTTATTAAACCTTCAATACCCGACGTGCAGGAATCCCAGAGACCTGAGATAAGGACGTGCTTATGGCGATGCCCTTGAGAGGCGGGTCGGAAGACTCTCATTGTCGGTAGCCTCTCGATTATTTGGTGTCCGAGGGAGATTACATTCCAGGGCATGTCAAATCATTGATTTTGTAAGAAATGCAAGATATACAAAAAATGTTATGTCATTCTCTCTGACGGAGGAAGATTGCATTTAGAAAAGAAAAGAAAAAGCAAGATGCTTTCTCGCCCAACCACCAAATTAGTGATGTACCTGGAAAGAATCACTAAGGTTATTTTATTCCGATTTGATTTCCCTGCCATATGTATCATTCCAATGAAGGCTAGCCATTGCCAAAAACATCAGCATTTGTTAATAACATCACTGGGAATCCCAGAAGCTATCTCTCATACAAAGCTTGTCATCATATATCCCTCATAGATGGCATTGGAGCGAGTGCTCCAACTGGATATAATCATCCTCTTTGTTGTTGAAAGTGACATTTAACTACGTTAGACCCAAACTGTAACCTTGGTGCTAAAAGTGCCCGATCACCAATGCCAAAACTTAATTTCCAAACGGCTTTGAACCCTGTGCAGACGTTATAAACAGCAAAAGCCCCAATCGGAGAAACACATTCAGATAACCAAAGGCTAGGAAAGTGTGCTGTTGACTGTAGCTTGTGAGTGCAAATGTGTTGAGCTCCCTGCCTTCACATTTGCATACAATAGTAATGGCAACTGGATAAATGATTACCATTAATGGATCAGTGGGATTCCCTACCCTTCCTCTCTACAATGTTAAAGTATTACCACAGTGTCAGTTATCTTCACTTCAGATAACAGAAAGAAAGTCCCAGTATTAGAAATAGAAGGATCCGTTGGCAGATGTTCAGTATTATGTACACAAACATAAGACTAAAGCTGTGAAAGGATTATTCCTAAATTACCTCCCACATTTTGTTTGATTTTAAATGTGATTCTTATTCCAAAAACGGCTGTGGGCCATGTGAACGTTTGAAGCGTCAGACTGCTTTTCTTTGTCTGCTTTAAAGCAACACATGGAAATCCGTACCATTGTATTGCTACAAAGCCAGGCAGGGAATGTTTCAAGATTGTAATTCAAATATAAACCACAGTAAGTAAATTACGGCCGACAGACACTCTGGGTCCAGATCACCGACCGACCACATGGGACCAGAGAAGTGCATGGATGTGATGGATGGAGCGTTGACTCCTCCCTCGACACACAGTATTAGCTGATCTTGGGTTTCCGTCATAAGGACTTGGTGCAACCCCACTGGAAATAGTGAGGGTCGTATGGTGGCCAACCAAGGCCAACTGGTCTAGTCTACTCCTCATACACTTTCAACTCTATTTCCGCTTTAGCGCAAAGTACAGTTAAAATAAATGTGGTGCGTTTTAAAAACAAATAAATAGAAATATATATCTACATTAATGCTATTTGTTCCTGCCTGGCGTTTGGACGGCTTAGATTAGTGTCCAGTAATCCAAGATGTGTTTCATATCTAATGACATTATGCTAAAATAGGACGTGTACCCCTAATATGCTCTGGTAACTTTGCGTAATGTAATTAAACACACACATTGTCTCCCTCAAAGGACATATGAATCTGACTAGTTCTACCCCAGCTGTTTTATATTCCCAGCTCCCTATCCCTGAAGATCGATATTTACATTCATAACAGTGGGGTGAATATTGAGCAGCATATCGGATATGCATCCTCCACCAGTGCCTGGTTGATCACCAACACACGCGGGGTGATGGTTCTGTTCCCACGACCTAAACCAGATCTTTTTTCCATTGTTCTATTTTTGTGTCTGTAGCCTAACCTCGTTTCCGTCAAGTAATGACTAACTTAATCGCAAAATAAACCAAACTTTTCGCGTGACCAGCATTGCGGCGAATCGATAATAACCCCACATGCATAATAATAAACATGATATAAACAGAGCACATCATAATACCAGCCATGTGATATAGCCTGTACGTAATCATTTGTTGCGTATCGGGGTCATTAGTTTTCCTGTTGTGACTGCGTGTCTTGTTTAGGGCCCCACTACTTTATTTCCAGAAAAAAATACAATATTAAAATGTCCTTCTTGGCGTTGCCTAGTTATTGCATAAGATAAAACATACACATCGACATAACCACGGGAACGCATCCAAACTATCTCAAAATGCCCTGACACGTGAGCTGAGCTGTGGGTTGCTGGGTCTATTATGTTTCTTTAACGGCAGAGCACAGCGTTCCGATTACGCATTAGGTTTCGACGCCTGCATCAACAGCGCTCAGCCGGGGTGTATGCACACGGTTTAAAGCCCCGGCCAGCTCTCTAGGTCTGTTGTCTACCTTACATTTCCTCGGAGCTATTCATTGTAAAGGGCCTCGATGAAGCCCAGGGCGATATTTGTGTGATTCGTCTAGTCTTACTGGGACCGATGTGGTTGGTTTTACCCGTGTGACTGGTTGGTGGTGGTGGTGGTGGTGGCATCACTTACCGACTTGCAGCACATTGTCCACGCAGCCACTCTCCAGCAATGCGACGCCTCGTCGGAAGGGGAGTCGCGTTTCGTCGTTGTTCTCCCCGCTAGATCCCACCTCGTCTCCCCCGGTTTTAAACGACGAGTACATACAAATCTCCCGTTCGCTCCGTGGGAAAGACCAGAACACGATCCGCCTCTGAACCGGTTCTGGGATCCGTTCGAAGCGTTCCTCAACCCGCTGAAAGGGCCACTTTTCGGCGACTTTTCTCGCCGCGATGTCCAAGAGAGATTCCGGGCTGTGGGTTTTGCTCGACCCGCAAGTCACCGAGCCGCCGCATGGCATTCCTCCTCCGGCCCGATGGCCTTGTCTACATGTCGCGCTGTGGCCCGGTCGACAGCAGAGCCTTTTGGCTGAGGGCGGCTGTGTGCGCTCCGCCATGATAGCTTTATCCACGGAGGAAGTCAACGTACCATATGAGCCGCTGTCCCTGTAGCCTATAGACAAACCCCCACTTTTTTCGGAATACAGGGCGGTTCTTCGTAAAGGCTCGTCAAGCCCCTTTGTTGACAAATCAAGAAGGGGCGTGGCTTACGCTCGTCCGGGGCGCTGGAGGAAAAAAGCGGAACGTGACACAGAATTACAGATTTTCCGTTTGTTCTTTGTCGTCTAGAAAAATAAAAGGGGGTTGAAATAGAGGTTCGTTTTTAATACGCTCTCACCCCTGTAAAACGACGTTATGACGGTGTTTAAATGCGGGACAGTGGAAAGTGTCGGTGGGTTGTCGGGGCGGTGATTCTGTCAACAGGGCCCTCGTGGTTTTGTGGGGGAGGGCGCAGCGGTTGTGTGAGACGCCCTTTGTGACGTTTAAAAGTCCATTGGAATGTGGATTTGTTCAAAGGAAATATATTGGATATCGTCCCAGTGCAACCATTTAGCTGGTCGCCTTGCTATTAAACAGGGCGGGTTCTGTGGGTCTCTATTACATCTATAAATATCAGAATTTCGTCGTCGTGTATCATCGCGCGAGTAGGAAGGTGAAGATAATCTTGGTAAATCTGTCAGACTGCTTGCAACGAAAAGGCAAAGCCTCCATGTTCGACCAAAATCAAATTAACAAAAATGTTTCCTGATGCCGCGTTTCGAAATTTCGTATGCATACAATAAAAATCCACGAAATCATTGCAAATAAGGCGTTGATGTTTGAACATTTTCCATATTCCGCGGAACAGCCCCCCCAGCTGGTGGAACCGAGCGGAGCATAATGGGCTCGGCGTGGTCGTGCTGTGTGATTGACTGTGGTCCCCGGCGGTCTCATTTGCAGCAGACAGTTCAATAAAAGCATGTTGATGACCGCCTCCATTCTCTCAGCATGGTTTAAACAACATGGGAGCCAGAGGAAAAGGATACGAAACACATGCACGCGCGCGCACACGCGCGCACACATGCACGCGCGCGCACACGCGCGCACACACACACACACACACACACACACACACACACACACACACACACACAACTTCTACGTGCGTGCTTCTGTGTGTGTGTGTGTGTGTGTGTGTGTGTGTGTGTGTGTGTGTGTGTGTGTGTGTGTGTGTGTGTGTGTGTGTGTGTTGCTCTCGCTCTCTCTCTTAAAAATCATACATTCAGATATACACAGCCTTTCTGTAACATCTTTAATATATTCAACTGGTTCCATCCTGCTCCAAGCATGATGTCATTATCCAGACTCGTTTAGCCAAAATGGTTATGATGTGTTTGACATTATGGTCTTCCTGGCTAGTGGGATCATAATCAGCACACACAGACACAGATAGACGCACGCACGCACGCACGCACACACACACACACACACACACACACACACACACACACACACACACACACACACACACACACACACACACACACACACACACACACACACGCACACACACAGAAAGGCAAGCATCCTTGCGTGGCGGGCTCATTTGCATTCTCATCAGTATGCGTGTCATTTATTGGTGAACTTTAATACCCTAACTGCTGCATAATACACCTTAATTAGCATAAAAGTAGTTAATCCTCAGATTAATCACCAAGTTCTCGGTGGGAGGGGGAGGGGAGAGAACGGGAGGGAGGGAGTGGGAGGGGGAAGGAAGGAGAGGCAGAGATACACAATGGAGACAATAGAAGCATAGAGAAGACAATGTAAATAAGAAACTGAAGTCTGGCACTGTGAAGTAAGGTGTTGGATAATACATAAAGGAAATACAGAGATAGTAGATTTGAGAAGTGGGGGGCGGGGCAGAATTAATTATTTATCTTAAACAATTAAGATAAATTGTCCAAATATGTACAGTATGTAAATCTCCACCTTGAGAGATAAACTAAGATCTAGCTATCTTGACATGAATAAGAATGACTAATCAGAATCAAATGATCAATTATAAGGAAAGAAATAATTAAATTAAAAATAAAGGAGCCGTTTAATGTCACTTTTTTTCTTGACATTTCCGAATTCATTTCCTGGCCCATGAAGGCCGAACATTAAAAGGTACCTCATGAACCAACGAGCGAGATCCTGTTGAGGAGTAACTCAACCGCTCATGGGCTCCAAAATATTTTGACTCAAAGGAGCTCATTGAACGCAGTGCTGGCAGAAGGGCCGGCTGGGTGCCCGGGGTCTCAACAGACCGATCACCTCTGTTTACACGACACGTTTACTCAGCTCGGGATCCTGACGATGTTTTACACGCTGTTGTCAAATCTGTCAGTTTGACACATATGCTGTACCCTAATAATATGAGAAATAGTCCCAATTAAATTAGTAATAACAATGTAGGCTACTTGAAGAACTACACTGGTGTAACTTCGGAGAGAACTCGGAATATTGAGAGACAGCTGTGCCTCCAAATTCCATGATTGTGGTTATAGTTCTGAATATAAAGTGTGAAATGCAGGTGTGAATTATTGACATCACTGTATTATGTTCCTTGATGCATAATTCTGATTTTAAAATGTTCATTTCAAATGGGATTTTTTTTTTCCATTAACGGGCAGTGCAGTTAGCTAAATATTTTATATTCTCTGCATTTCGTCCGAACCTCATTGGTCGATGGATTATTATTTTTTTGGCACCAAAATGCATTTGAATAATTAAAGCCAAAGTGTTCGGGTGGCGAAGTCATAACAAACTAATTTAAGAAAAAGGTCAGAGACGGTATTAGATAGTTATTATTCTATAAGCATATATGTATTATTCATTTAGAAACCTAATTTACATTTGAGAACAAATAAACTTGCTTGAAGGATACTCCAGCTTTCTTCAAGGTGATGCGGCACAGGTGAAATAATGACATCAACACAAAGTCTGGTTCTGTTTCACAAGATGGTCGGTATCTCTTTAGTCCCATCAAACCCTCTGACAAATAAGCTGACTGGAGATGAAGAAATCCCTTTGAGACATCAGAGCAGCGAAGCTCTGAATTGAACCTGTGAACTGTTAATCTTATGTCAGATACTTTGCATATGCTTAACAGCTTGTCTTTACCAATAAATGGTATTTAAATAACCTGAAAGTAGTGTTTCTTCTTAGTGTGTCGGTCATTGGAGTGAGTATTCATTTTCTTTACGATTCTCCATCAATATATTCAAAACATATAGTATATCACATCTCTAAAGATATACCAGCATATGGCTAGTATCATCAATTATAAAACGTATAGGACATAAAGGTTAATATTCACTTCAATATATCATAAAATACGTTTGTTTGTAATAAATAACTAGGCTTATATCTGATTCATGTGATAAATGTGAATATGTAAATTATGTTAAAATGCTATATGTTGTTTATAATGATGATCAGGGCCTACATAAAATATTGCCACTAAGAAAAGACTGATACAATGAAGTGATAGAATAAAACGAATATGTAATGCTTCATTCAATAAAATCTTTGTTTTTTAATCAGTAATTTGTTATTGTCCTCGCCATCTAGTGTTCAGGACCGTAATAGCTCCTTATATTGGGCACAGATGAGGTGTAGTAGGAACAATACTAGAAGGAAAAACGATTGAAGTAATCAGTCAATAATTAGATATTCATATGGTTATTAAATATCATTGAGAAAATATATAATAATAATACAATTCCAACGTTATTTGTTTTATAAAGAAGACAGAGCTCGTAGGTTATCTGTAAGTAACGAGGCATCATTCAAGTGAACCAAAGATTCAGATTCAGGTTAAATGGTGCAAACAAACACAGACACACAAACACACATACTGAGCCCTCTTTTAAACGGTAAAGAGGGCTCAGGCCAAAGCTAGTGCTCACACACACACTCTTAACACACTTAAGACAGTTATACGGCCTCTAAGGACCTAACCCTAACCCTAACCTCCAACAGGGCAGGAGGTAGTAGACGGTGGGGCTGTCCAGGTACCTGACTGGGACGACCTCCCTCGCCCCCTTCTCCTTTAGGCTGCATCAGATCTCCTCCAGGCTGATGTCGGCCCCAGGTTGGATGGAGAGGACCCCCACGTGGACTTTAAGGGGCCCTATACCACCCATGTACTCCAAAGGGAGCTCTGATGCCCTCTATGGGTTGTGTGGTCGTATTGGTTTCAGGACTGGGAGCCAATAGGAGGTGAAGGCAGCTCTTCAGCTAGTTTGGTCCCTGGGCTTCGGCCAGCTTGAGGCTGAATGGATGAACGTATTGACATATTGTGCTAACGCTACCTTTTTTAGATACTTTCCACAGTCAATCTCTTTACCATATTAACAACAATGTGTACAGCTTTTCAAAACTGAATTGTGAGTTAATTAGTAATTGTTAGTATAGATGTAGTAGTAGTAGCCTAGTAGTATAGTAATGTGCAACATAATAAATGAACCAAATATGCCACAAAAGAGCGTTGAATTAGCATTACTCTCTAAAATGCCCCTTTTTTACCAGCAGGTGTCATGCTGAGATGAGCCATCACAAGCTATTTCAAAATAGCATCCATTTGTGACGTCACAATTTCCAAGGGTCCGACTGGTTGGATGGAGTCGACTGGTGGACTGTATCAGTCAGGTATGGTATAGGTATCACAAATCGATAGATTTTTATTCTGAATCATCTGGCAAGGTCATCATTTGTCAAGGTAAGATTGTTACCTTGCTATAGGGCCTCGCCAAACTGCGCCCCCTGGTGCCCATTTGTATCAAATGTCCACGTGGAGCACTTTGATCACGTCTGCCTTGGTCAAACACTCTGTTGGGACATGATGTGGTATCATGTGGACGAGTGTTTTCATCGGGGAACCAAGTCAGATGTGTCTAAATGATAAATCGAATGGTTGGATGACAACAATGTGTGTAGTATAAGTTTGGTGAACAATTTCATGAACACACAAAAAATCATAATGTAATAGCATAATTATTATTATATAATATAGCACATGAGCATATAAATATTTTAGGGAAGAAAGGATAGTGATAATGCTGGTAACACTAATGATCGTGATAATGGTGTGATTAACGTACCGCAGGCGCCTGTGGATTCAGGATCTTGAGAAAGGCGTCAAGCACGACGTCACTAATTGAATTGATCACACATCTTATCTGTAGACAACAAGACTCTGATGCACGACTACAATTGGAATAGTCCTAGGAACCGTATTTAAAATGTATTTTAGGTTAGTAGTATTTAATTTGATCACATAATCAAGTCATCATTCAGTAAAATGAACCACATATTTTATGATAAATATTTAACATAAGTAGGCTACTACATAATAATGCATTATTTCTAACCTAACCCAAGTAATAATAATCCTATCATCAACAACCTTATATCATTGCACTGACCAAACAATATTTGAGAAATAAGAACATATAAACCATACCATCATGTCCTTATCCAACAGATTCAGATGTAAATTGCTTCAACAGCTGGAACAAAAAACACGTTCATGTGAAGGGTAAGGGAACCACCGCATGTAATGTGCATTTAATACCTGAATGCACCTTTTTTTTTTTTTAACTAAATATTCAAATGTTATATTGATGTTAAGGGGCCGTAGAGAGTTAAATTGTGAAATGTATAAGTAATGCAACAAATTACAAATAACTAATTTGTAATTTGCATTCACATTCTATTTTTTTGAACCACAGCTCAATAACCTGCCGTTTTATATTTTGTCCTTGGGGTTTTTCAGCTGAGATAACATAAATTATCCTTGGCATGGCAACATATGTTTCGCTTTATCTAATATAAACACAGATACCGTCGACATTTATTGAAACCATTTTTACATACGAATGATTTGTTATCAGCCCTAGTGCCAGAGTCAACATTGTGTTGCTTCCCCCTTAACGGCCCAGGACAAAGTGTGGGTATCAAGGTAGAGCCCCGCTACGACCAGCACTTCAGCTCTGGGTCTCCTTCCTTATCGCTCCACCATCAGGGGCGGAGGCATTGAGACCCATGCAAAACACACACACACACACACACACACACACACACACACACACACACACATATATATACAGTATCAATTACAATTTACATATCTCCTAGCCAAGACACACCCATACTGTATAATGTAGCTCTGTCTGACAAAAAATATCCTTACGGTTGTAAGGCTTGTATGTACCGGAAATTTCCCTGATTAAACCTTCAGATGGCCAATACTTTTTAGTTAGTTCTTTTATTTTGGAAAGTGTGTTTTGAAAAAAACGTCATGTAATAATGTAACATGTGCATTAGGGTGAACTCGCATTTAGATAAGGAAGAAAAAAAACTCATTGCATACACATTTCTGTTAAATACACAATCCTGTTTCCTGGTTATAGCCCTTGCCTATAAACGTGCACAAACACACCTGTATTCAAATACAGGACATAGAAATAAATGAGGTTGAAGCAAATCAGGTGACTCCCTCTTATATTGCCTCTCAGACGGCTCCCTTAGAAAACAGCTCTGTTGGAAGGAAAATAAATGGCCTTTGCCCGGCCATATCAGTTTGATCCTCGGGGAAATAGAATAGAGATACATAGAATAGACACACATAAGAAAACAGTCAACGCACATTATCATTCGTAGTGTTTGCTTTCACTGGCACGGCCATAGGGCATATATAGGGTTGTTTCGTTTCCTTTTTGAAAGTACATTTTGGTCCAGCATACCGGTTAAAAGAAGAAGTCTCTGGTGTCTGTTCTCGTTTTCTAGTTCTTCATGCTGCTGATTATGGCTGGAGTGTCAGGAGCCAATGGAAAATGAGTTTATTAATGTGTAACAGCGGGAGAGGTAGGGCCTGGTGAAGTGTGGACACTGTGAACTCACACTGTGACTCAGAGCCACCAGGAACAGAGACCTAATCATTTGTTTACTATGCTTACAAGAGCAAGACCAACGACTTTGTGAGGATTTATTTTGGTTCGAAGGAGGTCCCCTCTGACTCTTATAGGATCTCCAACCATGGTAAGTGTTTGGAAGTTCATACTTTCTAATTGCTTTAACGCGATAGAAGTTTCAAATGTTGTTTGTCCTGCTGTTGGCATGTTTCCTCAAGCAAATGATAAGCAAATTGCTGTTCTTATCTTTATGCCTCATGTTCTTTGCTGAGTGAACTATATTGTTGCATTGTATGTAAGCCTGTATGAAATACATTTAGTTGAACACCACAGGCAGGTATGGGGGCTTATGTAAAATATCTTGTCTAAATTATACACAAAAAACTACATCTGCCCATATCTGGTTGTTGAAAAAGGCTTGTTGGGTTTCTGTTTAGCTATGAATATTTCTTTTCTATAGCACTAAGTTAGCACTAAGTTACAAAAGTGCTTAACAGATGGAAACAACAAAAGTGGTTTACAAAACAACACAAGACTGAGCAAGAAAAAATGAAAAAAGTGCCTATTATGTTAGGTTTAACTGCATGCTATTTTTCTGAATCACGTCATTGGGGGAACTTGCGAAATGCATCACTTGAATGAGCGCAATAAAATCAGTCAATCAATTCAGAGCACATCAATGGACACATCCTATCATAGCATTAACTCTTAAAGGGCCCCTATTTTACCACCAGCTGTGATGATGACTGCTGTTAACCATCAGTGACGTCAAAGATATCCACCCACTTAATCTGGGTGTACATTCCCACTTGTCACTGTTGGGAAGACTTTAAAACTGCTTTTAATGGCTCATCAACTTCAACACGTGAAAGAAAAAATAAGGGGAAAAAAGTGCATACCCAAGCAGTGTGTGAGAGTGCAGAGGTTGTTCAACATAAAGTGCTTGAACTCCATTCTCTCCTTTCGTTTTACCTCTGTATTATTCCAGGCTAATTACAACCCGCAGCCCCCTGCCACCGGCTCCACCGCTAAGCTGGACCAGGTGCAGGGTCAGGTGAACGAGGTCAAAGTTATCCTGAAAGACAACATCAACAAAGTGTTGGAGAGGGGGGACAGATTAGACGACTTGATGGATAAAACAGATGACCTACAAGCAACTGTGAGTATTGGGTTGTGTTGATGAAGGCTCTGTACATTTAAGCCGCAGGATTTTGACGGCTAGAACGCATGAGGTCTTTCCCTGACAATTATGACGTTTCATTTGTTTTCGTTTGCAGGCGGACACTTTTCAGAGGACGTCCACTCGCGTTGCCAGAAAGTACTGGTGGAAAAACATAAAGATGATGATTATAATCGGAGTGATTGTGCTCATCATTGTAATCCTCATCATTCTCTTTGCGACCAAAACCATATAATAGTAGCTTATTTTTTTCAAAGAAACAAATTCACCAAAGGCTTGATTAATTAAAGCATGGTTCTGAAAAAACATAAAGATTCATCACACCAGTAGCGAAGATATTTGTACAACATGTGATGGAGCTCTGAGGACGCAGAGCTTACTTAATGTAATCATATCAAAGGTGAAAGGTTGGACTGCTGTCTGACCTCAGAGCTATGTATAAAAGTGGGCATTACTGTACTCCATGAACTAACTTCACACTCCAATTCTCTGAGGTGTGGTGCAACATAGTGATCCAAAAGGACACAACACCAGAATGTTGTATTTATTTTTTATTATTCCACGTGTTATGTTTGTGTCCATTCCACTGTATATAAGTAAACAAATACTGCTTAAATCTGTAACAATGTATATATTATTATAACTACAATGAGGATTACGATGGCAGGTAACTGATTGAATGTTTCCCCTGCACAAAAATCAATAATATGTTATCTGCTTAGCATATCCAGTACACACTGCAATTAAGAGCTGGTTGATGCAAAAAATATACAATATTAAAAGGGAAAGTAGTCTTTTTTTAAGTAATCTTGTTTTTTACACACAAAACCCAGCAAAAAAGTCAAATCTTTGACTAATGGAATAAAATAATGACTGTGATAAAAAGTTGTGATTGGAGAACCCTCTCTGAATTAAAAACAATGGACTGAAAACCTCTGGCTGGATTCTTGTCCCTCCTCAACACCACACGCCATCCGTTGCCCCCATGTGTGCAGCTTCCTCTTCCACCATCTTGGAGCCTGGAAAAAGAAAAACAAACAGAGATGCCTTCAGGCCGGGGAAGAACGCCAGACAAAAAGGGCCTCAGCCACAAACCATAGGAACCCCCTGTATTTATCAAGTACAATAATCATAGAGGAGAAACTGAGATCCACTCTTAGAACACGTTTTAAGATTTTAAACAACCATAGTTAGTCCATAAGCTAGAAATCCCAGCGTACAAAATGGTCAAAAGGAGGCAAAAGTACTCAATTGAAGTACTTACTTACTAAAAAGATACACATTTATAGAAAACATTACATGCAAATTTCTGCAGATGTAGCGGTACTTTCTAGATTCGTCCGTGTTTTACATAGATTAAAAAAAAGAGAGAATTAGTTAGAGAGGGACATTAACAAGGTTTAAAAGAGAGCGAGTCTTTTCCTTTTTCCTGTCAGTAACACAAAGCAAAAATACAAATACAGGTACAATTACATGAACCACGGCTTCGTGTACACGTCCATGTACCAACCAGGTTTTAGCTCATGGACTACAGGCTATGACTGCTACAAGTGGCGCTAAATAGAGAAAGCAAGCATTTAAAAAAAGATACCATTAGGAATACATTGTTTTGAATTAAGAAAAGCAACTGGAAAGTCCAAAGAATGCTGTACGTCTAGAAAAGCAAATCAGTTATATAGTTAACCATTACATCTGGGGGAAGGGAATTGGCAGTAAAAGGCCTGCAAAAAAATTAACAATTACATACGTGTACTTAATTCTTCCTTTTTTTTTTTTACATTACATACAATAAAATAAATAAAAATACAACAGCTCAAACTGAAAAGAAATGACAACGTCAAACTGGCGGGAGGGGGGGGTTCCCCCCCCCCCAGAATTAAAAGAAAAACAAAAATCATTATTTGTGGTTCAGTTTAGAAATGCGGATACAGGGTGTAGGAGGACCATACCAAATGGCGGCAATCGAGAGCCTATGCCTCTCGTACCCCGTCCGCACTGAGCGGGCACAGAGTATCTGGGGGTGGAGCTGGTTCGCCTGCAAGGAATGTCCGCTGGCAGGTACAAACAAGGTATGTGAGAGTTAGGAGACAAAACACACTTCTTGGAGCTCTTTCTGTCATTCTTTTTCCATCCTTAACTTTTTTGTGGCTTTTGGCATCCATTTTACTGTAGTAGTAGTAGTAGTAGTAGTAGCAGTACGTTACCTGTTAACTTTACAGTTAAAAGAAAGACAACACAAAGGTGCACAACGACAGCAGCAGAAGGCCGGCTATGTTAAAAACTAGTTGTCAAGCACATCAGGGTGCGGAGAAGAAAAAACACAGGCAAAAAAGGAATTAATCCAAACGGTAAAGATTACATGTAAATGTTTTACTGTACGACAAATATATAAATCAAACAGACATGACTACGACTGGGAGAGGGTGGCGGTGCGGACTAGGGGATGGCGTGTACCTTCTTGAAACAGGTGTGGCCGTGGCGTTAATACGGTTTGTAGCTGTTCTGGTGGCCACCTCGCCGTGGCGACTTGCCGTATCCACCCTCCGGATCTGAACGGACATTTTGTAAAAGATGTTGACAACATTTTCCGTCGCACAAAAGAATACCAGATTTTACGTCTTTCTCTGGGTTCCAGAAGCACGACTCACTGTCGTAGTCACCGTATCCGCCGTAGTAGTTGTTGTAGCCGGAATAGTCATACCCTCCGCCGTAGCCACCGTAGCCCTGGTTGTTGTAGCCATAGTTACCATAGTTTCCATAACCTTGGTTGCCATAGTTGTCGTAATCCTGGTCCCAGTGTTGACTGGGTCCTGCAACGAGAGGCGCCATTAGAAGAGGAATCTATGCGTTCGGCCTCATAATCATCATCATCATCATCATAATCATAATCATTTGATCGTTACTATAGTATAGTGGAAAAAACAGCTGGGAATAAACAAACCCTTAGGGAATAACTGTTGCTGGACCACTGGTCTAACATATATATGAAAGCAATTGTAATAATTAATCAAGAGATAAAAACAATGGGAGATTAGTGAGACATAATGATGGTTTATAGTAAGCGGTGGTTTTACTGACCCCCTCTTCCCCGAGGGCGGGAGCCGTAGCCCCCTCTGCCCCCCCAGTGCTGCTGCTGCTGGTACTGCTCCTTCGACATCGCCACCTTGATCTCACACTGAGCCAGTGAACACAACCCAGGTTACAACCCATCATTGAAATGGAAGGTACCCAACGTGGACGAATGCTGTTTTTTTCTGTCCCATATCATTTTGTTCACAATAATACCAGTATAACTTTGTACACAAGATCAAAATGGCACATCATGATATTAACGATTTAGCGGTGTGATGATGTGTTGATGCATTTGCATATTACACAAGCATTCAAATTAGCCTTCAGCGTTCTGGTCCCCAGAACGATACAATCATGGAAGAAAGCCAGGTCAGTCTCTGACGATGGAGTTATTTTTAGATTCCAAGAAGACCGTTATAACTAATTTATTTTTAATATTTTGATTTATGTTGTCCCTATTTGCACTAATAAATGCTACTGCAATCTCCAATAAAACATTGTGCAGTATTTCATATCGTCATGAATATTGTTTCCGCAAATTACCCTAAAGTATTATTTTAAAGGCTGTGTCACCAACCTCTTGTTCAGACAATAATCCCTAAAATCAATCCCTTTCGTCTTACTGTAGTACATATCAAAATACGAAAAAACAGTACAGCAAAAAAAGAATCAAGCAGCATGGATATCATTTACAATAAAAGTGAGGGAGGGAGAGAAAAATCTGTACTAAACCCATTTAAAAAGTGAACGGATGGGATAAATGGGACGAAAGATAATCAAAGAGCATATACAGCCCTCAGCTTCAACCGCAAGGTGCACAAACCATGTACCACTCTTCTTGTAGTGCGACCCAAATTAGTTTCTCAATTTTCCGTCCTATACCACTATGTCATTTCCCTCACTG
Source organism: Micromesistius poutassou (assembly GCF_964030765.1). Lineage (NCBI taxonomy): Eukaryota > Metazoa > Chordata > Actinopteri > Gadiformes > Gadidae > Micromesistius > Micromesistius poutassou. Next base: position 14,775,259 of record NC_140288.1, read on the forward strand.
CAACCTTCTGTCCTGTTGGCCTTCACTTAAACCCATTAGAAAGGCACAAAGGTCCAGGACACTGACTTAAGGAGGAGCGTAAGGAGAGGTGGTGCACCTTGCTCAGGCCGATGTTGTGGTACTTCTTCTCCATGATCTGCTTCACCGTCTCCTCCTCTTTAAACGTGATGAAGCAGAAACCTCTCCGCTTGTTGGTTTTGTTCTCCATCGGCAGCTCCACTGCCTCCACCTGTTTAGATGTTACAACAACAGCAACACTTTAGAGGCAGGAGGTCCTCCTTACCGACGGGACCGACGAGAATTATTATATCACGTTTTCAAATAAGGGCAAACACCTTTTCCCAACAGCATGTGATGTCATACGTAATACTTAGTATGGAGTCGCAATAGAAGTCAATGACTTCCTGTTACTATTTAAAGGGCCCCTATTTGATCACTAGGTAGGCTGATAGGCTGGTAGGCTGATCTATCAATAATTCATCTCGCTGGACACTCCCACTTGTGATGTCACTATAATATAGACTTTGAAGTGGCTTTAAATGGCTAGTCAACCTCACACCATGTGGTAGGCTAGGAGGCCCTTTAATACTGTATTCCTTTCCCTGCTTTATACAACATTATATCCTGCAGTGCATTCTAGGAAAATGCACTGCCATCACAATACAACATTAGAGGACTCATGATTAGACTATTAATGGGATAAAGCCATGGTAAAACGTGATGTACAGTTTATGAAAGATATTGCTGTGTACATCAAGCTTACCTCTCCAAAAGCACCAAAGTACTCCCTGAGTTTCTCCTCTGGAGTGTCGGGAGAGAGACCTCCCACAAACACCTTCCTGATAGGCTCCTTGCTCTTCATGGCTTTGGCCTTCTTGGGGTCGATCACCTTCCCGTTAAGCTTATGATCCTTCTGTCCGACCACCTGAACAACAAGACGCACCGGCGCTTTAGTCAACACACAATCACCCACCCGACCAGAGGAGAAAATTAATTTGTGTAAATAACTCACATGCACATATGTAACAACAAATGGATAGAGCACTTGTAAACACAGGCTAACTCTAGTCATTCCTAAACTATCCCTAGGCAGAAAAGGACCTGGGTGCGATCCCTTGAGCAAGAAGACCTCTTCCTGCTCCTTAATGACATGCAGGTAATGACATGCAAGTCACATTGGATACATAGTCGTAAATATGAGTGAATTGTAGAAGACATCTTTCTTTGTTGGAATGCTCTAAAACTCATAATATGTACTACCACTATCACTAATAAAAAACAAATAACCTGTTTGTTTCTGATTGCTACAAATGCTCTCCAGTTGTTTGGTTTTTATGGTTTTTAACATGCACCACTAAGAGTAGTTGTACAAGTGACTGGTTCCATGCTATGTTTGTTCTTAGCCTCACCTGGAAGTCGCTTTGGGATAAAAGCCTCAGCCAAAGGACTAAATGTGAAGGGTCAATGTACAAAGATATGTATGATGCAGGAGTAACCCCCCCCCCCTTCACCTTGTCAACACTGTCTGCCTCCTTGAACAGCACGAAGCCAAACCCCCTGGAGCGGCCGGTCATAGGGTCCAGCTTCAGAGTGCAGTCCACCACCTCCCCGAACTTGGAGAAGTAATCCTTCAGGTCTTTCTTGGTGGTGTCCCAGCTCAGCCCCCCCACAAACATCTTCCTGTGGAGATAAGCATCGATGCATGAGGATGAACTGGGGGAGAGGGAGGGATGATGGCGGTGTTGGATGTGGGTTTGAATTGGAGGCTTTTCAGTCTGAACCACTGTACTTGCAAAGGGAGATATTAAGCTTGGGAATTTTACAACATTTTTGAACTGTAACTACATTGCATTATTCCATTATGGAGAGCTGGGAGGAAACTCCAAATCAAAATGATTGACATTGTATGCCCCCCCACAAAACTATTTTTTTATTAGCGTATTCGTATTATAAAACATTTGCAAGTCTACTCATGATGAATAATCATGTAATAACAATTGACGCCTTGACATGTTTGATTATTGACATCGTCATGGTAGCGTGGTTTTTGTTGTCACCGCGAGCGAGTGGCGGAGAAAAACGGTTGGAAGTATGACAGTTTACTGAAATTAAAATCAATTAATTAAAATCCGACACTTAAACAATCAACCGCATTCCTGCAATCCCCCTTATAGTCTTGAAAAAAATTGTATTTGTGTGAGTGCAGTCTGTTACACCACCCTTCGTTCATAACACCAGCACACACTCGCATTTGAGCGGACAGAGCCGTATCCCTCAGTGTTTATGGCTCTAAGGTTACTAACATGTCTCACATGAGTGGCTTGACATCTAGCTGAATGTTAACTAAGGTTAACATGTCTAACATGACTGAGCGGACGTCTATTTTCCTTACCCTTGGTCCTCTTCGTTTTTGCTGGCATCAATCTTTGATCCCTCGGACTCGGCCCCTGCTAGGCCACCGTCAGCCGTGGCGGACATTGCTTCGTCGTTGCTCGCCTCTCCATCCTCCTCCATGGTCATCATGGTCGGGTCGTCTCCGAACTCAAGGTCCTCCGACATGACGGGCTGTGGTCGTCCTCGGTGATGAAGAACCGCCTCCGATATTTAGGATAAACGACTCAAGACTGTCGCTCCTTCTGGCGCAAGTTAGCAAAAAATAGGGGCCCGACAAAATGCTGCTGTTGTCGGTTAATGGTTTTATAAGTTTAAAAGACGGAGCTGGTAAAAATAGGCTTTCTTTTTTAGAAGCTGATACTTAATATAATTAGGAAACTGGAGCTCAACTACCATATTATCCGTAAGGTTTTCCTCTTCTCCTCTTCCTCAGCTGCCGTCAGTTGATAATTCTAAACTTTGAGGTCCGTCACCGCCCCCTGGTGGTTCAGGGGTACAATCCTTTTGATTTTCAGACATTCGCTTAAAAATGCGATTTTCTTTCTAAAAAAAAAACAGACAATCAGCAATCGTCTATTACATGTTTTGCTTATAGTCATATCATAAGTATAATTAATAATTATTTATTGATTATTGTTATATATTACATATTATTATGCTCCACAAAAATATGTCATATCAACATAGAAGCCTCCCTTCTACATTATATTCAGATGGGATTGGGATGATTTCAAACAAAGTTATTCGTCCATATAGGTATATATCAACTAATAAAATAATAAATAAATAAACGAATAAATCTCTTGCAAATTTGACCAACACTGTTGCACACAAGAAGGACTTTATAAAAAAAAAACTTTCTGAGGCGTGACTCTAAACTACACACTATCCTTAACGCCTGCAGCACCACACCAGCGTGTTTCACTGTGAGGTGAGCTCAGGGTGAAACACTCATACATATATATTATTACATGTATATTCACACCCCCTTGCACAGTTGAAGTCCGCCTATAGCTGACCGTCACAGACGCACCCATTCGCTGTGTGGTGTCTGCAGTCAGGTCCCAGCCTGTACCGACTAGCTGCAATGCTATATCCATAGCTAGATCTAAACTTATCGTAGGCCTTAATACTATTAGGAATAACACCGCAGAACGGGCTTCGCTGTGAGCACGGTTCGGTTGATAAACGCGTTCACCATCGTCTTGTCATTACAGGCGAACGTTTTGACGCCCAGGCTAGCGTCTGCTAAGCTAACTAGCTGCAGATTCTTTCGAAAAACATGGCCACTGTGGCGATTCCTGCAAATACCACGGCACTGTTGCTGGATATTGAGGGGACAACAACACCGATAACCTTTGTTAAGGTCAGTTTCTATTTTTTGAGACAATCACATTGCCCGGGGGCCTTGTTACAGTGGGGGACCTGTAGTTTCCATTGAATCCCACGTTTTTGAAGAGTGCCACCATGCACGCTGCTTTTGCTTGACGTTAAGCTCTTGCTAGTCATGTCCATAATAATAATAATAATACTATATGTATATATAGGGAGACATTAGTGTACGTTTAAAGCATGGGCATGCCAATGGCAGTTTCGATACCAAAGGTCGATCTGCACAGAAGAGGCGCATTGTTCTGCACAGTACACATACTGGTTAATAAAAGGCCAATGGAACAATGACTGTCAGGCCGAGAGCTATCATCTGCAAACAAAGTCAAAGATATGGTCTGAATTTAGAGGAACCTGTGTATGGGGGAACATTGAAGCACTTCCACAAGCTTGAGAAAGCATTATATAATGGAAATCGAGAAATGCTTGGAAATTATTGGATCTAGAAATTACAAAAATGTTTTTCAAAAATGTATGTTGGATAAATGTATTATGCATCTGAAGACTTGCGACTGTGCAGATGTGGGCGAAGCTGTTACAAGCTGGCCCGGACATTCATGCTCTGACTGGAAGTCGTCGTTTTTAATCGTATTAAAAAGGTTTTTGGAAGAGTAGGACGGATCCCGTCAGGTAGATGTTGCATAATATCGTCATATATGGTTTCTGAGATAAGATAAAATACTTCGACAAAATCTAACAAATCTAACAACGGCATGTTTGTACTTGCAGGATATCCTATTTCCATACATCAGAGATCAACTTGAAGATTATCTGTCGACCCACTGGGAGGAAGACGAGTGCAAACAGGATGTTCATCTTCTAAAGAAACAGGTAGAGTGGTTGGAGAGCTGCTCAGATGGGCAAGTCGTATTAACTATTCACCAGCTACCATGGCTAATGGCGGGTTGGACATGAATAATTAATAATATTAATAAGTATTGGTCATTTCAAAAAATGGCAACTTCAAGACGCATGGATATACTTAATTCTTTCTTCATTGAACAGTTGAGCTTTGTAGTATCTTTCTGAAATTCCATACATTCTTAGCATAGGGAGACACAAATGGGACTGACACTCCCAACCCTTGCAGTGTCAATGCCATACTCCACCATTTTAACTCTACAGTTCACTCCTTCAAACTCGTATTTTCACACTGTAGTTCTGTATTAAATGCAGGAACCGCAGCTGTCACCACTAAAAGCAATTTCATTTAAGCCATTAAGCCATTAAGCCAGGGGATTCACAAGTGAGGCAGAAAACAATCAAGACACACATCCCGAACCCAAGTAGCTAGTCAAGTCAAATTGATATAGCCCATTTCGTACACAGAAAGGAAACCCAATGTGCTTAACAGTCATGAAAAAAAAACCAGATTAAAATAGTTAAAATATCATAAAATGATCACATTAGTTTAAATAAAACGAAAATATGGAAATTAACAAAACAAATACACAAAATGAAAAAGGAAAATAAAATACAAGACACAACACAAGTAAGAAAAACAAAAGCTAGAGTAATGGAGCAAGATGGTAATGGTGCAAGAGTTGGACCATTAGCACAGCTTGGTCTTCAATCTGGATTTAAAAATGGAGATGGTGGGAGAAGTCTTAATATTTAGGGGTAGGCAGTTCCAAAGACGGACCGCAGAGCAACTGGAAGCTGCCTCTCCCTGCTTAGTGCGGGCGCTGGGTTGTACCAGTTGGTATCTTACTACCGACCTAAGTGTTCTCGAGGGACTGTACACTTTAAACATGTCTGCTAACTACAGAGGTCCTTGGCCATTGAGTGATTTAAAAACAAGCAAAAGGGCTTTTAAAGGGATTTTGAAACTACCCAAAAGTTGTGTAGTGCAACGCGACCACTTTCTCCAAAATACTTCTTTGCACTATCGGTTGTTCTGTTTCTAAAGTAAAGCCTTTCCCCCACATCAGCTGGAGGAGGACCTGCGGCAGAACCGGGCGTGTCCCGTGCATGTGCTGGACCAGACGGTGCACACGGATGAGGAGAAGGCCATCCGGGAGGTGATGGAGAACGTCCTGTGGCAGATGGCGGCCGACAGGAAGACCACGGCGCTCAAGCAGTTCCAAGGTCACATGTGGCGGGCGGCCTACTCTGCAGGGAGAATCAAAGGCGAGTAAGTAGTAGAGCCAGAGGTTTGGATTGATCTTACACACACAAAACCTGCTTGTTGTGGAGGCAAATTACACTTAAAGCTTCTTCATACAGTATGTGTATAAACATATGGGGGGAGGGGGTAAAGTTATTGTTCGATACACTGGAAAAGTTCTGATTCTCAACAACAGATTATTTAAAGATTATTTCAGAGCTTAGTTCAGAGCTTTGCATCGGTTTATGTATATATGGGCTGCACTTTTTGCATTGTGATATGTTTCTGTCAGGACGGGGGTATTTAAAATTCAATGTTGCATGAATCCCAGTGAGTTCCGATGGTGTAACCCTAGTGTTGTGTTCTTGTGTGTCGTTACCAACAGAGTGTATCAGGATGTAGTTCCGTCCATTAGAAGTTGGAGGAGACACGGCTTGAAGGTGTACATCTACTCCTCTGGAAGCGTGGAGGCCCAGAAGCTTCTGTTTGGATACTCTGTGGAAGGAGATGTTTTAGATGTAAGTCAGCTTGCCACAAGAGTCCATACACCGGCACGGCTCATTCAATTCATGAAGATGAGCGCTGCATATTGACGTGCGTTTATGGTCAGGTTGTGCCTATATTTCACAAGGACATGAACATCTACACCTTACATTGACATAAGGTCATTGATTCGATTCTCTAAGCCAAAGAGTCTAGGTAGCTGATGAAGAGAAACTTCTTTTTAGGCCAGCGAAATATTTGATTTAATATTAGAGCATGATCATCAAGTTACCAAGGATACATTCAGTGAGACAATGGATGAACAAGATTCTTATAGGGAAACGTTTGCTTTGTGGGTAGGGAATATACAGTTAACAAAGGTGGGAGTGATCATTCTGGAGCATTTAGGATTGGCGGGAGAGGCCAAGTTAACTTGCAATACACTATAGGGGAAGTGGTCATGTCTGCAAGTCTGCAAGGTAGGGCTGCAACACAGCCAAACAAATCTACACAACAAAGAAGTCAGTGGATTGGCCTGGCCTCAGCGTCAGACCCAGTGGCTCCAGTGGGAATGCAAATCCGAACCACCTTAACCTCTCTCAGTTAGAGAGAGGAAGGGTGGTATCTTAAGGTCCAAGGATAATGTAAACAGTTCCTTTTTAGATTGACTAGTAATTATATAAACAAGGTTAATGTAAGGTTTATAATTGTGTATTATAGTTATGATTAATATTTCCACGACAGTAGCTTATCAATGTGAATTATAATTACATTATAGCGTGTTTTATATAATGACTGACGTGAAGACGGCGTCATTGTGAATTGGACGTGCATGGAATTAGGCTACGCTTACGTTGTGTTTTTGTGTGAATTTGGGGTAGGCTGAGAACACTAAAACCATATGATAAAAATTGCGTTGACTGCAAAAAAAAGTGCTGTACGAATGACCTACTTTTTAGTTAACAGGATTTTTTCGTTATGCACAACGGAGCTTAAATCAAAACAAAAAAAGTGCACAAGTCAGTTGAATTCCTTTAAAGAGCTGGGTCTTCAGTTTGCTCTAACGTACACAACGTGTTCTCAGTTTGTAATCTGTCGCTGCTCTTCTTCCCATGGCAGCTGTTCGATGGCCACTTTGACACCAACATGGGACTCAAGGTGGAGGGTAAAAGCTACCAGAGGATCGCAGAACGGATCGGTTGCCCTCCTGAAGAAATCACATTCTTGACGGACGTCTCCAGAGGTGGGGGCCAGTGTTTTAGCTCTGTCTTTGTGTAAACTTTATCTACCATGTAATCCGTTCATAGAATACTTGTGAGTGACTCTGCCTTTTTGGCATTATTAAACCTGCAGTGTAGTTCTTTTTCCCCCCCAAATGTTTCAAGTATGAAAGAGACCCGTCCTAGACCCCACCTGAAAAAAGTACAGAAATATACACACCATGTCGACAGCTCAAGTAACCCAGGGGGATTTGTATTCCTCTCTCCTAAATCAATTTGTTCTAGGGAGGGAAATCAAGTTTCAAAATAAAAGCGATGACGGCAGCAGAAAAAAGATGCCCAGCGTGCACATTTTAAATCCACCGTTGGCTGTAAATCCTGACACATCTGAGGTCGTTATTAAACAAGCCGTTTCTTACTCTTTACTTAGTAACTCTTTAGGGATGGACCCATACTCGATTTCTAAGCCCATACTGAGATTGCATACGTAAGCCGAAATGGGCCGATACATGACATTTTTATCATTATGATGTAATCGTGCCTAAATTTCATCAAGTTTTCTAATAAAAAACGGAGCCCATAAAAATGGCGCTCTATGGGACAAAAATATAATGTATAGTCCCAATCAAAATAGTTATCCCTTAGTGATATCACTACGTAGGTGTCCAGCAGCCAGAAGGAATGGATTTATAGACTGAATCAACTGGTAATCTGTCCATACGTACATCTGAGTGGATACTTTAGGCCATTTTAGTATTCCATATATTGGCCAATATCACAGATGTACATGGGTGGCTGATATAGTCATAACTCTGTATTAACGTCTGACCTTGGGTGACCCTGGGTGTCCCTGGGTGCAGAAGCAAAGGCGGCGGAGGACGCAGGGCTGAACGTGGTGGTAGTGGTGAGGCCGGGGAACCTGGAGCTCAGCGAGGAGGAGCGGGGCCTCTACACACTCGTCACGTCCTTCAACCAGCTGCAAGTGACGGGGGGCGTTTAACACCGACCCCTGGGAGGGAGGGAGAGGCTCGGTCACACTGACCGATGACCTCTCTCACTCTCTCTCTCTCTCTCTCTCGTACTCAAGAGTCAGTGACAGTCAAGATCAAACAAAGGGGACTACTAGCAACACCTGGAACCCACTTCTAAGGATTTTTTTCTTTTTCTTTTTACATGATCGTCCTATTTAAATGTATGACCACCGATTTCTTAACCTCAGAGTTAAGAAAGAAAATGGACCCACCCCCCCGGTCCTCATTTCCCTCTTGTGCCATGTGTTTAATAGGAGAAGTTGTGTGTAGATTAAAGCCGTTGATACAACCTATAGGGAATGCCCACAGCGTGCCAACTGTTCTAAATATACACCAGTATGGTGACTTCTTCAGGAGGGATCACCTCCCATCACACAGGAGAAGCTGAGTATGTTTGTACCAAGTGTTTGTCTAGTGTTTTTTTTGTAAATCCCGTTTCTCTTCCCTCATGTACAGTTTGTCGTGTCCTATATACGTGTTTGAATGCGTTTCAAGTGTAAGGAATGTTGTCCATGAATAACCTCTTTAGAAATATTTTAATCCAGCTACGCAAACGGCATTGCATTTTCTTCTGCTATAGATGAGAGAAAACAGATGCACACAAAAAGATAAAACGCACACACTTCAAAACGTATTTAAATGTGCTACTTAATATATGACATGGATATCTGCCTAAAATTCGCCAAATGTAATGTTTCTGTACCCGACATCTAAATCCTGACCATACATGATTTGACGAAACCTCCCAATAAATGAATTGTATACTGGAGTTCTGTATTGTTGCAGTGGCACAACAATTGTGCTCATGTTGGATAATAAAAAAAAACTTGCACAAAATCAAGTAAATGTTGAATTGCCCACCATGGCCAACATAAAGATGATGCATAAGTCTAGAATTTTCTTTCTTGAACCTGGTCTCTAGTTAAGACATTACCTTGAAGTTTACGGTTTAACTTTGAATCTACATGCAAGACAGCAAGAGGATTTGAGTTTGCTTGATGTAACTGGGAGATGATTACATTCCCCCCCCAAAAATAAGCAAAGAATAATGAAATATACCTCGAAGTAGAAAAAATATATACATCTAGTCAGTGACCATTATTAATTAATGGTAATGCTATGCTCCATTTTGATCGGAAAACCCGCAAGGTAGACCAAACATTCAAAAATAGTACGCTTGAATTGTTTTGATACGCCAGATGATGTGAATATACCACAACCTAGTTCCTTCTTGTTTTTGACTCAAAAGTAGCCAGGATGATCCTGTGTTTGCGTCGTGGTATCGGGGTGATTCTCCGACACCACTGAGAACCTGTCCGACAGGGTGACGGGTGGCTCTTGGTGATCCGTGCAGACGACATTGAAGTGGAAGTGGCGGAACTCCACAGACAACGTGCCGATGAAGGCCAGCAGGAACATGACCAGGCACCACTGCGTTCGCGCCCCGTGGAGGTGATGACCCCGCAACATGAGGGACAAGTCTGTCACAAGCAACGCTAAGGAGCAACCGTGCAAAAATGTGATGGGTCAAAGAGAATCGGTAAACCATTGCCAGTCATTGGTCGTGGATTTTGAGTCCTTCGAACCAGACCAACGACGGCAACGGGACAACTTTTCTGTGGTGTCTAATGCGTAAGATTGAGTTCATGGTGCAGACCGGGATTTTTCACAGCACGTGAATGAAGCAGTACTCTCTTGTAGTAAAAAATTGGGTCCCCCTTTAAATTGGGGACCCATCAAGTGTGATGTTGATTACCCATTACCCGCCATTGTACTCGTTTGTGACATTACAAGTGGGTGTGTGCAATCTACCCTGATGTATGATGAATTAAAGGTAACATATTATACCACCAGGTGTGAGTGTGATTAGCCGTTATTTGTGATATAACGTCAGAAGAGGCAGATTTTGAAAACGGCTTGTAACAGCTGATCACACTCACACCTGGTGGTATAATATGGGACCTTTAAGGACCAACCAGTCCACCCAGTGGCCTTTACCAACTGGAAGGTCGATCTATCATACCTCTGGGTGCATAGACCCACAGGGTCCTTTAAGCTGAGCATATCCAAAACGACTGAATAGTAAATAGTAAACAGGATACAGAGCAGCATGCTCAGGGTGATGGCCGCAGACAGCACAAAGCGAACGATGCCCAAGCATCTCCCCTCGTTCCTAAGGTTGAGTCTGAGGGTGGTGACGGACTGCAGCCAGCAGAAGACGGTGCCCAGGCCGAAGGTCAGGCTGGTGCCAGTGTTGTGGACGTCTTCATCATTGGACCACTGGATCAAGAGGAGGTTGGGGTTAAGAACTGCACATTCAACATATTGCTCTCTCTATTGAATTGTTGTGACAAAGATGTTTGATTGCCTCTTACTCTCCGCCTCTATTTAAATGCTTATTGCAGTCTTTCTCTGTGATGTGATGAAAATGAAAATGTTCTCTCTGACTACATCAAACATGTATGATAGTAACCCATTCATTTCTGGCCACAATGTTCCACTTGGTTCATGTTGAGCCTTGATATAGCTAATAACCAGCTGCAAGTGTACGGTTACAGAACATAAATAAAACAAGGTCTTAGATCTGGTAGTATGTAGGCCGCTACAGTACCTGGAAGTTGCCCACTAGTGTCATCCCAAAGGAGGCCAAAGTGAACGTGACCAGGCTGGCTATGTTCAGCCAAGGCGTGCGCACTTTGGGCTTCAGCTGCAGGTATCTGAGGAATCCAATTAGGAATCCTAAAATGAAAAAAAAGAAGAAGCTTTTAACATGAATAAGTTGTGCACTTATTTGTGGGATAACCAAGTCATTTGTGTTAGAATCACGTGCTTTAACAGCAGAAGTTCAAATGTGTCTACATTTTATTATTATTATTATTATTATACAGTAACTTACTTTTCACCCATTCACTCAACCTTAACCCGTTACTCTAACCAAACGGTGTAGTTTCATACTGTTCCCTAAAGGTATTTCATGTAAACATGCTGTTACATCACACAGTACTTAGTTGTGTATTAACCCTGCAAGAGGACACTAATACATTGAATTAAATAGTTCTAAATTATTATATTATATAAATATTAATAATATATAGAGAATAGTAATGTAATGTAATTGTATTCATTTTACATTGATAAAATATATAAATATAAATGAATACTTTACCCATAAAAGCTGCCATATTCATAACCTGACTGAAGACACAGCTAGCAGGTGGTCGATTGCCTGCGATACTGAGAAAATAACACATGCATTGAATATGGTAGGAAACCTTTATTACATTATAATCAAGCTTAGTAAAAGCCCCTGAGGTGCTTACCTTATATACGGTGGAGCTCTCCGATTATCACTACAAAATAAAAGTATTATAAACAAATGGGCCTAGATACAGTATGTTTTGAGATGCCTTTAAGTGCTTAGCCCTTACCTGCTCTGCCAACCCAAAGAGGTTATGGTTTCATATTGCCGAGCGATGAAATACCTATGGCAATAAAAGTACATAGTTGCACAAATTCCTCATTTCACCCTCGAACCAGGAGAAGTTTCCTAGTAGGGGCTATTTGTGAATCCTACAAATCTGAATGGGATTATTATAATAGTAGGCCTTATATAAAAATAATAATGATTTTATGCAGGACTAGGTGCAGCAGTAGCAGTACACAGAACCGGTTAGACGCATACAACAACATTCTGCAAGTGTGTGTGTGTGTGTGTGTGTGTGTGTGTGTGTGTGTGTGTGTGTGTGTGTGTGTGTGTGTGTGTGTGAATGTGTCAATGTACCTAGAGGGTCTGTATAAATGTAGAGGGTCTGTATAAATGTTGATGGTTAAAACTTACACAAGTATGAGTCCAATGGCGGTGCATAATGAAAAGCATATGGGAAGAAATGCCCACAAGCTCCAGCTCCTCATCTTGCCTTCTCACAGCTGACTGTAAAACAACACTGACAAAAGCCACAGGCAGTTTGGACAGTGACGGCAGGATAATAGACGTGTTACCTGAAAGCTAAACTCAACCTGGTCACTGGAGAACATAATACTATATTAGTCAGCCCTCATGAAGCCTTTGAAGATAAAACACATCCAAAAAAAATCCACATACAAAAAACATCCAGCAGGATGTCTTACCTGATAAAATAACCTTTTGGTTATTCAACGCGGGAGGTTTTCAAGTGACAGAAACGTCGACACAATTCCTCGGCCCATATTTGGTCAGTGAACGGCGCTACAATTAAAAGGTTTCTTTGTATTATTCAGTCACAGTGAGAGATGAGTGACTAGTCTGGGATGTTATTGGTGGATAGAAAGCTAGATAGATTACCTCACCATCGAACTTTTTGCTCATCCCGTAGGCTATTCTTCTCGTTTAATATGGTTATGGTCTATCTATTTATTTATCCGTAACGTTTGTAGGTCGTCTTCATATGTGTAGAAATGTTTGTTAGCTCTATTCCAATGCGGTATATGTAGTCCGTTGCAGCTTCCGGTTTTCTGGCCGAGGGTTTACGCACTTGGATAAACTCCAGGTAACAGCTCCAGAGCTCACACTCCTGTCCGATATTAACAAACTGACAACATCGCACTGGTTTGTTCTTACATTGAATAAGGCAAATGGGTCCGTTTTATTTGCCTCTCGAACTAAATATTAATTTATCAAACGTAGAAACGTTCAGCGGAAAACAATGTGACGACCTGAACGAGCTTGAACGAAAAGAAGACTAGCTCGATCTTTTAGGAACATGGTCAACTGTAAACATATTTTTCAATGGCAGAACATTGTATTAAAAGTAAGGAATAATCTATTGAATATTAAATCTATTCAAATCATCAAATTCATAAGAATGCTTTTTACTTATTTGCCCACAGCAACTGACTAAATTTCCCTTCATTAATTATAAAAACATCTACCTTGAAAAAGGCATCACACAAGAAGCCATATGTTAAATAAATACAATTTAATGAAAATATTGAATATTGTCAATTTCAAACAAGAAATCAATTTCCTTCCAACTGGAAATGTGGAGTTTGGTCATGTCTTTTAAGTGTAGAACTGGGTTTCTAATTATTTCCACTGGGGATGATTACATTGGTGTATTTACCACACATGCGTGTACAATTTTAAAGTATCCTCTTTTAGAAGGAGGCATCATCTGCTAAAATGAGAAACAAAATCAAGAAAGAATTAAGATTAACACTAGAGCATATCTTGCTTTGCATTTACTGTACATTACCCAGGTTGGAAATATGTTGGTCCAATAAACTGTATTCATTATAGGCCTACTGGTCATAAAATAATGCAGGTAGAATTAAAGCCAAGTAATAAAAGCATATTAGTAAGGCAGTGACCGCAAGAATTGTGAGGTGATGTCCCCCACAATTGACAAACTGACTAAATGTAAAGCTACTTATTTCCCAATAGAATCCCGTTTAACTGTATTGAGAACTCACAATAATACTCATAAAAGCTGAATGTTTTCATGTTTATAGATGGTAATTGGTACCTTCCTGATTAAACTCAGGTAAACTGTATAAACGGTATACATTTTATAAATAAGGCGTCCACTCACTCAAGTTGATATGATTTGTTAGACCTTCACTACCACATTAAAACTCTTCATTAACATTCATGCCATTTAAACCATACTTTCAACCAGAGATATCAAAGCGATAATTGGTCTTTTACAACTTAGCGTCTAGTAATGATCTTTTATTGTGTTGAAATGGGGCTCTTTAAACAGCATTACAGTTTCCTAAACTGTACATATTTCCAGAAGACTTTCAAATCGATATAAAATGCATTAACAAACCTCCTGCCTAGTAATACAAACATAAACAAAACAGAAGCATAGATTCCCAATTTTACAAAAAGAATGGTATTTCTGCAATTACACAACACATTTGATATCCTATCTGTATCTATATTCGTTTTTTTTAAAGGAGCATTTCTATTTTCGAGTTTATCAATGTCAAGAAATCCAGATTCATTGTTCATCATCATCCTTGATCTCTTTCATACACATACAAATTCCCTTTCATTTCAGCAAATCAAGGAACAAGAATCTCTTGTAATTTATCATCTTCCCTTTTCCTGTACAAGGAAAAAATCCAGCCAAGTATAATATCTCTCATACTATGTTACTGGCCAAACTCTTAAACTCTGAATTTATTTTTGATTGGATTGCTCCATAATATTTCTTTTATTCTGTCAATTCACTTAAAATAAAAACGATAAATTATATTAAAGTCATTAAAATTGTGTAGTGATAGCAAGCGTTAGTGTGTGGCTGGTTGCAGAGTAGCCCTTATTGTTCATGGTCCAACTTGGGGCACCAGGGTACCCCACTATTTGTCAAAATTTGTCAAACCCTTCTCCCGTAACTTTGTAAGTTAGGCAATAAAAGGAACGATTGGCACACATAAATGATTGAAATTAATCATTTTCATTGTGAATCATGTCAAGCTCCCTGTAAGGTGAACCTAAAATAATTCCTGTATAAATCCATGGTAACGCCTAACCGATTACTCTTAATCCATCTGCAGGAGACTTTCTGATCTTTTTGGTTATAATTCTTAGACTCCGAGTTTGTTGGCTTGTGTCAGCACCACCTTGAGCACCGGCATGAAGGCAGACGTCTCGCTGAAGTTGCTGCTGCCAACTATGTGGGTGTGGATGTTGAGGCCGTCCGTGTAGGCTCTCGACTCAATACTCCTCGCTATGTTGTGCAGACCTCCTACAATGGCTGGGGAGAGCTGTGGAAGGAAGGGGGTGGAGACGGGAAGTGAGAGCGATTCAAGTTGACAATGATTCGTCCACATCAACGGATTCTGCTTAGCCAGCAATGAGCCAATTCTCCAATATTAATTAAATGATTCAGCCAAGTTGGCAATGCTGCAATTCTTCATCTCTAACTGATTCTGCATAGCTGGCAGTCAACAGATTATTTGAGTGGAAACTGATTCTGCAAGCTGGCGAAAATCAAAAAGAATTCTCTTCAGGACAAGACAAAATATGACAATTAAACAATGAGGATAAAATTAAAAAGAGTTTCTCACCGACTGCTCTCGGAGTTTGTCATACAGGGCTTCCAAGCGCTTGTTGGCGTCATCAAGCTTCCTCTTGGTTTGCTGGGAAAACAGTCAAAGTAAAATGAATTCTGCAGTCTTAAGGAAGATATTGAATACATGTAATGTTTCATGTCATTATGATTAATTCATATTGAAGACTCACAGGGTCACTAGCGACAGCCAAGCACTTCTGGATCAGGCCCTCAAAGGTGGTCTTTAGCACCACATGCTCCTCTGGGATGGGCTTCTTCAAGATCTTCTCAGCGGGGATGGACTGCATAGGCTGTGGGATGAGATCATGCCAGAGGATTCAAAGATGGCTCATAAATATTAATAATGATAACCATATATTATTTTTTGTATATCACTTTTCTAAACACTCAAAGACAATTTATAGCAAGAATACACACAAAAACACACAAATCTAAATTTGCATCATCAAGAAAAAAAGTTTAGTTAAAATTTTAATTTGGGGCAGAAAGACAAGACAATATTGAAAGTGTTGAAACATTTAAAGCAATGTTTAAATCATGTTCATAGTCTTCCACCCACTGCCCGAAGTGCCACTCTTTCATAATATGAAGTTATAAAAGTATGAAGACAAACCTAGTTAATGCAATAAGGTAATGTACATTACAAGTAGAACAAACTGAATACTTAATTTGCCAAAGCAAAATAAAGCTTGCAGCTTCGTCTGGTTCCCAGGTGGGCGGTCGAGTATACCTGTATGTGGTCCCCAGTCGGAGCTCCAGGCGGACCTTCCACACTGGTTTGAGGCATGGCTTGGTGACCACCAGAAGAGGGGGGGTGCTGCTGCCTGCCTGAGAAGGGGCCCTGGAAGGCCCCTTGGCCAGGATCCATGGATCCCTGCAGAGATATGGGGGACATGGGCTGGGCCTGGGGGTCGCTGCCGGGGGGGCCCATGATGGGGGCGGTGATGGGGGCAGGTGGAGTGTAGTTCTCAAGGCCCTGGTGGTGCAGAAGGAGGATGACAGACGCTGTGTTTAGATTGGTCATGATCAGAGCATTGCCTGGACTTCTACTGGCTGCACAAATCAGGGAACCTACCTTCTTCTTTGTTGCTGCTCTGTTGAGAGCGGGAGGGTCGTTCCAGCCGTTCTGAGGTCCTACAACAACACGATGTTCATTTATTGATCTGGGTCATTTAAAGATGTTTGACTGTAATGTGTAAATAAATATAATGACAAATGTTTTGAGTAAATTAATTACAGATATAAATGAGAAGAAACATGGTACATCATTGATCTGTTGTTAAATCAGATACCTGCAGCAAATCTGTTTTATTAATGACATTGTCCTAAAAGTTAATTTGCAAAAACATCTCTTGATAAAACCACTTACCTTCAATGACTAATTTCATTATTCTACACGTCCACTTAAAAATAGTGCAGAAATGCAAAGTTTTGATTGAACTGATTGCAGATTTGCACCAAAAGGTCAAATAAGTTTAGATTGATCATTTTGGTTGACTCTGATATGTCCCTTTTCTCAACCATGGGGCCAATATCAAACCACCGGTTTAGTCCCCCGTGTCTGAACTTGCAGACCTGCGCTTGGAGAGCCGTGGCAGACCACTAGACGAATGGGGGGGGTGGGGATTCAGGTGTGGTGCTAGAGACCAGTGGTCAGCCTGTGTGTACCTGGTCCTCCAAACGGTGCTTGCATGTATGAGACGGGAGATCCAGGCCCGCCGTGTTGGAACGGTGTTCCGTGGGCCAGAGGACCGGGTGCATAGGTAGGAGACGAAGAGGCAGAGGAAGAGGTAGGCGCAGTCGGAAAGTAGGGTGTGTTGTACGGAGGAGGGCAGGAAAGGGGCTGGTACACGGGAGAGGGCCCGGGGCCCGGCTGCGTGTACTGAGAGCGGAAACCGGGAGCCGGCGGTAAGGAGGAGGAGGTGGGGGGGGGGGGAGCGGCAGCAGGTAGAGGAGCTGCAGGGCAGTGGAAGGGCTGATAGACGGCTGAGGGCCCGGTCCCCGCCGCTCCGTAGTGGCTGACCTGGGCTACGGCCACACGAGGTGAAGACAGATGCAGTTAGTAGGAGGATACACACGGTACCGATAGAGACCAGTGGACTATCCAGCTAGTTGCTCGCATGCTAGACATGCAACATGCTCATGTGCTCTACATTACACCCTGCTATAGAGGACAACGTTACTTATTGACACCGTGCTATCATGCTTTATAACATTGCACTTTATAACATCATCATGCTATAGAAACGGAATACATGCTCTGAGGAGAAAAGTGAAAAGTAATTTCTAGCAGGCGATCAAAACTCAGGCTATTGATAAAATGATATGCTAGGATGCAATCATTTTTATCTTAAAATAGAAAGCATTTTTAGGAAAAGGGAAATAAAAGGTTTCTCGACATTGTGGGAAGTGCGTTATTCTGGGGTTACCTCTTGATGGTTGTGTTGTATTCAACTAATGATTTGTAACTAATACTTAAAGATTGGTTCATAACACTTTCATCACAACACTACAAAGCTAGAATGTGGTCTAAGAATAACAATTAAAACTTGATCAAAACCTTCCCGTCATATTACCACTGTACGAACATGTTTTGGTTGCCAGGTAGAACGGACGAAAGACATGAATGAAGACTTACGTTGGTACTGGTGGGCGTACATGTACCCTGGAGTGGAGGAGGGAGGGGGGCCGCTGGCAGCCGCTGGGCCCGGGGCGGGCATCCCGTGCATGGGGTTAGGAAGAGGTTCGTTCTGCGGGGCACAGACACAGAGCCCAATGTGATCCATGAAAGCCAATCACTCACATTAGGAGCCTTGTGATGCAGGTTGACCTGGAGGCTGCTGTCATGTTTACTGTGGTTACATCGTTGAATGAATCCCGTTCCCCTGTAAAATCTACTATGGCTCTACTGTGGATAATAAAACTGAATGTATTTCATTTTCCTACTTCGTATTTGTTATGCGGCAGATGCTTTTCATCCAAAGATACTTTATGTTGTTAATGAGCAAGTTGAGGTTAGGGTATCTTGCTCAGGTCGACTGCAGACATTGGGCTTCAAAACCACAACCTTTCGGTTGGGAGGGGGTCAAACACCCTAACCTCCCATACGATCCTGACCCCCATTAAGAGACAACTGAGTCAACATTAAGGAGGTTCTCTGTGACCCAGCGAACAGTGCTGACAGCAAACAGATCTACAGTGCAAGTTAATAGAAGGAATGTCGTTTGAGTAAAGAGATGTTGGATGAGGTGAATCCTCTGCAGTCGGCGGTTAGCATGGTTGCACATGAGTCATGCAGAATGTAAGGATGCATTGGAGCGAAGCACTGCAGTGACTGATGGATGATGGTATGACAAAACATTTAGTGGTGGGCTCCATGGAAACAGAACGTGGATAACGACCAAAAAATAAATTGAAAGGAATCCATAAAAAAACAAACATTCAAATTGAGACAAATATTCCAAGCACAGAAAACGACTAAAACAAAATAATATAAATAAATGCGCTCCCTAGAGGGGTAAAAGGGCTCAACTTTTTTCAGTTTGTAGTAGGACAATAGCTTGGGCATGCTGTGTTGTTGACAGGTGGTGGGATTTAGTATTTAAGTACTAGCAGTAGTAGTAGTAACAGGACATGCGTGGAAGAAGGACCGTGGGAGTGGGGGGGGTGTCAGTGTACCTGCTGGTCGGGACCACTGGCTAGCTGAACGGGGGGGATACTGGGGAGAGCTGTGGGGGTTTGGTTACTCCACGACGTTACAGTGGAGGCAGCCCTCACCTAAACACACAGAGACACACCATACCACACATGATGGCCACACCCCCTTGGGAAGAACAGAGTGAACGCCATCGCCGGGCTACACCCCAACACCGGACCGCGCCCGCAGCAGGGAACCTCCTCGTCTCCTTCGCCAGGGACAAGTCGGCGAGGAATGCTGTCAAAGTACGGCTCCCTTCCTAGGATTTACCGTTTCAATTACCTTTGGAAATCATGTGCCGCAAAGCAGTGTTTTCTTCTTATTGCATATACCTAATGGTAAAGTTTCCTTTTTTTAGTTTTTTCAGCATTGTATTTACGCTACAGAACAGCAAACAGACCCTGGATTATATTCCGCTCTTAGCCTGGTCCATAATGAAGGCACATAATGAAGGCAAGTGTCCTTGGACTTTTAAGGCAGGGAACTGTGCTGGTTGGACGCATGTTGAGGGCATCATAGCATCATTAGTACGTATGAAGATGTGCTGTGATACCATTTCTCGAGTAATAGCGACCATCTTAACCCTGGAGACCGAAAGTAACACGTTCACCCACAATGTGATTGTATGGCAATGAGGATCGATGCCAATGATTGTGATGCACTACAATAGCAATATGACACAATATACAGCGGCATATGAATGGTAAAAATGGGCCCCTACTTTAACAATACGAGCTATCACCATCTTCACAATCTACCCGTTTGTGACATCACAAGTGGGAGTGTGTCAAATCAACATAGAAGCCTGCCCAGTGGACCAGTGGACTAACTGGTAGGCTGCATACATCCCACTTATGATGTCACAAACGGCTGGAGTTTGAAATGGCTTTTAACGGCTCATTGGTAAAATAGGGGCCTTCGAGGTAGTGGGCGGGGGGGGTTTGTACCGGTTGATAATACTGTGGTTGAGGTGGAGTGGAGGTAAGGGCGGGGGCCGCGGGCCCCGGGGCCGGCTGGGAGGGCCCCATGGAAGGCGGGCCCGGGTTGTACATGGGCCTGGGGGCGGCCCCAGCGGCGGCGTAAGGGTTCTGGCGGGTCGGGGCAGCAGGCTGCTGGGCTGGGGCCCTCTGGGCCGGCATTGCGGCAGGGGCGGCTTGTTGTGGTTGTTGTGATTGTTGTTGTTGTTGTTGTTGCTGTGGTTGTTGTTGTTGTTGGCCCAATGCCCGACTGAGACGCTTGTGGAGCTGCTGGATACAGAGGAAATGAACGCGATGTTAAATGACATTAAAACATGACAGTTGGATAGATTATAACAGTGTTATGGATATCATTGATCATTTATTAGAGATATTTTCCCCATGTTTTATATGAACCTTATGAATGAATGTATTTCAACATTTTATTTTGCTTCGCTGTAGTCCATGTTATATTATTATCATCAACTATTAATTTGATATTTATTATGTTTTATTTGAATGTGTTACTAATACCATAACACAATACACGCCGTAGGGTGACACTTTAATCCAAAACATCGCTTTACAACAACACACTGAAGGACCACGCACGGCAGCCTCTCAGACCTCCAGGAGACGGGTTGACGTGGCGGGACCCACCTGGTTGGTGCTTCCCGACAGGTATGCCACGGCGGTGGCCAGGCTGCCCTGGGAGGCCAGCAGGCTGGCGTACTGGCCCATCATCTCCTCCAGAAGGACGCCGCTGGCGGTGGAAGCGGCGCCGCCCCGCTGGGCCTGCTCCACGGCCCGCCGCAGGACCACCACCTTCTCCACCAGGTCCTGCAGGAGGAGGCACACTCGTTGGTTCACCACGTTTTTCTTCCGTTTTAAGCTTACCTCTCTTTCCTCGTCGATTTAGATTTAAGGTTAGGGAGGAGTGGACAGCCAAGGCCTTTGAGGCTGTGACTGGGATTAAGGGCCATACAAACACAATCGTCTCGAGTTAAACGTATTAATTCTCCTTGTTGTTATCTTGTTAGGCACTCTGTTTTGCAGTTCTGGACAAAAAAACAACGTTTGAATGAAGTTTGATGGATTGAACCATACACGATGAAGTCATCTTTATTTAGCCTTAAGCACACGGCTGTGTTTTGGGTTGCACTGCGACATTCACACTGTGTGTGCTTTGGGTTACATGGGGACACTGGCATCCAGCCAGGACTACATGGCAAAACATAAAGACAGACGGACGCCAACCACAGCTGCAGTACAATAAACCACAGAGGTAGTCCCGACAGGAGGTTATCCAACAGTGTGAAAATGAACTGTGAGAGGGAAGCGAGGTGTGGACCTACCTGGAGGGAGAGGGGAGAGTACCCTGCCTGAGCCCGGGTCCAACACGACACCACCTTCTCCACGTTGCCGGCGCAGATGTAGCACAGGGACGCCTGCGCCTGGAGCAGGGCGTCCTGGGACACCTCCAGCCGTCCACCCAGAAGGTCTTTACAAAATAAAAGTATCACATTCATAGGCATCTGTTGACTTTTATACTTTATAGACGAGAGACTAGTAGGCTAAAAGGCTTGTAGGTTTTGGGGATATATACAAACAAACTAAGATTAACTAGGTGCTTACAAAAAGTGATAACATCTGAGGAGCAGTTCAGTCAAGGGTTGATCAATAAATACAGAGAGGTGCAGACTGAAACAAGGCTAAGTACTATTTAATCATTTTTAGTAATTTTACAGATTTTTTTTAATTAAGGAGCAGGTAGAGTTAAGCCGTCTTGCTGAAGGTAAGTGTCTACAGGTTGGCTGTGGACATTGGGGATCAAACCCAGAACCTTTCGGCTAACAAACAACCCCCTGCTCCGTCCTCCGCCCTAAAGAAACAGTCTCCATCCACAGCCTCCCAGGTGTACTGACCACAGAAGGCGGAGAACTCTTCTGGCCGGGCGTAGGTCATGACGGCAGCCAAAGCTTCCTTCCAGTTGGCCAGGTCACATGACGTCAGGATGTCCGTCCAGTCCTTCATCACCACCGCACTGATCAACTGCCGTTACAATATGTCAGTTACCATAAGATCGACAGAGCGATAGATCAATGCATGCCTCATTCATAGGGAAATTATTATAAAACTAAAGTTCAATATAAGAGACAGAAATATATAAAATATCACAAAAGAATAAAAACAAGAAAGACAATTAAAAACTCTGAATTACAGTATATGTATTTGCAGTTGATTGTACATCAGAAGAGTTATACAACAATATATGATAATGCACTGCACATTCTTTGTATATCCCACACACAATATGAATAGAAGGAACATAGTTTAAACCAGACACAACCCTGGTTGATGGAGAAAGTGTGTTGTGCCAAGCTGTTTACTGACCTTGGTAAGTTTGGTGTGCGTTTTGGAGAAATACTTCTTCTGTGTTTTCTCTAGGAGGTCTGAACCACCAGCGATCGCCAGGATGATGCTGTCCGCCATGCGGTTGTCATGGATACAGAGGTCCACGGCCCCCTCAAAGTCTCCAGTCAGCAGTGCCTGGGTGATCAGCCCGTCCACGTCTAGATAAAGACCACATTGGGTACTGGTAAGAACAAGTTTTGCTTTTCAGTGTTGACCATTGTTTAACGCTACTACTAAGCAACGGATTTTAAAAAAAAGTGACTTACATTTTTTTATAAATATAATTCATGAGTTAGGTACGATTTGGCTGGAAGTCAAACTCCCTAGTCACTACCCTGCCCTAATGCATTAAATATCTATTCATAAAGAAAACCAAACGGATGCAATTCATTATATCATAACCATCATATGATACATCAAAACCGTCCAGACATGATGTCTCAATAAAGCACCATCTTACGTTGTTTTACAACAACCTCAGTTGGAATTTGTGTGTTTTACTTTAAGTTTCCTTTCTGATTGTCTTAGTATTCAGCATATTTCTGAGCTGATTCTAATCAAATAAATGAACGAAACGTGTGATTACCTTGGCTAACGGCAAGGTGGACTCCTCCCTGGGCAGCAGCAGGAGCAGGAGCAGGAGGAGCAGCAGGAGGAGGAGCAGTAGGAGGAGGAGCAACAGGAGCAGCAATATCAGGGACTATAACAGGGACTATATCAGGGACTACAGCAGAGTCCTCCACCGTCACAGGGCTCTGGTCTGCTGGCTCAGCCAGCCCATCTGGTAGACCCACATCCTGGAAGAACAGGTTGGGGATTTACTACGCATGTACACTTTGAATGTGAATCAAATGTATTACATGTCTATGTCCATATTTGAAAACCAAGACCAAAGAAACGTAATTACAAAAACATAAATGGCGTGCCATATATAGTCAATACTGCAAGGATGAAGTAACACAAATAGAAATGACAAATAATAAAGTCAGTTAGAGCATATTTAAATAAAGTAATGCAGTATGTGAGAAGAAAATCTTTTATCCCTTCATGTTATTTTCAAACCCTTTCTTCACATATAGTTTGCTGAGAAACGTCTCTCTTCTCTTAACACAGGCCGATCTTTATCAGAATAGCATAACACCACCTAGACTGTCAACCAGCATACCTCCTGCTGGGGTATCTCCTCCTCCTCCTCCTCCTCCTCCTCCAAATTGACATCCTCCCCCTCCCCGAGCTCCTGGTCCAGCTCCAGGTCCAGCTCCAGCTCCTCCCCCAGGCCCAGGTCTACGGGGCTATCTGAGTCCAGGTCCAAGTCAAACTCATCCTCGGGAAGGGGGGCGGCTGCCGGCTCGTCGGGAAGGAGGGCGGGGGCCGGCTCGTTGGGAAAGAGGGCGGGGGCCGGCTCGTCGGCGGCGGGCTGGAGGTTTGCTGCGGAGATGAGGTCAAACGCTGCCTCTGGAGAGATGTCGGCAGGCGGGGGCATGAAGCTGCTTGCGGCAGGGGCCACCGCAGGCTGGAGGGCTTCAGGGGCCACAGTGGGCTGGAAGGCATCAGGCGCCACAGCGGGCTCCATGGACTCAAGGGCCACAGCGGGCTGGAGAGGGGCAGGGGCACTCACCTCCGTCTCTGGCTACAGATAGTAGGAGAAGGAAAATATATATATATGTATGTTAGTTAGTGAAAGGAAAAACTGAACAATACACCACACACACACACACACACACACACACACACACACACACACACACACACACACACACACACACACACACACACACACACACACACACACACACACACACACACACACACACACACACACACACTCTATCCCGTTGTCGCCTAGAGACGGTCTTAAAGGCAACGTATTCCGGAACCTGACGGTTGTGGTGAATTATTTCTTAAGCCTGTGAGAGCTTTCTCACCACATTGTCTCCCTTTGGTTTGTTTTTCGTGTCATGTGTTCTAACCATTTCAACAATCTGTGGTTCTAACTGAGAACAGACTTCCTCTGTGAGGACAGTAAAGAATGAATCTGATGTTTAGGAAGCCTTTTACGTTCCTTATTCGCATGACAGGGCCTTTGAAGGGTGTTTCATTTACGTTTGCAATATGGTGAAGTGAGAGTAGTTTAAAACAGGAAATACAGTCAAACCACCCCGATTTTGTAATTGCACTTCCTTCATTACTGGAAAACTAGTAGCAGGCAAACATTAAGGAAGATACATTTATAAACATCAATAAGCCTCAACAATAAAATGGTCACATATACAAAAACGATACACAAGAAATGTTTTCATAGTTGGTTTTTCAATGAGAACATCAAAGATCAACAAATTATAGAACTAAAAATCTAGTGTTGGCTAAACTTGGGTGAACCTTAGTTTTCTCTGTAGAAACTGTTGCACAGATTTAACGGTAGGTATCAATATATGGTAGAGCTTGGCAGGTTTTATATATAAATAAATAAATGTAACATGTTTCACTTTTTACCTTTTCAGCCATTTCCTTCAGGGCAGTGGAAATCTGAAAATTAAATAAAAAAGGAGTTTTAACAACATTACTCAATGCACTAAAACCCGAACACAAACATTTTAAACTTACAGTTGTAGTGTGCTTTTTATATACCTTTGCAGCCAGCTCCTCCTTTTTGTAGCCCAGTAGATCAAGATATTGTCCACGGACATCACTGTCAAAATTAACCTGAAAACAGAATAAAGATGTTCTCACTCATTGAAAATAATAAAACACCCGAAAAATACACCGAAAATACATTTATTTACAAAATAAGTCGTACAAATGTAGCATAGGCTGCTACTACTAAAGTAATATTTAGCTCACTACTATTACGAATTATATTATGTATTCTCAATATCTTATTACATTCTTAATATTGACACTGAGGTAGGAGTGCTCTCGGTCACTAGAAGTGTCGCACCTTGAGGAAGGACCAGACGGTCTTCTCGAAGCTGTCCTGCGCTGCGTCGATCTTCGTCTGGCAGAAGTCCACAAAGTTCCCGTCGCTCAGCGTGGCCTGCAGCAGGTCGGAGCGTGCCAGGAAGGCCGTCTCCGTGACGACCTGGCTCACGTGCACCACGTGCTTGGCGGGCTGCTGCGGGTTCGACGGCGCGTTGTCCAGGGTCACGAGCTTGCCTCCGAACTGCAGCGGGGGAGAGATGTGTGTGAAGGACGGTGTTTTACAATTGATGCTTAAGATACTGTTGTTGTTATTAGCGATCACGCTGAATTTAGAATGCACCTAGTTGAGGTGTGATGTTTCTGCCATCTTGCACAAAAGAAAAAGCGTTACCATGAGTTACTTGAAGGTTACTCCAATTTGGATGCATGCTTTGATTCCTCTGAGCTTCAGTTACTTGGCTTTGGATTTAAAGTCTAAATGGCCGTACTTAAAGGAGACACTGTTACGCACATTTCATAGTTCAGCGTTGCATTACTCACGGCGAACGAGGCTCCGACGGGTCTGCGGATCCACTTGGGGGGCTTCTTCAGGGGGTTGACCAGGGTCGTGGGGGCAGGGCAGGGGGCTTGGGGCAGCTGCAGCGGGGGCAGAGCCTGTCCGGTTCCAAACGGGTCCATGTTCCCGAAGGAGTTGCTGATCTGTGATGCACAGCAACAAAAACAAATGACAACAGAGTCAGCGTTAGGACACAAATTGAATTAGGCGCCTGTGTTATCAGATTTAAGGGCCTGATTACGTTATACGACAGTTTCATAGTCCACCAGAGAACAACCTTACACAGGCCCTGAAGCCAAATGACAGTTTTCATCAATCAATATTTAGTGATTTTGCACTAAAGTTTTGGTCGATAGTGATTGCTTAAAGAAGTAGTCAAAAAGATAAACAAATAACAAATATATATGTATATGTTGCAAATGAGTTCCTAAACATTTGACGTTGTAGTGCATTATTTGAAGGGACGGCTGCCTTACTTGGTCCGCTTGCCTCTGGCTCTGGGCCTGGCTGCTTCCTCCCATGATGGAATAGATGCCGATGTTCCCGTCGAAGGCTGCGGCCGACAGCACCGCCGGGTTCCTGGGGCACCACTTGATGTCGAAGCACCACTGAGTGTTGGTGGGCAGCTCGTACAAAACCTGAGCGGACAGCATGTAGAGTCACGTTAGTCGGAGTTGTTAGAAAATGTTATATAGTTACAAAAATGATTTCATCTTCAGCATATTGTCAATGTCTTATTTTTAAAGCTTTAAAGCTAAGCCTCGACTGCTTCAAGATAAGGTACAGTTTGAATAAATGGAAAGCCAAAGCTGGGGGCGTTTACCTCTGCAGTGTTTGGGTTCCAGCAGAGAATCCTGTTGTCCTTCCCACAGCTCAGCAGCAGCTCGGGGTCCGCCAAGCTCCAGTCCATGGCCAGGACCCCCCTGAAAACACCCCCCCCGGTTTAATCCAATCCACTCCACCTTCATAGGGATCACAAACTGCTGGGAGAAGCCCTCAGACCGGTGATGACGAGGACCTACCTGGTGTGGTTCTCCAGGATCTTTAATGGGGACGTGGCGAAGCGGAGGTCCCACATCTGGATGACGGGCATGCGGTCGTCTTCTGATGACAGGACCAGCTGTGTGGCCACCTCTGGGTTCCAGGCTAGCCCAGAACAGTGCATCTGAAACCAAAACATACGTCACAGACATGTAGTAGTAGTAAAAGCTATGATAGAGAGCACCAAATACGTCCCATACATGTAGTTATAGATAGATATGATTAGTAGTTTTATAAGATACTATTGGTATGAAACTACCTACAAGCTATTATGCTGACAAAAGTAGGAGTAAGCTATTAAATGCATCGTAATGGTATTGTAACTAATATACTTACTAATATTATATAACTTATTTTATTAGGAGCGACAAGAGAGACAGACTGAGAGACAATTGATAGACGATAGGATTGAATCTATCCATGAAGTATACCGACTCAGTTGTCCCATCACTATTGTCATAAGATGACCTTGAGGACAGACGGCCGTACCCTGTTGCTGTGGTCGCTGACTTTAATGATGAGGTCGTTCTTGCGGAGGTCCCAGACGGCGGCGCGGCCACTGGGACTGGCCGAGGCCAGGATGTGCTGCACCTGACGGTTCCACGCCACGCAGCTGATGTCCTCCAGAGGCTAGGGAGCAGTTCAGTGCACCCAACTGATTAGACGTACGCAACAACATTCTGCAGCATTCAGTGAGTGAGTGAGTGAGTGAGTGAGTGAGTGAGTGAGTGAGTGAGTGAGTGAGTGAGTGAGTGAGTGAGTGAGTGAGTGAGTGAGTGAGTGAGTGAGTGAGTGAGTGAGTGAGTGAGTGAGTGAGTGAGTGAGTGAGTGTGTGTGTGTGTGTGTGTGTGTGAGTGAGTGAGTGAGTGAGTGAGTGAGTGTGTGTGAGGAAGAGAGAGCACACGCTGGATACATTCAATTACAATACGTACAATATGTTGTTTAACTGAAGCTTATGCTGCAATAACAACAATTCTCACATAACTTGATTTGATGAATGTCTTTGAGAGTTCTCTAAAGACTACATGACAGAAGTAATCGAACGAGTCCAATGAACTGATGACTTCAGCCTCAGCTGACATGGTACTGGAAGATAGGTTTACCTTTCCCAGACTGTACTAATAAATGGTGAAATAAGGTTGTATTTAAATTTGTGTTTTCCTTTAAAGTTAGCTTGCCTGTACATACTTAGCATTGGAATGTGTCGTGTTGTGTTGTGTTACTCTAATAACAAATGTTTATTTCCACGCTGACTAAGCTTGGATTGAGTCACAATTCACATATTAACCACAGTCACATATTAACTTATCTAACTTTTTCGATGTGTACCTGAGTTTTAGGCCCGGGTGTCATCGGGGAGCCAAAGTTATTCAGGTCCCAAATGTAGATTTCAGACTCGTTGCCTCCGGACGCCACCAGGTTTGCCTGCGCACAAAAACAGTAAAAACACATTGAGACTCAAATGGTACAACACAGCGGCATGATGAGCAACCTCATAACGGCATCACGTGAACAACATCAGCTTTCATACAGGCTGTGTCAGACGTACCTGGAAGGGGTTAACGTCCAGCGCCCTCACTGGCCCTGTGTGCTTGTCGCTCTGAGTGATGATGACATCACTGTCACCCGCCATTATTTTGGCTGGGTCGTAGAGGATGACATCGCCGTTCTCCCCACCCGCGATCAGGACCCCGTTTGGGTGACCGGCCCCGTCCATCCCATGGGGGCTCCACACAAGTTTGTGATATCTGTGGAGGCGACAGTGTGAGGAGGAGAGAGCATTACATTAATGAGTGAATTACGTTTTCTGCTTTCTTACTAAATTAATTATCATCGAGGCCATACATTATGCTGTATGCCATATGGCAGGATATCACAACAATCAGGTATCAGGCTGACACAATGTGGAGGGAAGCAGAGGTAGCGTAGTGGTCATGCTGTTCAACAATACAGTCCGCGGTCTGCCTGCCTACCTGTGGGAGGATGAGAAGGTGCCACAAGACTTCATGTCCAGAGACGTATCGGCCAGGTCCAACTCAAAGATCTCCAGGCAGGCATTGGTGCTGAAGGAGGCATCCAGCTGCTGTGCAGAGGTCCCTGAGGAAAATGAGCAGAAGGAAGTTTTGAAGAAAGACGTTATAAAAACTCCACTTTCTCTCTGTTTCATCAACAAGAAGAGAAACGTGAAGATTGAGAGTGGGATTCACTTTAGCCTTAGCCATATTGAGCTTGTCTGAAGCAACTTTGTAATCGTTTCATGTCTGGGACGTGTGCTCCTACCTGTTGCTAGGTAGATTGGATGTTGCTGTGAGGGACTCCAGCTCTGGATGGCTGTACGATTGATCTCCTTCAGTTTCATCCTGACTAAAAAAAAACACAGACCAAAAAGAATGAACATTTACCACAGGAAAGATTGAATATATAGAGTAAGACACTGCAATGCATCAACTTCCAGTTACGTAGCCCTATATTAATCTCCCAAGAAGAAAAAAAAGGAAAGTTTTGTCGAAACTGACAGTAGCCTGATAGATTAACTACATAACCATATTATAGGTATTGTGAACATTTATGGGGATATAGTTTACAAGACTAATACATCGTAAGAGGGTCTTGCGTTTGAGAAGTTGCATCACATGTACAGTGTTTATAGTCAGTGTGGATTAAGCACCTATGGTCGAGATTTTCTTTAATGATTAAGGTTTTAATGCTGTAAGGGTTCGAACTGATTAGATCTCTCATCGCTCACTGTGCAGCCAATATGATTGAATCGTAATTACTATTAATCAGTTTGAAGTGTTAAATGTTATAAAAGGATACAGCCATTGAGGAGTCGTGCATTAATCGATGGACATGTGTGTGAATTGATTTATGAAAAATCTATCCGATTAGTAGATAACGTGAATAAATACATTTGCATAAGAACACATTAGCTTTAAAGCAGCTAACAGCTGATAGCGACGCAACTCATGTAGAAAGAACACACCATTGATTCTAGGACACTAGCCTACGAGGACAGCACTTACATGACTTAAAGCCTCAAGGGCTCAGCGCCGTCATTGCACGTAATGCCTTATATTTGTACACCGCAATTTGGTATGACGGTTAAATGTTTATAACGATGAAACAAATACCTAGCCGGCTAACTAGTATACGAGGAGGTTTAACATTTCAAGTGAGTCCCTCGCATATTCCCAACACAACCGAGTAGCCACTTACCTTCCTAAACGTTGATCTTATGTTAGATTTGTACATGCACGCAGGCATACAACGCGACTATGTACACAAACAAGTCAATCTTAAAAATGGTCCTTCGCGTCTGCAGCTCGGTACTGTGTGCGCTGGCCCCGAGTACAAGGCGAGATTCCACGTCTCCAGCGGTGACCATCAACGTGGCACTGCGAGGCTCCTCCCGCCGTGGCACGACGGCTTCCGGTAAACGTAGACGTCGCCATAACACGCCGGGGCCGCAACATAGCCGGCTAAGACGCATGCAGGTCAACTGCCGAATATACATTGAGTTTTTTTTAAATTATTATTAATCTCTGCATTTGTTGCTTGCACATGTTAAACATAAACTGCCATTACCAAAGGCCTCAAGTGCTATTAGGTGACTGTTTCAGGGTTAGTGGAAAATAACCATATAATCAAATAAGTAAAACATAGCTTTTAGGTTAATACACAACGGATTAAAAAGGGCACAACTCACACAAAGGTCAATTGAAGCTGTTTTATTGACACATCTCAAGTACATGTCTTCATATCAAGACAGTTGAACAGAAAACTGTTACCAGGGCCTTCTAAAGTATTGCAAAACAGCTTTTTTTTTTTTTTTTAAGTTATTAAGTAACGGATGGTTCTTGTTGAAAATGTTCCAATTCGACACCTTGGATCATCAGCAGGCTCCTGTAGGAAAGGTTGTGCATTAAACCACCACATCAAGGTAAAAATTACTTGCATTTTAATATCATTAGGGAAAACTTGAAGCATGAATGATAATATCCTCATATATTCTCAAAAATATCTTTCTCATTGACATGAGTCAGAAGTAATGTTATAATCATAGTGATAATCATTCAGTCTTTTATGAACCAACGCCACATATACTTGCCCTTTGCCACACGAGGGCCGTAGCGAACAGTACTGCGCCCGGAAGGGGCCTTCCAGAGACCTCAGCTCCTTATTCGACTCCTTATGGGGGGAAAGTACAACTCCAATGATTCAAGTGAAAGGAAACAACTATCCATGACCATTTTAAAAGAAGAAAGAAAGACCCTCATATAAATTTCAAAACAATCTTTCCCACTAATGGGTCAAATGGGTAGTGATTATTTTAAATCATTGGTGAATGTTATTTTAATCATTGGTAAATGTAAGAGTTACATACGTGCTGTAAGGTCATAGCTGCAGCACGACCCGGCCTTCCTCGTTGAGTCCTAGTAAGGAAAAAAACAAATTTATAAGAACATTTCCATAACAGTTTCAGGTCGTACCGTATAACAACACCCTCAGAATTTCAGGACGATTTCTTTCCCGCATGGGGTCAAATGGGTAGTGATAGATTTAATCATTGGGAATTTGGGATAGTAATTCGATTGGTGAATAAAGTGCATACTTACAGGCATCACAATGCACTAGGGATGTCGACTAGTGTGATGGGACTAGTCGATGTAGTTTTGACAAACGTCTCCGAAACACGAGGAAGATCAACGAGTCACCATATTCTCGCAGAAACAGGAGCCTACCATGTGCTCACTTCCATTTTCAAAAATCAAAAAAGCATATATGCTCATCTTTGGTTGTCTGGTGGGGTTTTTGCTACGGATTAATAAATGTCTCACGTTCTTTTTTCCGGATTTATCGAAGATTTGTTAGTATTTGGCTGAAGACGAAGAAAAAAACACACCCTGCCAAGTCAAGCCTCATGTGATAAGACTTCTTCTACGCACTGGAAGATGTACTTCGCTAAACCGGATGTCGTCATGGGTCACGTAAAGCGTGGCCTTTTTTTTTTTTTTTTTTTTTTAACCTTTTGGTTTATGTTGACAGGATTCACAACAACAAAGTGGTTGAAGAATGAAACTGTACATAACGACAGTTCAAACTGCATTTGAACGCAGTTGTGAAATACGTCATTATTCTGAGTAATTCTAAGATTACTCTTAATGTGATACACATAAAGACAATGATGCCAATTCAGTTCTGAAAAAGGTTTTACTATTAGAAACTACTCAAATCAGCATCTGTCAAGCCTGTTCCCATATAGCCATCATACAGAACAGCTTCTGAACATACCTTCTGGTTTCTAATGATATTAATCTTAAATAACACTTGCCTTCAGTCTTAAATATTAATTTCAAATAAATGCCCTGTTAAAATAGTAACTTATTAACTAGACAATTTAAAATAAGGTTTAAAAAGAGCATAATGTACACCTCTCATATAAACAATTTACCAAAAATATTTGTTGCAGTCCCAACACATGAAATAAAGCTTTTGCTTTTCAAAATTATTTTAAGGCAACTTTGCATTGAAAAAATATTGTGAAGAATGGAAGACAGACAAACAGTCAAAAGCAGCAATACTTCTGAATCCGAATTAAAAGCAAACACGATACAGCACAGCTCCATGTCCCTATATAGGTGACCGATTCTTCCTATTGCAGTTCCTCTTCTTTTCATCCATCTGGGAATAATCCAAAAATGGTTTACGGGTTATTCCTGAGAGAACCAACGTTTGTATTAGACAGGTCATTTTGGGTTGTAAATTCAGGTTTTAAAAATGCATGAAGTTGAAGTACAAGTTGCGAAACTAAACCATACATATGTCCTGCAGCCAGAGAAATCTCATAATTTGAGTCTGTTGGATAAAGAATCAGTATAAATTAGCCATAAGGTTGGTGCCTAGCTTAATTCTTAAATATATTAGGGAGGGATGGCATTTAAGAAAAATATTAAATAAAAACTTACAAAACAAGCAGTTATAAATTGATTGTGGCAAGAGATTTTCTCCTGATATTTAAATAACTCGCCACAATTTAATAATCAGGCCAAATGCTAAGCTATCGTAAAAACTAACATGAACAGAGGGGTTTTTTCAATAATTTTCTGAGAGGACGCACTAACACACGATTATCGGACATGGTTGTAAAGCTAGGTGAAAATAGGATGTCATTATTGGAGTCATGGATATACCTGGCAAATATTAGTAAATTAAATAGCAAATTGTTATCAGTCAAATATACAATCTGTGTGCGGGTTGAATGAACTACCCTCCGCGCATTCAGGACGCAAAAAATACTGAGTCATACTGTGTGCATTTTTCTCTTTACATATATTTAGCCATTTTTTTGTCATTGCTAATGATGAGAGTAAAAACAAAACTCATTATTCCAACTGAGCTTCCAGGTAGGCACATGACTACGGAAACATTAGCACTAAGCTACAAGCACTTGTAGATTATAATTTTTTTTTAATCCAAAATATGTGCATCTCTGCCAACATTGTGCATAATGCGTGTCCGAGTTAGCGTTATTAGTCCGGTTCCATCCAGCTCCGATCCTCAGCAAGGCAGTAGCTCGCTCTACTGTCCATTGATGTCGAGTCAATCTTTTGTCCTTCAAATTAAAAGCCCAGGGGTTGGGTTGGTGGTACAGGAGAAAGGAAAACAGGACTGGTCTCATTCTCGGCCAACGCCCTCCCAAGCGGCTCCTTTAAGGAACAGGGGTCAGAATGAGCCAGGCCCAGGGGACAGGGTGGAGGAGGGGGTCCTGGTCTAGCAGTTGATGCAGTCCGACTTGGCCTTCCCTGCCGAGCTGATGATCCTCATGAGGCAGTGTCCAAACTCCTCCAGGATCAGCCTCTCCGCCAGGGCCTGCGGCTGCCCGCTGAGCTCCGTCTGCCGGGCCTGGTCCAGGAGACACTCGCACGTCGCCTCCACCACCTCCTTCGTGACAAACGTGTAAGGCAGCCTATAAGGGACAAAAAGTCAAATAAATAATGATTTTTTTGTTATAGCGACTGAAAGACCAGTCTGGCCTGTTTTTTTTAACTAATCAGGGCCTCCCTTCTGTGACTGGTTCAGGGAATTCATCTTGTCAATCACAGGTATACGAAATGCAACACTTCTCATTGGCGGAGAAACTTGGCCAGGGAGGGAGCAGAGGGGGGAGGGAATTCCAATTATTTTTGGCTGTTTAGTTTCAGAATATTGCTCACTCTCTCTCTCTCTCTTTACAACTCCCGAATCTCATCTACTGCACCTTTAAGAGGAATCAATTCAATGCATGGACGCTGTGTTGGGCTGGGCGATTAATAAAATTTTGATCGCGATTTGGATTTCAGAGTGAAACGATCACCAAACTAATATAATCGATTTGAAGGGTCTTTTTGTTGTTGTTGTTTTTTTAATAGAAATTCCAGAACAGCTGGATTCATATCTGGACTTTATTTTCTATTTGACCATTTTGTGTATTTTTTTAAGGGTCGATTTCAAAGTAAGTAAAAAGTGTTTTTTTTGAGAGAGAAATTATGAATAAATGCATCATGTTTTCAAACTCAAAAATAATCGTTTGAATAATCGAGATTTCAATATTGACCAAAATAATCATGATTATGATTTTTTTTCCCCATAATCGAGCAGCAGCCCTACGCTGTGTAGGGAAACAAATCCTGGTTACCGGCCGCCTCCACTCGTGCTGATGGGCGTGGTCCTGGTGAGCAGGTCTGAGATCTGCGAGGACAGCTTGGTCTTGGCGGCCGTCTGCTGCTGCACCCGCACCTCGGCCGCGTCCGCCAGGTGCATCAGAGTCTTCCTCTCGGGGCTCTCCTCAAAGTTCTTGCAGCCGACGCACTTGCATATGGACGAGCACATGATCTTCGCCTGCAGTGCAAACACAGATACACCTTAGTGGTTTAAAGCAGTGAGGATGACGCAAATAACTGGAAGCAGGATTTGGACTCCATGTTACATGGAATAGATATTCCATGTCATTTCAATGCTTGATATAGAATTTCAGAAAATAATCTTGGGGTTGTGTCAGCAACATTAGCCAAACTGATCAAATAAACAAAACACTGAAAACAAGGGCCAACATGTAATCATTGCTGCCAATTTGCCTCCATCCATGAGATTGCTTTCCAAAATATCTCACTTCCAAAACCGGGGTGCGGATTAGCATGACTTCCACACCGGTTAGAGTGTGGCACAGGACTGGCTTTGTGAAAACAATGTTTATCCCTTTCTTCCCTCCCACGCGCAAAACAAAACGGTATTAAAGGGCCATCCGATGAAATCAATGATTGTTTTAGCAAGATCTGATCGGTGAGGGTTGTCCTCTGGGGGGGGGGGGGGGGGGGGGGGGGGCAGGGGGGGGGCAGGGGGGGGGCGGGGGGCCGGCACCTCGTAGCATTCACAGTAGTTCTTCAGGCAGCCCGACCGCTTGCAGTTGCAGCCCTTGCTGTGTCTGCGGTCCGACTCGCCCTGCTTCCCCTTGCCTATCTTGGGCTTGAAAGCGCCGGGATTGCGGTCCAGACACGTCTTGGATAGATAGAAAAGTAGATGGGATTAAAAATGGACATGGAGACGCATATGGAGATAGAGGGTCACTTTGGGTTAGAATGAAGTATTAGAGCTATGCCATTAGTGATATACGTTCAGGACAAAAGAGCTGAATGGCTCCTAACCTTTATGGCTTTGAGTCGTTCCGTTTCATGCTCCAGGTTATTGAAGCAGTTATTGCAGTTGCAGTTATTGCAGAACTCCCCGTTTGCAAAGCAGTCGCAATATCTGAGGAATGAGACCATTCAAATTGTTAGTTCTCCATATTTACGGCTAGAGTTCAATCTAATCATGAACGACAGAACACACATTTCTCTGCGTAAGAAAATTGTAGTACACCTAGAAGACACCTTGTCAAACCACCTTTAGAGGGATGCAAGTTTATCAGCCTCCTACTTCACATTTTAGCTTCTTCCACCCTACCTTACTTCACTTATTTTTGCAAATACTGGTTCTGCTCTCTTTAGGTCCCCTGACAGCAAAGAGTGGCTTTCTGGACTTCAATTTGGGCAATTCCAAAACCTTGAGTATTTTCTTTCAGCATTCTTCATTCATATTATGGTGTATATGTACAGGTTGCTTCTACCTGATAGATTATTTTGAATGAATGAAGGGTGAACTAGGTAATGGTTGGTCGATTTACATCTGATTTTAGGGTTTGTATGCCCTAATATAAGAACCACAGAACCAAAAAGAAAATACCCACGTACTAGCCCTCAAAATATATTAGACTCACAGTTTGAGACATTGTGACTTGGTGCAGTTGCACGGTTTCCTGGGCCTCGTAGAGGAGTCTGTTGCTGTGGACAAGCTGAGAAGACGAAGACAAAGTAGGTTTAAACAAACGTCACATGCACACTAGGGGTGTAACGATACGCGTATTCGAACCGAAATATTTTGGTACGGGTCTAAGAGTTCGATGGATGCACGTTTCATTTTGGTACGTACCGAGAAAAAATTAAAAAAAGTTTTTATTGATTATCACACACTCTGTTAGTGTCTTGTCCTGATGTTTTGTGTTGAGGACCACAATGGAAATAAGTCCTGGACTTTATTGTGTTTTTATCCTCAATTGTATTTAATGTCTTTTAATTTTTGTGTAAGGCATTTGTTTGATACAATTTAATAAATCAAATCAAAATCAAATTGTTTAATAAAATAATAAAAACTGCTGTACCGAAAAACATACCGAACCGTGACTTAAAAACCGAGGTACGTACAGAACCGTGACTTTAGTGTATCGTTTACACCCCTAATGCACACAGACTGAACACATTAACAGCGGCAAGAGGTTCAGGAATCCATGGGCTGTCCCCTACCCATTGACAGGCAGCCTAGCCTGGGTCTGGACCCCGGTGGGGGCGTGGAACCCAGAGCTGCTGGCCATGGTCACCAAGGACGACTGCTGGAGCTGCGGAGATTACCAACACACAGCTATTTACTATTTGTTCTGATCTTTTTATTTCACCACATGGTGGTCAAAAGGCAGTGTATAACCCGAGAGGAAATCTAGAATAAACAAACCCTTGTGACTGTGAGGCATTTTCAGTTTTAAAGGCTTTTTTTGTCAACAGCGAACTTTGCAACATAGTTATTTTCATAAAATATATAACAGTGATATTATTATCATTATTATAATACAGACTCAACTTCACAATTATTAAAAATGACAATACATTTTTTTTTCAAACAAACTTAATTATATGAAGTTCCTATCACAACTGACCTGCGTGACGTACTGCGCGGGCACCACAGCGTAGCCCACGTTGCCCGTCCCGGGGGCTGGTGCCAGCACAGTCCCCGGGGGGAGGTTGGTGAAGTTGGGCTGGATCTGGGGCAGCGAGGTAGCGGGCATGATCAGCCGCTGCTGGGTCTGGGCGTTGGTCATCACCTGGGTCGTCGTCGTAATGGACTTTGGCACCATCTAGTGGCGGGGAATATTTTAATACATTTTCTTTGTGGATGTACATGTTTGATATATTGTACTAAAAATATATTTTATTTTACAAATTGCACTGTGTGTCATTTTATTTTTTTTAATTAGTGAAGACTATCAACTATAAAACAATGATATAACCTAACAAGTCACCTGTTTCATGGTTTGGGCCGGGGCGATGGGCACAGACATGCGTACCGTTCCTGTGTTGACGACCATGGGTTTCGCTGTGGGATATTGTCCACATTTAGAAACAATTCATTTGAGAGACCAAAGAAACTTACAAGCCAG
Organism: Micromesistius poutassou; assembly: GCF_964030765.1. Lineage (NCBI taxonomy): Eukaryota > Metazoa > Chordata > Actinopteri > Gadiformes > Gadidae > Micromesistius > Micromesistius poutassou. The sequence continues at coordinate 14,813,308 of NC_140288.1, forward strand.
GCTGAGAAGAACCCAAGCATATCATCCACGTTGAAGCAATAAGTGCTGCAAGTTTCTAGATAAGTCGATTTTAGTTTGTCAATATCTTAGTTTGTCAATAGCTTAGTTTGTCAATATCTTAGTTTGTCAATAGCTTAGTTTGTCAATATCTTAGTTTGTCAATAGCTTAGTTTGTCAATATCTTAGTTTGTCAATAGCTTAGTTTGTCAATGCTGGCGAGACAGTAATGGCTAAATATACATAGATTAAGACAGACAGATAAAGATGGATTGATAAACAAGACCATTAATAAGCTTTTCAATGTTGATTTCTCTATTGATAGAATAACGGCTTAATACACAATAAGGACAGATATAGGAACATGGATAGAGAGAATCCCTTTATCCATCCATTAAAAATCATTAATAAGCTTTGTAACCTGCATTTGCTGTATAGAGTGCAACAGATGGGACAGCTAGACATCTAGAGAACAATAGATAGCTAGATATATAGAGATTAATAATCTTTGACAATAGCGATTCCAACAACTACCCATCCTCCTTCCAAAACGAGCCTCATCATTCCAACCACCCCCCACCCACACCCACACACAGTACCCCAGCCCCGTGGCCCACCTGTCTGCATGGTGCTGGTGGTGGGGCCGCCTGCCTGCAGGGTGGTGGGATTGGCGGTGGTGGAGGTGACCAGCCGGACGTAGGTGAAGCGGCTGCCGGGGACCTGGATCTGCTGCACGTTGGGCTGCGTGGCCAGGGGGATGATGGTCTTGAAGTGGGAGCCGCCCATGGTCACCGTCTGCACCGGCTTCAAGCTCTGAAAGGGGGTAGGGAAGAGCATGTGCTTGATGAGGCTGTTGTTGTTGTTGTTATGGGGAATGTTGTTCTTCAGAGAAACGAGCGAAGGTCGCGAAGCACCGGCTTGATCGGGTTAGTTATAGATCTCCACCTCAACCGTCTTTAGTCTTGGGCTCTTTAATAACATAAAGGGACCTTTTTTGTTGTTATAGGATGTTTACCAGTATCTTTGTTACATTTTTTGGGATGTTTACCAGTATACCATTATAAACAGTGTGAAATGAATCACAGATTCAGCGTTTAGCGTTATCGCAAATTCAAACACCCACCCACCCACCCCCACCCCCACCCACCCCCACCCCCACCCCCACACACCCACCCACCCCCACACACACCTCTAGAGAATGCTCACCTGGGCGGCGGACTGGTTTGAGACCCCCTTGGAGGGGGATACGGCGGTGGGCTGATGCATGGTGAGGATCTGCTGGCCCAGAGCCATGTTGACCGGGACCCCCATAGACTTCTGCGTGGCGTTGGGGGTCTGGGAGGCGACCGACACCACGGTCAGCTGACGGGGGACCAATCAAACCAAGATGTTGATAAATACATGACCCTGATTGGTCCATAAACGTTCCAAGTGTGTGCATTATTTTTACATAAACGGACGACTCTTAACGCCTTTTAACAGTTCTGAGGCTTGCTTCAAGCACGTTTCTACTTCAGTGTAAACCGGGAAGCTTTAATCAAAGCAAAAATGTATCGTCACAGCCTTTGACATTGACAGCACATCACAGCGTATCAATAATGGGCCTTCTTCAGGCGGCCATCGTGGTTGTAAACAATAGCTGGTTTGGTAGTTACAGTTTAGAGACACTTAAACACACTGTCTTAGAGACACTGTCACTATGACGCCGCGTAAATAAATGCTAACATTTGCGACGTGACTTAAAAAGCTCAGAAACAATACCTTGCTGGGTGACTTTAGAGGCGAAATGGCAATCTTTTTATGCAGGCTGGTGTTGAGAGACTCTGAGATACTGATGGTCTTCGTGGACATCACTGGTGAATTCAGTACTCGTCCTACAGGGTTTATGTCACACAGGAACACAATGATTAAATATATTACATTTTGTGTACATATATATGTTACAATACTACAACAATATGTTCAGTTGAACACATGTATTCACACATGGCTGTAAAGAATTGACTCTTCATTCATTGAGCAGATGTGACTAGCTGTGACGCAGGCACAATCACAGAGGCATATGGATCAATATTGGAGCAACTAGGGTCAAATGTGCTGCATGACCAAGTTCCTAACAAAACTAAACAAAATAAATACACTGGACAGATTGCAGGTCAGATTTTGGAATTTTTACATAATAGTGACATCCAAAAGATTACGTCATCATAATGTCAAATAAGTTTGAAATAAATAGAAGGGAACTGTCTATTGCAGCACGTATGCCTCAGTAATTGAACCGTCAGGTAACTTCTTAAGCACTCCCACCAAATCAAACAGTGACGGATCAATACACATTTAAAACAAGCTTAATCACGCCCTAACAACACCATTTTTACGAGGAAATCCACTTACCGGCAATAACAGGAGAAACGGTTGTTTGAGACGTCAATCCTTTGCTGACGGTTTTGGTGATTATGTACTTGATTGGAGCCGCCGAGGAAACCTGTGCTTTCTTAGCAATCTGTGGAAGAGGCAGGGTATATGTTTAAGAACATAGTTTAAACACATCTGAATTACAGAAAAGTGTTGAATTTAGATATTAGAATTTACTATGATCTATGCCGGAAGTGATTTCAGATTCTGCAACACACATGTCTCCCGTGAAAAATCGAAGTCTAAGTCTTTGCCCCTGTGTATGATCAGCAGTGTGGGGTTCTGTTGGGTCCAACCAAAAAAAAAAAACGTGGGGGCAAGAATGACCCAGCATAATACTTCACTGATACCTATAACGGCAACCAAAAAATCGGAACCTGTGATTATATAAATTATTAACATAAAAATGCCTTTCATCACTTGGTTCAAACCCAGAACTCTTCGGCCCTAACACCCCCAACCACTAGACGTCCCTGGCCGGGCTCAACGGCAGAACCGCCCCCTACCTGCAACGTCTTCAGCTGCTGGGCTTGCAGTGCGGACACCGGCAGTGAACTGCCCGGGCTCCCCATCACCGGCTTCAGCTCTGTCCTCCCCCCGATGGTCACCACCTTGTACTGGGGTGCGGGGGACTTGCCGTCCCCCGAGGCCTGGCCCAGGACGCTCTTCTGGGGCAGCTGAAGCATGATGGGCTGCCCCGACTTCCCTATGGTTGTGACCAGCAGCTTCTGTCCGTCCTGCTTGATGACCTGCGCCGTGCTGGCGCTCACCCCCATGCCCGAGGTCTTAGTGGCCTCCGCCACCTTGTTGAGGATGATCTGGTGGTTGGCGGCGGATATGGCGAAGGAGCCCGGCGAGAGCTTCTGCAGGCCACTGCTGGCGGGGACGCTGGCGGCCGCGAGGCTGGCCGTGGTCCGGGTGGAGGTGGCCGTTGACATGGCGAACATAGGCTTGAAGGCCAGCGTCGACGACGGGGTCGAGGAGGCGCTGGAGACGACGAGGGTCAGCTGGCTTGCTATGCCACTCCGGACGGGCGGCGGAGTCCGGGCCACGCAGAGCTGCGTGTTTTGTGCCGTGACCATGGTGACGGGCGCGTCTGTTTCCATGGGAACCGGAGCCGCGTCGCATGGCTGGGCCGTGGAGACGGGGACCTCCTCCGCGGCGATGGCCTCGGTATCCATGATCTCGTCCGGGAGGAGGTTGTTGAGCTCTGGGGACACCACGTCCATGCTTGGGAGATTATTCAATTTCAAATGCTGTTGAACAATAACACAGTAGATATTGGTGGTTAATAACAGTTAGGAACAAAGCGGAATTAAGGAATATCTCATACCCTGGCCTTACTTTCTTTTTTAGCACTGCTACTTTCAGACATGAAACAATTCAATGATAGTCTTGATGTTTGCAAGAGCATGAAGATTGATCACAACTACCTTACGCATTTCATACACATCCTTTGAAGACAATTCATCAGTATTGCCTCGTTGCTCATGGACAATGAATTACCTTTTGAGCTCACCCTTTAGAGCAAGAGGCCTAACCCATACTATTTATCTGCACTTCACTGTAAGTCACATTGGATAAAGGAGTTGGCTGTTTACTAAATACTATTGAACTGAATAAAAGAGAGGCTCATGATGACTGTTAGCTCAATACCAAAGGCACGGGATGTGCAGTACCAAGTTGTATACCTTCATGCTATTAACAGGTCATGGGGATTTATTCTTGGCTGCAGTAGTGAATGCATGTTATTACTGCAAGTGACCTGACAACTTCGCCAGCCATTATGGCACTATGTGCAACAGCAATTCAAATATAAAAGCAGTTTAGGATGTGGTATCTAGTGCAGTAATTACTACTGGACATTACTACAGATTGTTTGTAATATTTAATTGAAATGTTACCTTTTTGTCTGCAAATTTAATCTTGATCACTAAAGGTTAGACCAATACATATCAATATAGAGGATATTTCTTTTGCCTGCATGTTCTACTTGTATTTGATCCCGTAGAACAGTATACTTAATACACAACAAATGGTATTATAAATGTATAACAGGGGAATCATGTTTTTCAGTTGGGCATTTAGAAAAGTGCCAAACTAAAAAACATGTTGCTATACATTTATAACGCTTCATTAGTTGAAAGTACTGACGGGAAAGGCTTGTCAAATGTGTCTATCTGTACCGTTGGTATTGAGTAGAATTTTCGATCTAAGGACCGTGTTTTTTGGTTGAACAGGGAGTTGATTGTTTACACATTTGATTGGTGACAGAATAATTATTGCATGGCTTAATGTCTAAATGTAGTGACAATGGGGTCCACTCAAACTTGACAGAGTAGCATTACGCACGATGGCACATCTGATCGAATAACACCATAAAGGACTAGAACGCAACAACCAGGGCTAGCTCCTTTAGCCTCACAACACTCACCCACTGTACAGCTGCTGGGGCTTCGAGCGCAACACAACTACATGCTGTGACCTTTCACAATGCAATAACTCCTCGCAGTAGGTCTTGTAGATCACTGGGTTGTTTGCAATATTGAACGTGTTGGCGTTAGGCCGCAGTGGCCTGGGGGTCGTATGGATCTGGGCATTACTGCCCTCATCGCAAGACACTTCTGTAAACACAGATATGGCCTAAGGCAAAACCACCGCGCCGTCATATCACTGAAACGCACGAATTGTGTTAATTCGACTGTAAACAAGGGACGCTGAAATCGTCCGCACAGAGGCCGTCAGTGGGCCATTGATCGCGGTCAGAGGCAGCCGGGTGAGACGGGGCGACCGGCTGCTTGTGGAGCTGCGCTACTATTTCACACCGGAGTTGGATTTCGAAAGATCCGCCATTTTTCCCTCGTCATCAACTCCACTAGCTCACTACGAGCCTACGGACCATTTAACAAGGATGGGAGGCTGGAGTCACACCGCGTACAAATGTCACGTTATTTCAGTACACACGGAAATACTTTTTGAAACGAGTTGACACTGTTACACCGGTGTATTTAACTTAAAATCGTTTGGTGACCGACATTGCTCTCTTAATTAATGTTAGTGCTGTCAGTTTGGTGGGGATGTGACAAGGAGACACGCACACACCGGGTGGGTTGTGTCATAGCCTTAACAATAAACAAAGTGGACCGATGAGGAAATAATGTCAATAAATGTCTCGGTTTTGCATGACTTATATTAATTATAAAAGGACTGGTGGAAGAAAGGTTCGCCGATTAGGGGAACAATTCTGCGTATTTTCTGCTGCAATACACACACTGGAATATACCTTGCAATGTTAACAAATAGCAAAAACGACCCACCGCATACAAACAACCCTGAAAAGTGTTTAATGTTGAGTGTTATGTGTGTCAAGAGTGATGATCAATACAACACTTCTTGGGTTATGGAAGTGATTGGCCTTTCTCTTCTTCGTAGTTGAAACAATAGACCGAAAAACAAATGACTCCCAGGCTGCTCACTACCGCTGCTTACACATGACACAAACCCCGCTGATTTAGATCTGTCGCGGACCATTACCCGAGGCTGTGTGTGTGTGTTTTTACATCTTAAACTAAAAGGCTACGGACTCGAATCTCCACCAACAAACACCTCCTGGAATAGCAAACTTGCTGAGCCTGCTAACATTAGCTTGCTAGCCGTCAGTTTGCAAACATCACGTATTGCATTGGCGGGTCTCAACGTGGATTTTGTGTCAGCGCTGGTGCACAATGTCACGTTATTACAGTGGCTTACCCGACTTGTTGCAACTGGGTACGTATTCAGATCGAGAACAGCGAAAGGGACACACGATTGTTCAAAATACCGCGCCGAGCGCCATTCCTCCCTGACAACTTCTATTGGGGCCACGCCCTCCGAGCGCTACGTCACCCCCTCGTCACTCACAGGGGTGGAAGGTGTTCAGTGTCAGTCCAATAACAAACTAGATATTAAAGTATGTTTTCTTGCAATTAAACAAAGTCCCTATCCATGGCGTAAAGCAAAACCGAAGAACACCATGCAGTGGAGAGTTCGTATACCTTGGTAGGACATTTAAATGTGTGGGCACCGTCTACGTCTACGTCAACACGTTCATGTGTGAATGATAAAACTGAAATAATAAGACTTTACAGTAATTGTCAAACTGTCTTGACCCTGTTGGAATTTTATGGGAGCAATCTTATAATAAGGCCAGTATAAACCACGCTGTAAGTAAACCATATAACATCATTGAACTCCCATAGTAGGCGGGCAGGGAAACACTGAAACCCTCAAGGGGCCATTTTTGCAAAAGGTGATGTCCATGCATTGCTTTTTTATGTTTGCGAAATACTTTGAAGGGTTTGCAAATTTTGATTATATGTACCCTTTTTATTAATAACATTCGAAAATTTGTGTCGGTAGGTTTGTTTAGTACACGCAAATGTATATTTTTCGTTGCAAGGTAGGAAAGATTGTAATGAGAATGATCGGATCAATCATTTGTGTATACAACACGATTGTGTAGATTGATGAGATGATTATGTTGAGTCTTTTGTATTGGCATATTAGCATATTAGGATTTTAAGCAGGTGTGTATACAGGCTGGCCAGGATGCTCAAAGTGTTGAAAATATAAAGACAATAACAATCCATTTCATGAATACTGAAATAAACATGGGATTGCGGTTGGTCATCTCAGTCAATTCAGTCAAAATCACAGACACGGGATGCCATGTTATTTTCTCATTTCCAGACTTTATTTATGTCTTTGGCGGGATTTATTATTTAGGTCTGGTCATTGTTAGGCTGAATGTCCTAAAAATCCTGTCTTCATCCAGGTATTGTACGTCCTGTACTTTGTGTCAAGTTAAAAAAAAAAATTGTACAAGGACACATTACACATATAGCTCTGGGAAAAGCAACACAGGTCCTGACTTCCTGACGGCCAAGAAAATAAAAGCCCTGACTTCCTCCCAAAAATAACAGATCTGAAGAATTATGGGGGGAGGATTTAATAGAGTGATGACAATTCATTAACATTTCAACCAAAGAAAGAATGGTAACGATAAGAAAGCCAATTCAAATAACAACAGGGGGATTATGTTGGATGGGTTGTGTTTTGGAGAAGGAGGGCTTTACTGGGTCATCTGGGCTTCCAAAGCCTGTGCAGCCCACTCCGGAGCAGCCGTGCGTATCTTCTCTAGGAGGTTGTTGACCTGGAAACATAGAGACTGGATCTGCTTGTCCCAGGTGGGCAGCGGCTCGCGGGCTGGAGGAGACACAAGCAAGTGGTTGGTTTCGAGTGCAATTTAATTGATGAAACCGATGTTTGCACGTCGCAAACTGACACTTTACAGCCCAATTTGAGTCTCCTCTGTCACTAGTTTATAGTTGCTTCACATCCGTGGTTTGCATGATTGCATAACAATCATGAGAAATAAAATCTGTCAAATTGTTCCCACAGCAATTAAAATGCTCAAGTATCCAGACTGTCCATGGTCCCACCAGTCAGATGGTCAACAAGAACATAAAATATTCCTGCTGGCAATAACACACTTTTAGTTTGTTACGGAGTTGTAGATAGAAGTGATCATGACTGTCACCCACCAGTCAAATCAAATAGGGACTGTTGTGGCTGACTTACTCTCAAAGTGGACGATTCCATCTATCTGGTCAATGAAGCCATTCATACGTCCTTCAGTGATCATCTGGGAGGCTATCTTCTCAGCCTGAGGAGATAGATTTAGGTTTTGAGTCAGCAAGTAAGAAGTAGGAATATTTCAGTTTGCAAAAAAAAACAATAAACCCATGATCTGGCATGAGTGAAAGCAGTTTGTTTTCTGAAATAATTCCCACCTTTGCAGGGGGGATTTCCAACAGTGCCCCGAGTTCTTCAAATGTGATGTTGTTGTACAGTTTACTAGCAGAAAGAAGGTTGTGCTCAATCACCGCTCGGTCGAGAATGCTGGACCCTGAAGGGATATATCACAGATATCATGTCACGTAATGTATGGGAAACCTCACATAATAATTCACCAAGCACACAGCTTTTAGGCGATCAGCTGAGGAGGAAAGGATACCATGAGGTGAGAAGAGAGGATAGAGGAGAGAAAATGTGAGTAGAGAGGTCGAGTTGAAGTGAGGAGAGGAGGAAAAAGAAGATAGGAGGAGTGAGGAAAGGAGATGAAAGGAGAGAGAAGGGGATGAGAGGAGATAGGAGCTGAGGGATGAAAGAAGAGATGAGAGAAGACGATAGAAAGAGTGATGAGAATAGCAGAGGGATGAAAGGATAGGAGAGAAGAGGAGATAAAAGGTGAGGAGGTAGGAGGAGTGGGGGAGGCAATAAAAGAAGAGGAATGGAAGAGGCAGGGCATAGGCAGGAAGAGGATAAGGTCGTTGCGCACCAAAGCTCAAATGTAGATTGCCTTGTGTTCATACAGGAGACATATTTAATCCCATGTGGACTCGCCATCTGGTAATTTCAATTGATCATCTGAAAAATAAACTCTTGAAAATGCTAGCATATACTGCAGCTCCGCCATCGGTGTGAAAGAGTTCCTCGATTAACCTCGGTGCATATTCAAAAGTGGATGCTTCCGCTCTACAATTCAGCTTTGGTGGGGAACAGCCCTGACGGGTTACGGTACAGTACAGTACAGCGATAAATACAATACAACAAGGTGAAAAGCCCATTCAAAAATCACCGTCACCGTCTGTGGTAGTGGCCTTCTGGTGGGGCATCAGCATGGTAGCAAACTCCTGCAGCTGGTTGCCCCGGATGATGCGGTCCAGGTACATCTTCTCCAGGATGCCGTAGGCCGCCAGCTGCTGGCAGCGCTCGTCCTTAAACAAGGTGGCCAGCATCCGTGACCGCTGCTGACCTGGAGGGGTGGAGGGAGGGAAGGTTGTGGATTCATTGGAGTATGCATTGCATTTATTGTACTGCTATTCCGCAATTTTTTGATTTTTTTTTAAGATTTATTTTTTGCCTTTCTCAGCTTTATTATAGAGATGGACAGAGAGGAAAGTGTGGGAGACAGAGGGGAGGACATGCAGCAAACGACCCATCAGGACTCTATTACGTGGTACGCGCCTTAACCCAGTGCGCCCCGCTATTCTGCAATTTAAACATTCAGCAGACGCTTCTATCCAAAGTGACTCGGAAGACATTTTGTGAGGTTCATTGAGGAGCAAATAGCGGGGATTGGCCATCTTGCTCCCAACCCCCGCTATAAACCCAGAGCCTTATGGCTATGGGTTTGAACTCCATACAGTCAGATAATCCATCTAATCAACAGATTAACCTACACAATGGTGGTAGCAGCAGCCTGTGGTAGCCTGCACGTACCTGCGGAGGCCAGTATAGTGCAGTTCAGCGCGTGCTTCAGGGCCTCCAGGCGCTCTGTTTCGTGGACGATGGACTTGTACGACAGCTCGTTGTACCTCTGGGCAGCTTCAATGAACTTCCTCCTGAAGTCCAGCACTCTAGCGTAACACACCTGAGCGACAACACAGCGTGACAGACCATTTGTGAACAGACAATTTCAAGACAATTAAATTCTTTAACTCCAAGCATCCTCAACAGTGCAGGTAAAAACAAGTATGTTTATATGTTTGGCTGGGACTCAAATAGCCTAACCCACATTCTGCCCCACTGAGCACTGTGACTTTTGAAAAAATAAAAATAAATAAAAATCACGCAACAATATAATAGATATATAGCAAAAAAAAACAAAAAACATTTCATGACACGTTGTTGTTACCTTATAGTGTATTTGTAGCTGTTCGTTGGACGACTCGTTCTGTAGCAACGATGCTCTGTTTATGTAGGCTTCAGCTTGTACCGGGTCGTCATCCTCCAAGTATAGACGAGCGATTTTCAGGTACGTATCCAATTTATAATCTACATTGTATTGCCTATGGAGTGAACGAAAAGAGTGATAGTTAAAACATATTTGAGATGATGCATCTTGTGAGACATAAACATGTTTGTAGCCAGAGCTATCTTACTTCTGTCCCGTTTCCAGTGGGATTCCAACTAAAACCTGTGCAGCGTTTCTCCAGTCTCCCTCCTTTTCGTAAATGGTCGCCAGGTGCTGTCGAATAGAGGCTACCTGTGGAAAGAAATGGGCGTTTAACACTCAGAATATTGAAGTTTACAAGGCCACTTGAATTCAGAGACATTTCATAAAGTCAAGGGAAGGTTAGGGTACAGAAGGTACAGAAAAAATATGAACGCAAACATAGCACCCACTTGCTCTTCGAAAGAGATGACCCTAGGCTGTATCTTCTCCAAGGTGAAGTGGTATATGGCCTTGGCAGTGCTGTCGGGCAGGTTAGGGAGGTGTGTGCAGAAGTCTGTAAGAAGCTGTCTCGAGATGACAAGGCTAACATTTTCATTGACCACTGCAAGGGAAGAAGGAAAAAAAAGAATGCATGAGTATGTATGCTAGCGTACACCGTAAACAGTAGGGGTCAGACGCAGGTGGGCGATTGAAGGACAGTGTTTTGAATGTGTGTCATACATCGAATGTATTGAAACTATTTAACGATTGTATAGGTAAATATCTGTTAAAGGTTAACCAACCACAACACAAACACAGAACAGAATACTAATTTAATAATAAAATAATTATACAACAGCATCAACATATTCCACAAGCTTTTCACAAATAGAAAACCAGTTCCTGTTAAACTGTTTAAGTGAAATAAAGGCAGCACTTACTTGCTTCTACGAAAGCTTTTAAGAACTCTAGTTGATCTGCATCTGTGTACTGAATGGCCTTCTCCAAAATTTGACGATACCTGAAAAAGAAAGTTACATTACTGATTCTGAAGGCCATCAAACTATTAAGTATTTTTTAGCGACTATAGGGCCAGTTTTCGCACTATAGTTGTTTCAAATGTGGTAAGATCGTTGTGTAGCTTTATCAACCACCTAAACATCTTGCACTGTTGTATGGTGCATATCTCTCAGACATTACCAATACCAATACAAGGTGGTTGGATTAGACCTCTAGTTAACAGATATATGCTGGAAAGAACCACTAGTAAAAAAAAAAAAAAAGGCACTACATCTACTTTGAGACAACCCGACAAAAAAACAGCCAATATAGGATAAATGATTGTTTACTGACAAAGTAAACAATTGCCATCATAACAAGCACCCGAAGTAGCACCCAAATATCAGTGATACACTTCAAATATGGCTGCCAATACAGCCAGCAAAAGGCTCGTATGTCATATAATACATGGGCATTCATTAAGACTCATAGTTCAATTCGTTTTCCGAGCATTCCCTGCCAATATTCGGATTCAAACGATGCGTTGTTGCAAGCGCTAGCTTGTTATTTCAGGTATGCTAAGCTATCGAGGCTACATGCTGGTGTAATTGAATGGGAAACTGAAGTGACACCATCAATAACATAGAACATTCATTCTGTAGCTTACAGTTACCTATTTACAATATTAACCACACTAGGAGACGTCTTAACAAGTTTACTATTGAATGGATAGTTGAAAATTCCGTGGAGAAACTTAAAACTAACAGGATAGTGTATGTAGCGTTAGCGCTAACTAGCTGACGTCCGCTAACTAGCTAGCTCTATGCTACAGCTACCAATAGAAAAGCGAACGTGCAAACCCCAAACGAATACACACACATAAATTGCCACTGCTTTGTTCGGTACGCACTTTGCAGCAAGATCTTTGTGCGATCCAGTTGAATTCATGAGCTGGGCGAGCTCTTGCCTCACTTCGCTCGCCATTGTTGGTGGTTCCTCTGTGAGCGTCAACCACTCAGTGCTCGCTGCTGTCAAAGAGGGCGATTCTACACATAGACTCTACCCATAGACTCTACCCATCATAGATTCTATCTATAGACTCTACCCATAATATACTCCACCCATAGACTCTACACACCATAAGACTATACACATATACGTTACGCTTAGACTCGACCCATAGTCTGGACCATTAGATATACCCTTAGACTCTACCCATACTCATCACAACCCATAGACTTTACACATAGACTTTACCATAGACTCTACCCTCCGTCCCCTGTCCCCTCAGCGCGAAAAAACTCGGTGGTTTCTAGAAGCCACTTCTTTATTATTATTATGTTATGAGAAGTTTAGTACTAGTAGGAGGGTTAGTGTTGTTCATCATATAGTGTTTGTGTGAGGAATGGGGTTAGTTTTATTTGTTGGGTTAGTGTGAGTAATATGGTTAATTTTATAATTTAAGAAGGTTAGTAATAGTTATTTTGTATTTGTTGTCTTTTCTTCTTTCTGTTATTATTATGTCTTGTTCATGCTGCTTATCTTCTCTTTTATTTGTCTGTGAACATTTCACCACTATATTGAAGTTTCAAATAATACAAACCCCGCGTTTCAAACATAAATTTTATTCAGTGTAATTACACAATACATTTTATTTTACATATGTGAATATATTCATTGGAATATTGGCTCACTCACACAGGCCACATGGTTGCATCTAGAAGTCGTGAGAGAAAAAGCCAACAAGCCGAGTTAAAGAAACCAAACAAGTGTTTTGGAATCACTGACATCATCATATTAACCTTCATTCTGAACTATTGAACTTTGTTGAATTGCCTTAACTACATTGTAATAAAAACCCACCCTTTTATTGATTCTTGATAGAATTACAGCTGTTTATTTATTTGTATGTGTGTGTGTGTGTGTGTGTAGTGTGTGTAAAGTTTTGTGTTTGTGTGTGTGTGTGTGTGTGTGTGTGTGTGTGTGTGTGTGTGTGTGTGTGTGTGTGTGTGTGTGTGTGTGTGTGTGTGTGTGTGTGTGTTTGTGTGTGTGTGTGTGTGTGTCCAGCCAGTCCACCGCCCAGATGAACAGTCTTTACTGAGTCATTTCGGACCTGTGTGTGTGTGTGTGTGTGTGTGTGTGTGTGTGTGTGTGTGTGTGTGTGTGTGTGTGTGTGTGTGTGTGTGTGTGTGTGTGTGTGTGTATATGTGTGTGTTTGTGTGTGTTTGTATGTGCATACATGCACAATTAACTTTGAGAACTCTTACTTACCTCAATGTGAAATCAGAAAATGCAGAAATCAGAAAATGCCCTGTTCCTTTCTCAAATCGATATCTCTCTTTAGCTGACAGGTAGCACAGATGTGACAGCAGCCATACATCAAGAAGTCAGTGCACAGAGAGCCCTATAAACAGTGCAATGGGTTAAATAAGTATGAGGGAGATCAAGAGTGTGACAAGATTGGAATGAACACTGTCTTGACAAAATAAAATATAATAAAATATAATATAAATATATAAAATGCTATTTCATTTTTTGTTTCAATTTCTTTTCATTTAGAAGACGCTTTTATCCAAAGAGACAAACAAGTGAGGCAGAAAACAAATTAAATACACAAAGTAAAGCTACAAAACAAAAAACACATTCAATTGGACAGGACAGGAGGCAGCAAGTTAATTAGGCTACAATCCTAATCGTATCAGGGTGAACACATTTTTAACCTGTTAAGTCCTTTTTGAGGTAATCCTCCCACTAAAATGACATTCCTAAGTAAATCAATGATTAGCTCTACATCTGCCAGGTCGGATTACATGGGGCTTGTATCCATATAGATAACAGATTGGGCAATCAAAAAAATCGGTGAACTTCTATCTATCTATCTATCTATCTATCTATCTATCTATCTATCTATCTATCTAACTACTATCATCATTTTAGAGTAAACTATCTACTACTAACACTCATATCCACACAACTTAGTTTGTTAGTTAGTTAAACTAGCCACACAACTTACATTGATGTTGTACTTAGTCCTGTACACACTACGGATGGCCATGTTCATACCACACAGGCAGCACTCGTCCATATCGCGGGCGATGGTGCAGCCAAGGCATGGGAAGCAACACAGCCCATAGAAACCTGCATAGACGCAAATAGAATGAATTCATAGGGACCTTGAATCGATACCAAATCTACAAAACATACATTTGGTAGGAGTAATCCTCACAAGTGCCGCAGTCACTGGTAAAGGCACAGAGACCCGTCTGAAACTCAGAGGGGGGGAATCGCCTCGGTTGGTTTGTCACTGCCATGATTGACTGAAACTGCAATTGACAAAAGAGACAAACCTCAATATTAACAGTATACCATCATAGTATGAGGCCTATTGATTTTCCATAATTCCAAGGGAAAAATAAAACACAGTTACAATTAAAGTAAATTAATCAGAATCTATAAGAATCTATAAGTCTGAATCTATAAGTAACTTTTCAAATAGAAAAGGAGGAGGGTATACTTCTTACCAGAGGAGTTGGAGAAGAAATGAATGATTCTCTTGAGGAAATGACTTTAATATGGTAAACGTCAAATGGACAATAGACAGGACCTGCCCATTTCCCTTATCTGCCTCACTTAACCATAAACATTAAACATTGTAGCATTGTAGATGTTCCGCTTCACCAATGACCTTTGCACAATCTAACAAACATTTACCACAAAGGACAGTTTTAAAAGTACTAATACAATGAGATCCATATTATTGAGCTTACTTTATACTCCTTCACAACAACACATTAATTACCATATTGGTCAAATGAGCTTCAGAAAAATGGTTCCAAAGTTCTGTGTGTGTGGTTTGTATTGCCAGGTCTGAATGGGTTTCTTTCTGAGGTGGACAAACAGGCCACAGGTCACAGGCCTAATATACTGTGATGATTTATAGTCCGGATGTCATACAGTAGCAGGTGTCAAGGATAATATGTGGATAATATGTCAATGTTATCAAACTGTGTTTTATATTGACTTGGAATTAGGAGCTGTGATGGCATTGATGCAGTGGCGGCTGCTGGTCTTTCAAAAAGGGGAAGCTCATTTTCGGCCTACATCATATAAATTGTCAATTTATGTAAATTATCCTCTCTGTTCCTTTTCAAGGAAATGCTCTATCATACCAACTAGCTGTCTTTTTCAGTGACTTGACCAGTGTCCTCTCAATGGCCAGCAGAGCTAGGCTTCTTAAACAGCCTTGGCCCATTGTGTTACTGGTGTAGAACTTGAGCCGCTTTAAACAGGAAAAGCTCCTTTATATACCTGCAGACGAGAACAGTTTGTAGCAAGTCTGCAAGTACTGATCTAAATACAGGACTTGAAGTTCAGACCTCAGGCTCCCTGAATCAAAGTGATGGCCAACTATCAAAACGATATTAAACTTGAACAAGGAAATGTGGGAATGATGTTAAACTGAAGCAAGGGATTGTGTGAATGAAGTGTATGAAATGTACGATGAAAATTGTCGAGCAATTCCGCCAAGCAAATATCAAGAAATACGTTGCAGTTTGTCTTTCGACTCGCTTGCAAAATCCGCTATGGGACAGGAATGAAGAGAGCTCCGGAGATTTTTATAGTTCAAAATCGCTGTCAATCAAACGGCAACTCAGTCTTTCGCAAAGCCTCCAATCATCACGCAGAAGCCCAGCGTCCAGGCCAGCCCACTCCTCCATTCACCCCCAGAGACGCTGAGCGTCCGTGGGAGGGACATAATCGCAGCATTATCCAATGACCGTCGACTTTCGACGAACAAAAAAAAGCTGTTCTATGCAGCCCCATTGAAGTGGATGGACGCTTCAACAGGAAAATGCACTGTGATGCTAAGGGAATGTATGAGAGGGAAATCGAGTCAGTCGACCTGTGATAAGCAGCTGATTCTGAACGAACTCGTCTTCGAGATGGACGTGTTTGGATGGACGCATTTTAAGTTAATGAAATCAACAGTATATATTTGACACAACAGTATATATTTGACCATTTAATTTTGAAATTTGAGGGGAAGCTGAGCTTCCCTTGCAGTCTTAGAGAAATCGCCACTGCATTGATCTTATCACTTAAACATAATGAGAGAGAATAAGGAAGGAAGCCACACCTCTTCCTTCATTATTCTCTTATTATTATCAAACTTATTATTTGTTTAATTATTCCCAAACTTCCCTACTCAAGTCCTCATTCATACTATATTCAAAGTTTATATAATACCTTACTATCCACACTTTTATGGAAGGACTCCAAACTTTAATAGTCTTTATAATTTGTAAGTATTTCAACTTCACAAGCATAGCATCAAAATCTATAAACTGGCACACTGGCCCCCACAATATTTAGACAATATAAAAATATTATACACCAAAATGTTGAGCTCCTTGTACTGATTGCCCATCAAAATTCTCTGAGAAATTGGGATATTTTTTTTCTTCTACAAAACTTTAAAGCAAAAGCAGGCTTGTTTTGTCATATTTGTTCAAATTCTCTTTACATGTCTATCAATGGCTCTCTAAGCGAAATCAAACATAATTTTGTTGCATGCCTACAATGAAAAATAAAGTATCTTTAACTTTATCTTATCTTAGTAAATCAAATGCTCTGACAAAAAATAAAGAAATCTGGTATGTGTAGCAGTCAGAGGCCTGTAATAAGCCTGTCCAATCATCTCGTGCACCCTGAAATGATGGGATTGTTTACCTGTCTGTCTACCAACCTACATGTACCTGCCTGCACTCCACCTGTGGACTCATTGATTGACCGGAGTCATCTTCAAGCTAGTCCCGTGTTTTGGAGGAGTGGCTTTTGAGGGAGACCTGAAGGGTTCTGGTTTCTCCAAATTGCCTACCAATGCTTTAAATCATCTCCACATTACCCACACACTGAAACCCCAAAAAATCTAGCTAATCATTACAAACACCCAGAATATCATAGCAATCAATTAGAACAACCATGCAACCACCTAGATCACCCTAGCAACCACCCAAACTACTGTATCAGCCACCCCAAACACCTGGCTAGAAGTCACCAAAAGCCCATTGAAAAACACATAGAAAACACACAGAACAACATAGAAAACACACAGAACAACATAGAAAACACACAGAACAACATAGAAAACACACAGAACAACATAGCAACCACCTAGAACACCATAGCTTCCATGTAGACCACCCTAGCAACTACACAGAACTCCATAGAAACAACCCATAAGACCCAAGTTATCATTGATAACCTAGCAACCACCTAGAAACTATCCAAAATACCCAATTTTATCAAATTGTACTACAATGCAAATGAGTGCATATCATAGGGAGACCCCAATGGCAATCAAACCCCCTTCCCCAGAAAGGGTTAGTGCCGTTCTCTACCAGTTAACCCATGGCAGAAATAACTAACTGCATATTTTGATTCAGATCAAAACATTTCTATATTTTTTAACATGGTGGTTTTGTCTCACAAGACCTAGCAATCAAACGTTGCTTGTATCTATTAGTCAGACTGGAATCATAAATATGCAAAATGCTGGTCCTGTCACTTCTTCGGCCCCTGGTCAGCTCATCACTGGACCCTCTTCAGTTTGCCTACCAGCCGAGACTAGGAGTGGAGGACGCCATCATCTTCCTGCTCCACCGTGCCTGCGCCCACCTGGACAGACCGGGAAGCACTGTGAGAATCATGTTCATGGACTTCTCCAGTGCGTTCAACACCATCCGGCCTGCTCTGCTGGGGAGTAAGCTGACGGCGATGCAGGTGGACCCTCCCCTGGTTTCCTGGATTACGGACTATTTGACGACGAGTCGACCACAGTATGTTAGACTGCAGGACGGTGTGTCTGACACTGTGGTCAGCAGCACTGGGGCTCCACAGGGAACTGTTCTTTCCCCCTTTCTGTTCACCCTGTACACCTCGGACTTTCAGTTCCTCTCTGAGACCTGCCACCTGCAGATGTTTGCAGATGATTCTGCAATTGTCGGCCGTGTCAGTGAGGGGAAGGAGGAGGAGTACAGGGGCGTTGTGGACGCCTTTGTCGAGTGGTGCGCAGCTAACCATCTGCATCTCAACTCGACCAAGACTAAGGAGCTGGTGGTGGATTTCCGCAGGAGAAAATCTGCCCCCGCACCCATCTCCATCAACGGCGTGACTGTGGATGTTGTCCAGGATTACAAAATACCTTGAAGTATACCTGGATAACAAACTGAACTGGGCCAAGAACATTGAGGCTGTTTACAAGAAGGGCCAGAGTCGTCTTTATTTCCTGAGGAGGCTCCGGTCATTCGACGTATGTAACATCATACTGAGGATGTTCTATCAGTCGGTGGTAAGCCGGTTCCATCGCTCCATTGTTTGCTGTTGTGTGCTGGGGCAGCGGGCTGAGGGCAGCAGACGCCAACAAGATCAGCAGGATCATCAGGAAGGCTGGCTCCGTCCTGGGGCTCCAGCTGGACTCTTTGGTGGTGGTGTCTCAGAGGAGGATGTTGTGTGAACTGCACAGTATCCTGGACAACAACGCCCACCCTCTCCACCAGGTGCCGACCTCGAGCAGAAGCACCTTCAGCAACAGACTCACCCCCCCCCCCCCCCCCCCCCCCCCCGGTGTAACACAGAACGCCAGAGGAGGTCTTTTCTTCCTGTGGCCATCAGACTGTTTAACACATCTACCTCCGGCCGCAAGAGGGACAGTGGAGACACTGTGTCCTGAGCCAAATGTCACTTTGTCACTTTATCATTTTTATCCATCATATCACTTCATCACTTTTTTTTGTGTGTACTATGCTGATACAATTTTGTCACCTTATCACTGTTTATCACTTTATACAATTGCTCACTATATTTAGTTGTACTTATTTATTTCAACTTATGCAGCAAACTTGCGTATTGTTGTATATTATATATACCTACGTTAACTGTCATTTTTGTGGCACTGTTGCATTTAGTCACTGTTGTACTTTATTTTATGTTAGTCTTATCCTATTGTACTTCTTTATCCTATTGTGCTTTGTACTTTATTGCATTTTGTTACTTGTTTTATTTTCTTGTATTACTTCTCCACTTTCATATCACAACTGTTGCACAGCAATTTCCCTCGGGATAAATTAAAGCTTCTTGAATCTTGAATCTTGAATCTAAAGAACAAGCTAAAAACATGTAGAATTAACACTGGGAGACAAGGCAATTTTACATCAGGCTACCACATACAGTCGGATTAAATTCAATTAAGCATGATGCATTTAGCATGAAGTAAGTAGTGCAGTAGTAACAATACAAATAGCTTAGTAAAAGGCCTATATCTTTATTGCAATTATTGAAATACTCGCTTCAGACACGCGATGTCGCTACTGCCCGTAAGGTAAAGCTACGACTTGTCTATTACAACATATCGTCCGCTACTGCACCGGTTGTAATACATTCATTGGTCTAACTGCAATTGTAGAAAAGTCCCAATTTTCTACTGCATTGAGATTATTTCACGATAAATGATTTGATGATAATCATTTGATGATGATAATCATTTTTCATCATCTGCTTATCATTTTTTATTCGATTAAACAACTTTGATCGAGTTCATCCCGTTTGTGCAAAAGTTTGACATTAACAAGCTTAAAATAACGTTTATTCGCATGAGAGAAGGTATATAAACCCGATCGCGGGCTGCAGTCTACAGTGAGGAAACTCATATTATCCTATAAAGTTGGGCCATGTTAAAGTCACTGACTGAAATGTAGCCTATTTACTAACATTAAGCAAAAGGAATAGGCTGGCCACCTGTCCTCTTCGGCGTTTTGCTCATATTTTGATGAAGAAACGCAGTCCACACAACAAGCCGCCTCACAGCAGAAGCGATAGACATGCGCACAGCTGATGTAGAGGCACATCTGCACTGACGTCATCTCCACCACGAAAAGCTGCCAATTCGGAACTTATACCCGGTTTCAGACCGGCTGAATTGTAGTGTAAACCAACTTTTGCTGTGTTGCGTGCCCTTTTTTCCCCCCATTCTCACAAGGTGTTACTTCGCAGAATACTCTCTGAAGTCTTGAATTCACCTTGAACCCTTTTAAGCTACCCCATACTCCACTCTACTTTATAAGGACGACAGATATGCAGAAAATAGAGCCTTCCTGTGGAGCAAGTCCAAGATTTTGAAGGCTGAATAACTATTTTTTTTGTTAGACACTGTGAAATCTAGGGATACTTTTCCTGTGTTTTGGTCTGAGGGGAAGAAGCATACTCCCGTGTGTGCACCTATTTCTCAGGATGGCAAAACCCCGAAGGATATGAAAAGAGAACAGGGGCTTGTGTGCGGAACTTCAGAGCCGAAAAAGTCTTTTGTCTTCAGGTTACCCAGCACAGTTGGAATGGAAGTGACAATGAAGATGAGCATGGTAACTATATCTTTTAATCTCTGGTTTTGGGGAAACAAACAGTGCTAGGCTGTAATGCGTTCACGGCATGAACGATAGCGGCAACAGTTCGGCACTTATGAAGATGATCGCAGAAGTAGAAACTGTTTACAAAGTAGTTACAGACTTGAATGGTCTTTAAATTTGGGTCAGTTATTTTGGACAGCGTTCACTTGGGGATGTTGACAATATTAGATTACACAATAAAACTTGGAGTCCATTATATAGTTGGATCAATGCTATACCTATTTATCGATTTATTTTAACTTTAATGGAATAGCAAGTTGAAGATGTGGACCTGCAAATGCCAATTTCTTCCCCCAAAATGATTATTACCAGACGTTACTATGAATTAACACGCAGATTTTGGGCGGAAAGTAAATATTTCAAAACGTTGTCAAAAACCCTTATTTTAATCTGGAGAGCCATGCAAGGACGCCATGTAGCGATGGGTGTAATGCCGAAGGCAGGTTGCCAACTGTCTGGGTCAAAGTAGCCGACTAGGTAGCGATGCTGTTCGTGTTCCTGTATCTCGATCCCCGCGGGATGCACGGCTGCTTTTTCAAAATAATATTAACATTTCGACCTTGCACATCGTTGTGCTGCGGCATGTGATCTACATAAGATACCAGGCAACGACATAGTAGCACTTGGGTGCATCTGCATGCCTTGTACCTTGCAGATGATGGGACTTAACAGGTAGTGCATGGAGCCAAGCTACCTTGTTTGATGCACGTATGGTTATTGATATGAATGATGTAATATAGGAAATCTCTAATATCTTCATTTACAAGTACACTGCCAGTCATAGTAACAGTTGATTCATCCCATTAATTACATTTTTTTGGATATATAAAAACATGTCTCTCTCTTAAATCGTTTTATTTTTCATTTTGAATTGTCCAGATTGTGATGTAACAAGGATGTATCATAAATAAAGACAGCCTACAACCTCTCAACGACTCCTTCACAGGAATGCAGATGGATTGGTCAAGTCGACAAGTTCGCAGTGTAGAACCCTTTCCTTCCAGTTTCACCCGAGGGGACTTGTGGGGGCCTGATGGATTACAGTGGTGCCTACGAGTTCCTGAGATGAATCCAGAGGCGAAATACACCACCACCACCACCACCACCACCAGCACCAGCACCACCACCACCACCACCACCACCACCACCAGCACCACCACCAGCACCAGCGGCAGCAGCCAGATCTGGAAGCATATGCTCTGGGGAGGAATCTGAGAAGCTCACCGGACACCAGACATCCATCACAGTGACATTTCAGAGGAGATCCACCATGGACTTGTTATGGCGTGGCATTAGAGCGAGCTTGTGCTTCTTCTGAACCGCACTGCGTAGCACCCACTCACCTCTCTCCCACCCACCATCCCCCTCCCATGTCCCATTTGTCTCTGAATCATGGAGATTTTGTGGAAGACGTTGACTTGGACTCTGAGCCTGGTGGTCATGGCTGCTACAGAATCTCAGACCTCCCAGACACTTTCCCACAGCTCTCAAGGTAGGCAGCCGGAGCACTCTGTCCTTTATTGTTGCTTTTGTTTGTGAAGGTCATAGGCATGAGTTTACACTGTCTCCATCGTGATGTTGATTGGAAGACTGCACCTCATCTCTTCTTTGCTCTTCTGCTCTCCTCTTGTCTCCTCTCTTCTCTTCTCTTCTCCTCTGCTCTCCTCTCCTCTTCTCTTTTATAATATTCTCTCCTCTCTTCTCTTCTCCCTTCTTTCTTCTTTTCCTTCTCTTCTCTGCTCTTGTCTCCTCTCCTCCCTTTTTTCATATCTTCTCCACCCTCATCTGCTCTCCATCCCCTCTCCTCCCCAACCCCCCTTCTCTCCCCCATCTCCTCTCTCTCTCCATCACCTTCTCCCTCCACCACCTGGTCTCCACTCTGTCCTGTCGCCAACCTCTGGTGCTTCAATCGTGTAAAAGAGGAGTTCCTGTCCTTCCTGGACCACTACCAGCTGACGGTGCCGGTGCGGGTGGATGAGAACGGGGACTTCCTCAGCTACTCCCTGAAGCACCGCCGGCCGGGCCGACGCAGACGGGGGGCTCCCCACCCGCCGGCGGGGAACCCGGGCCCGGGCCACACGGAGCCCATGGAGCACCCTCCAGAGCCCCAGCTCTTCTACAGACTGTCGGCCTACGGAAAGCACTTTCACCTGAACCTCACCCTCAACCCCCACCTGGTGTCCAAACACTTCACGGTGGAGTACTGGGGGAGAGGGGGCCTGGAGTGGAGGCACGACCTGGTGGACAGCTGCCACTACGCGGGCTTCCTGCAGGACCAGAACGGCACCACCCGGGTGGCGCTCAGCAACTGCAGAGGGCTGGTGAGTACAAAGGAAGGACGGTTCCAAGGCGAACATCCGAGACACTGACCTTGAGTTGCTAGGGAGTTCATGGGAGGATTATCTCAGGAAGTCCCTGGGGTGTACTTTTACGGAGGTAATATGCAGTATATGGATCGTCGCTTGTGTTCCAGTTACCTCAGGCAATCCCTTAGACAAGAGATTAGAGCGATTGTAGTTTATTTAGCGCAGTGTTGGACTCAGCCCAATTGGCAGAGTCACGTTGGGGGCAGCTCGGGGTTAGGCAACGCTACCGGAGTAAATCTCATCAAGTACCCGGGCTTGACGAGAGCGTTGGAGAAGCCTGTTTTAAGAGCAACTTTCCCACACAAGAGAGTAGTATTACTTTTTTTTTTTTTTGGAGTCTATATATTGTTCCATAAAGTTGTATCAGAACTATGTCAAAAGGGTTATCGGTTCACATTTTAGTTATTACATTGTCCATTCAAACCAATTGTCTAAATCAATAGGAATCTTTTAAGAAGTTACTAACTTTTTTTGTACTAGATTATATCCTTTAGACCTGGGCCAGGAAATGAATTATTCTGCATCTTAAAGTACTAAGGAGTTTTCTCTTTGAAGAAAAGCCTTTAGTTATATAGTTTGAGGCAAGTGTATGCCTTGTTTCTTATTGACAACCGTAATCTGCAATCAACTCAAAATAAAAACAGGAATTAGCCTTAATCCAGTCAAACGTCTGAGCACCAACTAGCTTGGGTCCCAGAAACGAGTTAGCATCTTCCTTATTGTCTCCTTAAAAGCGAGACACAAGCGACGTGACGCAACGTGAAAAAGATTTTCAAATTTCTTATTTGTCTCGGCTTATATCTATCTGCCACTGTTTCTTGTGTCCGTTTGTCACCAAGCATGGCGTAATCACAACAGAAGACGAGCAGTATGTAATAGAGCCATTGAAGAACGCGTCCTCCACCGCCTCTGGAGAGTGGAAATTGGACCAGGCACAGCAACACGTTATTTATAAAATGTCTGCCCTCCCCACACCGCAAGAGCACAGCCAGGAGTTCAGCTGTGGCATTTCAGGTTGGTCGAACCTCTGTCTGGGCACGACTGCATGTGGGTGGAACTGACGTAGAGGAGTTGCTATACATAGCGGGCCCGGAGGAAGTGCTGGTTTTGGTCGCAGGCCCAGGTTTGTGGATGAATGTGTGTGTGTGTGTGTGTGTGTGTGTGTGTGTGTGTGTGTGTGGTGTGTGTGTGTGTGTGTGTGTGTGTGTGTGTGTGTGTGTGTGTGTGTGTGTGTGTGTGTGTGAATGTGTGTTATGTGTGTGTGTGTGTGTGTGTGTGTGTGTGTGTGTGTGTGTGTGTGTGTGTGTGTGTGTGTGTGTGTGTGAATGTGTGTTATGTGTGTGTGTCTGTGTGTGTGTGTGTGTGTGTGTGTGTGTGTGTGTGTGTGTGTGTGTGTGTGTGTGTGTGTGAGTGTGTGTTATGTGTGTGTGTGTGTGTGTGCTGTCCTAGACTGGCCAGACTGCCACCATTAAACCTGTAGAAAGAAGCCTTGCTCCAGCATTCATAAAAGGGCAAATGTCTGTGGCTGTAACACCTTCTCGACTAAAGTCTGGCGCTGGATGTGAGTCGGGGAAGGTTTTTTTCATGGCAGCATTCATCCCATTCATGAACCAACAATCTTAGTGTCCCAGTGTCCCATGCTCATTCATAAAACTAACCAATCTTTCATTGTGAAGTGTCTTTTACTTATTTGAGGTGTGATTGTAAAAACTAAGGGGATAACCAGATGGATATTTAGGTATTTCGGCTGAGGTCTTATAGGAAAACAGCAAAGTCTGTCATCATCAGGAGGCAAGCATGCCTCAACGCATACCTACATCTCTGGTAGCTTTCCCTCAGAGTGCAGGGTCATAAAGGAGAGAGCTTTGCATTGGAGTCATAGTGCACAGAAGCTGACTTCCATTGGTGCACTTTCAACACACCAACTGACTCTTGTTCAAAAACGAAACAAGTCACCGAATGCAATCCACCTCACTCTCCATTCGCCGTGTCCGCCCTCATGTCGACAGACCCCTTGAAGTGCGGTACATCCTGCTCCAAAAGCGCCCCGTCGTCTCCCGCCTTTCAAAATAACAGCGCGGACGGGAACACCACCAGCAGACATCGTCGCTCAGTCAGCTCCGAGCGCTTCGTTGAGACCCTCGTGGTGGCGGATAAGATGATGGTGGGCTACCACGGCCGCAAGGACATCGAGCACTACATCCTGTCCGTAATGAATATTGTAAGTATGATCCTACTTTTGTTCAAAAGGGTTGTACAAAACACATCAAAAAGGCTATTCTATGTGTAAAGTGTCATGTTAAGTGTCTTTCAGTATCTTGAAAAGTGCTGTTATTAGTATAGAGTCCTATTTCTCTATTTATCTACATTGCAGCAAGAATAATTTATGAAGTTGTGACAATGATCAACAAAATAATCACTACCGGTTCACAATCTGTTGACAGATATTATCATGGTAGATAATAGATAACATAGAGTTGGGTTGCAGCACTCAGGCACCATTTGTCTGACTTTGTGTCTTTTCTTCTTTTCTGGAGGTCAGGTTGCCAAACTTTATCGTGATGCCAGTCTAGGAAATGTTGTGAACATTATCGTGACCAGGCTAATAGTTCTCACAGAAGACCAGGTGAGAATCCCTCCCTTCCACAGTAGTAACATCTCTGATTCTCTCTCTCTTTTATATTTTGTTAATAACATGGTCATCAACCCACTTATTGACTAAGTAATAACTCTCAATTATAACAGTGACTGTGATTAATTACATGCACATCCATCCACGTATAAAGGCTTTGGCTGACTGACTGCTTAGTTTGAAATAGATTAAACTAGCACTGAGTGGAGAGGAAA